>NC_137033.1:18804895-18817395 GCF_032717465.1 Coenobita brevimanus
AGTAGAAGCAACAAGGAAGAAAAAGAAAAGGAAAGGAGAGGTGGAAATAAAATGTTAACTGGAGAGTGAATTACGAAGAGGGAAACAGGAAAAAGGAAGGTAGGGAAGAATGTGTGAAGGACAAAGAAGGTAGAAAGAGAATTAAGAAAGAGATACAGGAGAGGAAGAGAAGAGGGAAAGAAGAATCCAAGGAAAAGGTAAATGAGGAAGATTGTATGCAAGACAGAGAGGGAAGAAAGGGTAAGAGATAGAGAAGTAGGAAAGAGAGAGAGAGAGAGAGAAAGAGAGAGAGAGAGAAGGAGGAGGATGTGGAAGAAGAATGTTAGTGGAAGTGGTGGGCGATTAGCAGGAGAATCAAGGCGAGTGGAGGGAAGATTGAAATTGGAGGAGTGGAAGAAGGAGGAGGAGGAGGAGGAGGGGAGGGAAAAAAGAGGAGGAAGTGCAGGAGTTGCCAGAGGAAGAGGAGGTGAAAAAAGGAGGAATGGGGGAGAGCGAAAAGGGGTAGAAGGTACAAAGGGAAGAAGAGGAGGAGGGAAGAGGAGAAAGAAGAAGAAAAGGGAAGAAGAAGAGAAAAGAGGAAAAAGAGGAGGGGTGTAAAGGGAGTGAGAGCGAGGGATGAAAAGAAGAGAAAGAGAGAAAAGTGAGGAGGAAGAGGAGAAGAGGAGGAAGAGGATAGACTGCAAGGAGAAGGACTTGGAGAAAAAAGAAGTGAAGAGGAGGGATTTAAGGAAGAGAATGGAGAGAGAGAGAGAGAGAGAGAGAGAGAGAGAGAGAGAGAGAGAGAGAGAGAGAGAGAGAGAGAGAGAGAGAGGGAGAGAGAGAGAGAGAGAGAAGAAAATGAAATAAAAGGAAAACGGAGACAAGAACAATATAAACAGAAAAAAAAGGGGAGGAAAAGAGAGATGGAAGAAAGAAAGGGAAATGATTAAAAGATGGAGAGAGGAAAAGAGGAGGAGGAAAGAGGAAGACTGCAGGTAGAGGACATAGGAGAGCTCTTGAATGAGTGAGACAAGGAGGGGAAGATTGGAGCTGGAGGGGGAGGAGGAGAAGGAGGAGGTTGAAGAAGGAGGTGAGGAGGAGGAAGAGGAGGAATAAAAAAAGAAAGGAAGGGAAGGAGTCAGAAGAGGAGGAGGAAAAGAGAGAGAGAGAGAGAGAGAGAGAGAGAGAGAGAGAGAATAAAATCTACAAAAAACAGATGTAAGTGAAGAAGAAAATAAAGGAAGAAGAAAATAAAGGAAGAAGAAAATGCAAATCAAGAAAATACAAGGAAATGAGAAAGCCCATAGAAAACGGAAATTGAATAAAAGAAGAACCACAAGACGGGGGAGAGAAAGAAAGATAGAAAGAGAGAAAGATTAGAGCAATAGAATAGATGAGAGAGAGAAAGTGTGGGAAAACAGATATACGAGAATTAAGATAAAATGATAAAGAAGAAAGGGGGAAGAGAGGAAGATGGAACAAGGGAGGAGGTAGACGTGAAGAAGAGAAAGAGGTGAAGAGGAGAGTGAAGATGCAGAGCCGGGCTGAGGAAAATAAGGGTGAGCTTTGATTACCTGTGTGTGTGTGTGTGTGTGTGTGTGTGTGTGTGTGTGTGTGTGTGTGTGTGTGTGTGTGTGTGTTTGCCCGGGGAAGATGTAATGCATAGCTCAAGTGACGATCAAGATGACAAACGGACAGAGAGACACACAGACAGAAACAGGAGCAGAGATAGACAGAGAACCAGGCAAGAAAAGACAGAGACAGAGACAGGAGCAAGGACAGAGACAGAGACGGAGAGGGAGAACGAGACATAGATAGGAACAAGCAAGGACAGGGGTACAAAGAAGGGGACAGGGAGAGAGACAGAGACAAGAACAGAGATAGTGACAAAAATATGAACGAAAACAAGAGGCAGACGAACACCGAAACGAAGAAATACAAAAAGCATAAACAGAAAGGCAGCCAGAGACGGAGACAAAGAGGTGAGAAAGAGACAGACAGGAAAAAAAGACAGAGATAAGGACAGGTGAGCTAGGAGAGAGACAGGGACGGAGAAAGAGAAGAGCGAAGAAAAAGACGGAGGAAAAAATAAGCATGAAAGGTGGAAAAATTAAAAGTGAGGAAGGGAGGCAGTGAGAGAGAAGGGAATGAGGAAAAAGAGAGAGAGAGAGAGAGAGAGAGAGAGAGAGAGAGAGAGAGAGAGAGAGAGAGAGAATGACGGAATAAAGAGAGAAAAATAAAGTTGGAGGAGAGACTGAAGAACAAGGTTAAGGAGAATTGCTTTAAAACGAGAGAGAGAGAGAGAGAGAGAGAGAGAGAGAGAGAGAGAGAGAGAGAGAGAATAAACTGGTAAAATAAAAACGAAGAAAGGAGAAAGAGAGAGAAAGAGGGAGAAAAAGAGAAAGAGAGTATTTTGCGTGAGTTAGGAAGGGAGGGGAGAGGAGCAGATGAGAAGAGAGGGAGAGAGAGAATTAGGAGACAGGGCGAGAGAAATGAGAGAAAGGGGAGGCGAAGATAAAGCAGGAAAATAAGCTTAGAGAGAGAGAGAGAGAGAGAGAGAGAGAGAGAGAGAGAGAGAGAGAGAGAGGGAGAGAATTAGTATATACAAAGGAGCTTAAGCGGTTAGAAACAGGGATATGGACAACACATAAACGAGAGAGCAAAATGAGAGGCGTAGGAGGGATTAGAGAGAGAGAGAGAGAGAGAGAGAGAGAGAGAGAGAGAGAGAGACCTAATTATTCTAAAAAACAAATCACTTAATGAAGGGATCTGTGGAATGGTATGAGTGAGAGAGAGAGAGAGAGAGAGAGAGAGAGAGAGAGAGAGAGAAAATGAGGTGGCTAGAGGAACCCCTAAATACCAAGCCATAAAAATGCAGAAAGGAGGGAGGGAGAGAGGGAGAGAAGGGAGGGAGGAAGAGAAAGAGGGAGGGAGGGAGGAAAGGAGGGAGGAAAGGGAGAGAAGGGAGGAAGTGGGGGAGGGAAGGAGGGTGAGAGGGAGGGAGGGAGGGCAGGAAGGATGGAGGGAGGGAGAGACACGCCTCCCACCCTCTCCTTCAGCAGAAATTTGTGCCTTGAATATATTATTTCTTTATGCCTTCGAAAAAGAGTCCGAATAAGTCGCCGAGGAGAATTTAATCCGGGAGGAGAAAGAAGGAAGACTGGAGGAGGAGGAGGAGGAGGAGGAGGAGGAGGGAAGATCTGAGGAGGACGAGGAAATGGGGTTATTAATAGTATGTCTTCGCTCTATTTTTGTTTTACTTTTCCTTTTTGTTATTCTCTCTCTCTCTCTCTCTCTCTCTCTCTCTCTCTCTCTTCAAGGAAATTAGTAGGGCAGTTCTCGCGCATTCTCGCAACTTCTCGCGTAAATCCAGGCATCAGAATCCTCGACTGTCAGACGTGCTTGAAAACTGGGGCTTGGGTTGGGTTGGGGAGGGTGAAGTTTAGGTGGCTTTGTGGGTTAATTTTAGGGTAATTGGTGGCTTTGTGGGTTAATTTTAGGGTAATTGGTGGCTTTGTGGGTTAATTTTAGGGTAATTGGTGGCTTGGGTATTGCTAATTATTGGATATGAAAGGTCATTTAAGGGATTTAAGAAGTAATTTGAAGGATGCTGTTGGTGTTTTGTGATAGGATGGTGTGAATATATGTGGCTTGGTAGTAGTAGTAGTAGTAGTAGTGGTAGTAGTAGTAGTAGTAGCAGCAGCAGTAGTAGTTGCAACCTCAGGCTCATTTAAACGTGAACTACCATCTTCTTCTCGGGGGATAGGGAGTTTATTGAAGGACATATGTACAAGAATGACGAAACAGTTCCACCGCCCTGGCCTATCGGCGCCACCACGTGAAGGCGCCCCTCTCCACCACCTGCAGGGGGCGTGAATGTCCTCAATAGAATCATCAGCGTGTGGGTGGTTAATGGGTACCCTAATGGCGGTCAATTAGCCGAGTCCTGATTGGGTTAACGGAGGGGTCTTTGTTACGGGTGTGCCTCATTAGTCTTTATTGTTGGCTTTATTAGTCGTTATCTTCCTCTTTACTGGTTATTAAGTACTTATTATCATTACTGCTGGAGTTATTAGTCTTTATTTTCCTCTCTTTACAGGTTATTAAGTATTTATTCTCTTTATTTTTGGCGTTATTAGTCTTTATTTTCCTTTCATTACAGGTTATTAAGCATTTATTCTCTTTATTCTTGGTTATTAGTCTTTACCTGCCTCTCTTCTGGTTATCAAGTGCTAATTATCTTTATTGCTGGCTTTTTTAGTCGTTATTAATTACGCTGTGTACGGTTGGGGATCTTAAATATTGTACTCATCGTGTTCAGCTTTCGTGTTTCTTTGATATGCTTGGTGGTTCTCTGTTTCACTTACTTAATGGTGCCGTGTTTTCCTTTACTCGTACGTGGTGTTCTGCTTCGTTTATGTTGTGGTTTTATATTATCATTTACACTGTGCTCGGTTTCGGCCCCGTGTGGTGTTCCGTTTCAGTGTATTCAGTCTTGTGTTTCATTTACCATTGTTTCATAAAGTCGATGCTGTTTCGTTTACTACTGATGTTCTGTTTCATGTTTTCGGTGGTGTTTTACTTTAAGATATTCAGTGCTCCGTTTCATTTACCCCGAGCTATGTTTCATTTACCCCGTGCTCTGTTTTTATTTACCATGTGCTCTGTTTCATTTACCAGGTGCTCTGTTTCATTTACCAGGTGCTCTGTTTCATTTACCAGGTGCTCTGTTTCATTTACCAGGTGCTCTGTTTCATTTACCAGGTGCTCTGTTTCATTTACCCCGTGCTCTATTTACCAATCTATTTGTTTCACTCGGTTTAGCTTCGTGTGCCGCGTTGTCTCCTGTGAGGGATCAACGCACTAAGTCACTCTTACCCCCACCCCACCTGAGGCCCCGAGAGAGAGAGAGAGAGAGAGAGAGAGAGAGAGAGAGAAGGGGGGGGAAGAGGGGGGAGAGTGTAAAGGTGTTTCGTTTCTCTCCCTAAACCTGAGTGGAGGGATGGAAATAAAGAGGAAGGAAGCTTTATTTCTCTCTCTCTCTTTCTCTCTCTCTCTCTATCTATCTATCTATCTATCTATCTCTCCAGCTGGTGTTGACACAGTGTTGGATACAGCAGGCGCAAAAGTTTCTTCTCGTTTTCGGTTTCGGGGTCTTGTTTTGTGTGTTTCGGTGTTTGTCTCTGTTTGGAGTCTGTCTCTGTCTTTCTCTTGCCCTGCGTGTGTGTGTGTGTGTGTGTGTGTGTGTGTGTGTGTGTGTGTGTGTGTGTGTGTGTGTGTGTGTGTGTGTGTGTGTGTGTGTGTGTGTGTGTGTTTTATGCCTGACTCTGTGTTTATTGTTGTCTCTGTCTCGGTCTCTGTATTCGTGTCAGTTTTTATGTCTGCGTCTGTGTCTACATCTGTGTGTCTATTTCTTTGTCTGTGTATGTGTGTGTGTCTGTTTCTGTGCCTTCGTCTGTGTCTGTTTATGTGTCGGTGTCGTTGTCTGTGTATATGTGTGTCTGTCTCTGTGTGTGCGTCTCTGTGCCTGCCCCTGTGTCTGTGTGTGTGTCTGTGCCCGTGTCTGTATCTTTTTCTCTGTCAGCTCCTCTGTCTCTGTTGTCCTGGTGTGCATAGAGAGGGAGGAAGCCTTATACCTAAATCTCTCCCTTAGCAGTCTTGGCTGAATGAATTAATTTTACCAAGCCTTTTTTTTTTTTTCCATCCTCTCCCCTTCATCTTCTCCTTCCCTCACACTTCCCTCCCTCTTACCCTTGCTTTTGAGATGAGTAGGATGTGAAGCTTGTGAAATGAGTGGAATGTGAAGCTTGTGAGATGAGTGGGATATGAGGCTTGTAAGATGAGTGGGACATGAAGCTTGTGAGATGAGTGGGATATGAGGCTTGTAAGATGAGTGGGACACGAAGCTTGTGAGATGAATGGAATTCAAGGCTTGTGAGATGAGTGGGATATGAGGCTTGTGAGATGAGTGGGATGTGAGGCTTGTGAGATGAGAGGGATATGAGGGTGTCAGGGGTTTGTGAGATGAGTGGGATATGAGGTAGTCGGAGCGAGTGGGGTAATGTGGCTCATCTCCCAGAGTCATGAGCCATCCCAAGCCTCACACCAACTTTTAATTGCTTCACTCGCCCAGTAGTCAGAGGTGATGAATACTTGAGTCAGAGCTACGCATAATTCATCGAGAGAGAGAGAGAGAGAGAGAGAGAGAGAGAGAGAGAGAGAGAGAGAGACCACAAGATCACCTCATTTCGTTCATCGCTCCACTCCACTTCTTCTTAGCGGATTCACCTCTCAAATATCCGGACCCGAACGTATCCTCTTTCAGCCTCTTGCCTCTTTAATCCGGAATCACCAACGCCTCTTAAGTTCTCGGATAAAACAAAAAAAGATGGAAACTTGGACGGATTCCGGTTGATTGGATTCGGGTGGCGAGGCTGGGAGGTCCGTAAGTGAGATTTAAGGTGCGGAGAGAGAGAGAGAGAGAGAGAGAGAGAGAGAGAGAGAGAGAGAGAGAGAGAGAGTGAGAGGCAGGGAGAGAACGTAAAACAAGGAACCCTGCTAACAAAACTAAAATAAATATCAAAAGTAAAGCAAAACTGCAGTCGTGTAAATAGTCAAGCCAATAAAATAGAGGACAGGCACATATGGACCAGGGACAAGAGAGTGAAACATGGGGAGGGAGGGGCAAACAGGGGGATGGAGAATGAAACGAGAGAGAATGAAACAGGGCGTGAAGAACGGGAAGGGTGGCACAAAGGAAAAAATGATATGCACAGGAGGTGAAAACTGGAAGAATGATATGTGGGGATGGAGAGTGAAACATGAGGAAAGTGAAAGAAAGTGAAACACAGTGAGAAACTAGAACGGGACAAGAGTGAACAATGGGGAGAGCGAAACAGGGATGTATGAAACAAGGACAGTGAATGGGGATATAGTGAAACAAGGGATAGAATGGTAGACGGGAAAAGCGAAATGAGAGAGAGAGAGAGAGAGAGAGAGAGAGAGAGAGAGAGAGAGAGAGAGAGAGAGAGAGAGAGAGAGAGAGAGAGAGTAAATCGTTCTGAACCGGAGGACACGCGCCCCCCTTCCCACCTAATCCCCCTCTCACTCACTCTCTCACATACCCTCACTCTATAACTCCTTCTCTCTTTATCTCACACACACACACACACACACACACACACACACACACACACACACACACACACACACACACACACACACACACACACACACACACACACACACACACACACACACACACACACACACACACACACACACACACACACACATTCCACAACCCCAACGGAAATTCGGTATGTACACACAAGCATTCCTCCTCCACATGTATACGCAAGGCCGTTCGCACACTGGAAGATAACGCACACCCCCAAATACACACACACGCACACACACACACACACACACACACACACACACACACACACACACACACACACACACACACACACACACACACACAGTCTCTATCTATCCAGCTCTCTGTATCTTTCTACATCTGTCTGTTTGTTTCTGTTACACCTGCTTATATCCGTGCTTCAGGTAACGGGATGCACTAATTAGCAAATACCGAGAAACGCAGCACTCCAAATAATAGGCATTGATTTTCTCGACATGTAACTTCATCTATAAGTGACAGCCTGATTTTTGGAGGCTAGAACATGGTGATAGATTTAGCTTTTATTATTATTATTATTATTATTATTATTATTATTATTATTATTATTATTTTTCTCCTCCTTTTTTTACGAGCCGACGACGTAAACACATTGAAGGAAACTGATGGATGAGATTATGCATATGTGGGGGAATATTTTCTGAAAGCTTATGAGGGAAAGTTCTTGACAGGAAATGTGGGCAATGTCTTTTTAACCAATTTTGTAACTTGTCATATGTTTCTAAGTGCATACGTAGGTAGATCATTGTCAGTTTGTTTTTACCCAATTGAATTAATCCACTTCCACAATTGAAATACAGTGTAGAGATTGCATGACATTGGATTAGTTTAGTTACCGATACAAAACACAAATTAGCATCTTTGGTTACATGACAAATCGGTTTTCCAATCTCGCAAAACATGGCCATCACCTGAGCTGAAAGAGGGGAGCGATCTTTTATCAGGCAAGACTAAATTAGCTATAAATAAAAGACAGTTATGGGGTTAGGGATCTTTGCCAGGTTAAAAGAAATGCACTATAGCGTAAACACAGTACGGTTCTTCAGGGTACTTACCGGCATGCAGCGTGGGGACCTGTGCTGCCACGATGCTCTCTAGGCCGTGTGTTGAGCCCACGAAGACCAACACAACACCGACCCACGCCCACACCCACTCACACGCCCACACCACGCCCATGGGGGTGCAGGCAGGCCGGGGGAAGGGGAGGGGAACTTTGGGAACGAGAGGGGAAAGGGAGGGGAGAAAATAGAAAGGAGTGGATGAGGGTAGGGAAAAGAGAGGGGAGAAAATAGAAAGGAGTGGAGGAGAGTGAGGAAAAGGGAGGGGAGAGAGTAGAAAGCAGTTACGAGAAGGGGAAAGGAAGGGGGGAAAGCAGAAAGGGATGGGTACGATGTGACAGAGTGGGAAAGTGAGAAGGGAAGCAAGAGTTAAAAGCAGAAAAAAAAAGGTGCCACTGGGAAGACAGGGAAAAGAAAAGAAATTAAGAAAACAAAGGATTGAAATGGGAAAGGAGAAGATGATACACAAGCGAGAGGAAAAAGGGAAGGAGGAAGGTTATAGGCTGATGTAGAACTAAAGTAGGAGGAAATGGGGAGTAGGTAAGCAGCAGGATGAAGATAGTAGGTGAGAGGAACGAATGAAAGAGAACTTAAGGTAAAATATAAATTAAATTTGGAAGAAAGTGAGCGATAGAGGGAGGAACAAGAAGGTGAATAGGAATTGAGCGTAAAGTAGAAATAAAGCAATAAGAAGGGAACTAAGTGAATGAAAGGGAGAAAGGTGAGATCTGAGGGAGGAGAGATATCAATAAAATAGAATGGCAGAATGGGATAAGGGAGAGAGACGAGGTAGGAAAGTTGGTAAAAAATAAAATGAGAATGCAGGAGGTACGTGAAGAAACAGGTAAAATAATAAAAGTAGGAGTAGGAAAAATGCAGTAAGAGGATAAACGAATGAAAGCAAGAGAGATGAGAGATAGCAAGAGAAAGAAAAAGCTGAATATAGATACTTAAAAGGTTACTAGAACTAGAGAAATAAATTGCAGTAGAGAGAGAAGGGGGAGGGGTGACACAGATGCTTAGGAAACGATCAAGTCAAGAGGAACCGAAAAGACTCAAACGGAAAAAGCATAAAGAAAAAAAAATAGACTCAGGGACCAGAAGCTGTAGCAAAAAAAAAAAAAGAAAAAAAAAAAAGATAAGAAACCTGGTAGACTACGAAAAAAAAAACAAAAGAATCAGAGACCACAGGAAAGGGTGCGTGAGGTATATGTCAGAAAGAAATGAAAAAAACCTTAGACCGCAAAAACAAAACTCTGAGACGGAACAAGGAACAAGGTCTAAGGCGTGTGGGAGTAGGAGAGAAAATCGAGGAAGAAAATACGCTAAGGAAACAGTTCTGAGGCAAGACAAGGGAGTTGGTGGTGAGGGTTGTGGTAGAGAGAGACACAGAACAAGGGAAAAATTATTGACGACGAGAAACAAAGAATACGGCAGAATAAGGAACGTAGTGTAAGTGATGCAGTAGAAGTAAAAAGAAGTATTTACAACGAATAAAAAATCAATAAGACAGATGAAGGGACGGGTTTAGATTATGATAGAGATACAGACTAAGGAAGAATCATGGGTTACGAAATTATGGGCAAAAAAAAAACAGTCTTACAAAGAACGGACTAAGGTGTTAGGATATCTGGGAAGGAGCGAGAAAAAAGTAAACAACTAGGGAGATTTATAGGCAAGAAAAACAGACTGAGCTGGCAGGATTAGGAACGGGCTGAGAGGGATGCGGTAGAGAAAAGAAAAATAAAAAATGAGAAACAGAGCCAGGAGAAAATTATGACCAGGAAAAACAAGAAAATATGACAGGCCAAGAAACGGGGTGAGAAGGATACGGTAGAGAAAGAGAACTAGGAAAAAGGAATAAAACAGAAACAATTAGAGAGAACTAAGAAGAAAGAAAGAGAGCTAGGAAAATTTACAGAACAGGAAAACAAAAAGATCTGACAGAATAAACTGGAAAATAGCGAGGAAAAATTTTTAGGCTAGAAAAACAAAATGATATGACAGGACAAAGAGGAAAAGAGCCGGGGAAAATTATGAGACCAGGAAAACCAAGTGATCTGACAGGACAAGGAGCGCAGCGAGAGCCATATGGTACAGAAAGAAAACTAGAAAGATAGTATCAGATCTAGGAAAAAAATATAGACCAGGAAAACCAAATATCTGACAGGACAACGAGCGCGGTGAGAGGGATGTGGTCGGCGTGGGTGGTGGCTGGTGGCGGGTTGAGCTGCAACAAGGGAAAAATGAAGCTAATTAGAGACGAGTTCATTACATTGTTGAGGAAAAATGAGGTAGTTATGGGGGCAATTACGCTTTGTCGCTCGAGGACTTGGCTTACTTGTTGCACCATCTCTCTCTTGAATAGACCTAATTTTATTCTCTTTCTCTCTTCCCTCCTATCCTCCCCTTCCCCCCCCTCTCTCTATCTCATATCTATCTCCTTCCACACATAGGAGTTTTTGGACGCTATATGTCAGTCACTGGGCCACCTTTGCTTGCTTATCTTCATGCACAAAATAAGCCTATGGAAAATATAAAGCCAATCGATTTTCAAGGATTTATTTTCACCCCTTCTCTTCCATCCGTCCCCACAAGACATCACAGTTTGTAAAGGTCATGTCAGCAAATGTCAGCATGTCAGTAACCAGACTACCTTGAGATATAAAACACACACACACACACACACACACACACACACACACACACACACACACACACACACACACACACACACACACACACACACACACACACACACACACACACACACACACACACACACACACACACACACACACACACACACACACACACACACACACAATGGCCATGGTTCCTGTATGTTTTCAAGGTTCAAGGCTGTTCAAGGAAAAGGACACCAACTTTACCCGCAAGTTTCCAGATATTTTACCAACAAATTCATCCACAACTTTATCACTCACCATTCCAGCAACTTACCTATTATGAGTAATTTTTCCAACAAGTTTTCCACAAAATCAATCCGTTTTACGAGCAACTTTTCCAATGTCTTACCCATGTTATGAGTATTTTTCCAGCAACTTACCCACAAATTAACCCTCAACTTTACCAGCAACTTCTCCAAATACGTGCCAATTTCTCAGTAATTTTTCCAACAACGTACCCATTTTACGAGTAATTTTCCCAGTAACTTAAATACAAATTGAACTTCAGCTGCAACTTTTCTCACATCTTTCTTTTCCAACAATTTTTTTCCAAGGCTTTACCCACAAACTTATCTACAACTTTGTCATTTTTTTTTTCACAACAATTTCTGGCACAAATTCCTTCACAACCTTACCCACAACTCACAACTTGATTCAGCAACTTTACCCACAACTTGCCCGCAACTTTACCAACAACTTCCTAGGATCACTTAGCCAAATGAGCCTCTCGGTTCTCCTGATGTATGAGAGAGAGAGAGAGAGAGAGAGAGAGAGAGAGAGAGAGAGAGAGAGAGAGAGAGAGAGAATATATGTTGTATTGATGTTTGTTGCATGTATTATGTATTTTTATGTTTAAGTCCCTCTGGTATGCATTCATTTAAGCACCACATTTATATATGTATGTTTTTGTATGTTTATATGTATATGTGTATATGTCTATATACGTATGTATGGATGGATGGATGGATGTTCGTATGTATCTATTCATGCATGAATGCATGGGAGATTTAGAAATTCATGTGTGTCTGTAAGCAGAGATTCCGTGTGTGTGTGTGTGTGTGTGTGTGTGTGTGTGTGTGTGTGTGTGTGTGTGTGTGTGTGTGTGTGTGTGTGTGTGTGTGTGTGTGCACGCGCGCGCGTGTATTTGCGTAATTGTGCGAGCAAACTAGAGCGTCTTAATTTATATCACTGCAAATGTGCACATTTTGCCTAGGAGTTCTGTTACCTGTGTGTGTTTAAGGGTGTGCATTTGGTCGTAAGGGACTGTGTGTGTGTGTGTGTGTGTGTGTGTGTGTGTGTGTGTGTGTATGTGTGTGTAATTCACCGGGTCACCGGGTCTGTGTGTGTGTGTGTGTGTGTGTGTGTGTGTGTGTGCTATGGTGTGGTTTGTCTGTGTCAGTGCAGAGATGTGTGTATGTGCGTGCATGTCTGTTAGTGTGTATGGATCTGTGTGTGTTGTTGCGTGTGCGTGCGTTTGCGTGTGCACAGCATCGTTCCCATGTCTGCTTGGTGCGTAAGTTTCCAATACCCAAGGACAATATTAAAAATGTAAAGTATTATATTGCGGGATGCTGT
>NC_137033.1:18824895-18829895 GCF_032717465.1 Coenobita brevimanus
CTTCCATCTCTTCTACTCCTGTTCATTTTTCCCATATTTCTTCATCTTGCTTCCCCTTTCCTTTCATATCTTTCCATTCTCCCTCTTCTTCCTGTGTCATTTTCCTCCTTTCCTCCCCGTCTTCCTATCCATTTTCTTCCATCTCCCTTCTTTTCCCCTTCCATTTCCCCCATACGCCCTTCTCTTCCCTTCATTTCCCCTTCACACCTCCTTCTCTTCCTATTTAATTTCCTTTCATCTCTTCACTTTCCTTATATCATTCCTCTCTTCATTTCACTCCTTTCCTTCTTCTCTCTCGTCCATCCATCCTTCTCTTTCCTCTTTCCATTTCTTTCCATCCCTACTTCTATTTCTCTTCCATTTCTTTCCCTGCCTTTTATTTATTTCTCGGTTCTATTTCCATCTTTCCTCCTCATTCCTTTTCATTTCTCGTAATTCCCCTGCTTCTCTTTCCGTTCCTTCCTCCCCTGTCCTTTCTCTCCACCTCTTTCTCTTCCCTCCTCCCTTTTTCTGTCTCACTCCTTGTCTTTCATGTCGTACCATACATCCTCCCTCTCCCTCTCTCTCTCCTATCTCCCCGCCCACACCCACCAGCCTCCTAATCTCCCCACCCACCTGCTAAGCTCCCCAACTTCAGACCAAACTTTCCTTCTTTCTAGCCTCCTATTTTCCTTCCCCTTCTCGTTCGTTTATTTCCTATCATACTTCCCATTTCTTTAGCTAATTTGCTCCTTTTTCTCCCTCTCTTTCTTTTTAGTCTCCTATTTTCTTACTTTCTTTCCATCTTCCCTCT
Organism: Coenobita brevimanus; assembly: GCF_032717465.1. Lineage (NCBI taxonomy): Eukaryota > Metazoa > Arthropoda > Malacostraca > Decapoda > Coenobitidae > Coenobita > Coenobita brevimanus. The sequence continues at coordinate 18,825,689 of NC_137033.1, forward strand.
CTCCTCTGTTTCCTTTCTTCCTCTCTTCTTCCCTTTCTTCCATTTCCGACCGCCTCCTTTCCCCCTCCTATCTCTCAACTCACTCCTACCTGCTTCCTAAACATAGCATCCACCTTCTTCACCTTCCTTCCTACCTTCATTCCTTCCTTCATTCCTTCCTCCCACCCCTTCTTCCCTTCCTCTTCTGTGTCCATTCATCCCTTCTTCTCCATTTCCAACCTCCTCCTCCCCTCCTATCAACCCACTCCAAGCTGCTTCCTCAACCCCACATCCACCTTCCTCACCTACCCAACTTCCGTCATAACTTCCTTCTTTCCCTCTGCCAACTCTCACTCAGCTACGATATTTTTTCCCATCCTCCATTAGTGTTATGTAATTATATTGATCACGCAGACTTAACGAGCCTCGATAGATGGTCTGGCCTTAGAAGTAATAGATAGTCTTAAGGCAGTACTCTCGTGCATTTAGGAAGCTTACTAACACCTCTTAATTACCGATTTATTTCTGTATCTGCCCCGTTCATATATTCTTGTTTGCCATTCATGTAATCTATGTCAATATTTAAAAGATATAGAACGCAAAAAATAAAAAATAAAATCAATTGAAATAAATAAATAAAGAGAACATTTATGGGTGATTAGGGAAATAAATCGTTCAGGAAAGGTGTTAGGGAGCCTTCTCAGCCGAACAGCATTAGAGAACACAGTCTCTTTCCACACCCACCAGATCCTCCGGGAAATGGTCGTAGAGGAAAATATGTTTGGAAAAAGAAAAAATCTTCGAGAAAATTTTTAAAGGAATGGGAGAAAATGTTACTAGAAAATACAGGAAAAACTAAAAATCTTAAGAATATACTAATTATTAAACATTATTTTTATAAGTTGAGAGAGAGAGAGAGAGAGAGAGAGAGAGAGAGAGAGTAAAGAGAGACCCAAGAGAGAATCGTGAGAAAATAAAGCGAAAGCCAGAGACAGAAAATTCCCAATATAAAGGTAGAATCATAGGAATTCCGTAATAAAAAGCTCTGCCGTTCACTTTGTCGCATCCCAGTCCCAACACCAACCCTCGGCACACAAGTTGGCTCCAGCGAATAACAAAAGGGACTCGTAAATCTGGAAATGCATACGTATAACTTTTGAAAACGATGAAGTTCCAGCAATTTAGAGCTCTGGAAAACTGGAAGGTAAAATAAAAGCAAGGAGGATTATGCTAGGAGTGTGCAATACCCACGCCCACTGCTTGCCCTTGCCCTTAGATCTTGACCTTCGATAGCTTAGTCTTAAAATGAAATGACTTCCTTCTTGCCTAACCCTTAACCCTTCCACCAAGAAGCCAAAACTTCTTAACTTTGCCCTTTGACCTTAACACGTGACCTTTCTCTGTGACCTTGACCTTTGAATGCTTGTTCTCAAAATTGAGTCACTTTCTTGCCTTACCCTCAACCCTTCCCCCACGTTTGGTTTAAATGAGATAATTTTTCAAGTTGATTTTCCAAGGTCAACGTTTAACCAAGCCCTGTGACCTTGACCTTTGACTTCTTGTTCTAAAAATTAATAGGCTTCTTCATGGCCTGTCCCTCAACCGATCCACCAAGTTTGGTTAAAATTAGATTAAAACTGAGTTTTTTTTTTAACACACGCACACTGTTTGAGTTGCAACGACACACACACACACACACACACACACACACACACACACACACACACACACACACACACACACACACACACACACAACTCAAAACACAGCACCCTTCACTCTCTCTCTCTCTCTCTCTGCTAGCTCGGGTGTAAAAAATGTATCAAGGGTTTGGCGTTGGAAAAGGGTGTTGAGACTGGAAATGAATTATATATAGATTTTTTGCTGTTCCTTTTCCCTTCGGTTGAGAGGATTGTGAGGAGCTGGTAGGTAGGTAGGTAAGTAGATGGGTAAGTAGGTAGGTTGGTAGGAAGGAAAGTACGTAAGGAGGCAGGTAGGAAGGTAGGTAGGTAGATAAGTAGGTAGGTAGGAAGGAAGGTAGGTAAGTTGGTTGGTAGGTAGGTAGGTAGGTTGGTACGTAGGTAGGCAGGCCGGTCGGTGGGTAGGTAGGTTGGTTGGTAAAGAGAGAGAGAAAGAGAGAGAGAGAGAGAGAGAGAGAGAGAGAGAGAGAGAGAGAGAGAATTCCTACACTGGAAAAAAATAGATACTTGTGTGTCTTGAAGGAGCGAAGGAAGGAGGACGAAGATAGTTTTTGTCGAGGTGAAAGAGGTGTGAGAGGCGAGACAGAGACGGGTGAAAAGTGTAGTGGAAGGGTGTGAAAGGGTGTAGTGATGGAAGGGAAAGAGGGTGGAAGAAATGAGTGTTAAGAATGAGGAGTGGAAAGTGGGAGGGAAGAGTGAGTGTGTGTTGAGGTGGAAGAGGAGAGAGAGAGAGAGAGAGAGGGGGGAGGGGGGAAGTGTGTTTTGAATGGAAAATCGTGAAAGGGAAAGAAGATGGAAGAAGGAAGTGTTGTCACGAATGAAGAGTGAAAGTGGGAGGAAACAGTGAGTGGACATTGAGACAGGCAAGGAGAAAAGAGTACAAAAGGAAGGTGATTTAGAGCGAGTGAAATGTGAAGCAGAGGGGTGTGAAGTGGAGCAGTGATGAAAGGGCAAGGTGCAGGAAGAAATATGTGTTGTTAAGTGGAGAGAATGAGAGGACGAAGGGAAGAAAGGGTGGATTTTTAAGTGGACATGTAAAGGAGAGAAATACTTTATAACGAATGTGAAGTGAAGTGGATATGAGTGAAGTGGAGTAGTGATGAGAGGGGAAAAGGAATAATTATCAAAGGAGAGGTATAAATGTAGAGGGATCAAGAAAGTTAATGTTATGGTAGAGAGGGAACAAGCAGGAGAAACAAGTAAGAAATATTATAAAACAGAGAAAGGCTTAATGTAAAGGAAGTACCGGTGAAAAGAAATAGGGCAAAATAACTGGATGCGATAGAGAGGAGAAGCAAAATAGAGGAGAAATGAGAGGAAAAGAAAGTTTAAAGCGAACAGGAGGGTCATATTATAGTAAGAGTGAACTGTGAAGTGGAAGAATGTGAGCTAGAGTGTTTGGAGGAGGAAAGGAAGGCAGGAGAATGATATATTGCGAGAGAGGAGATGTGGAGGGAAAAAGTGGACGAAGTGGGAGCGTCAGTGTGGAAAATAAATATATATGTGTGAGATACTGATAATAGATGATAATAGAGTTGGTGGAACGATAGGAGAATGAGAGGGCAATACAGAGGTGAGAGAATGTGTAATTGAATAATATAGAATGAACAGATGAAACAGAAGGTTAGGGGATGAAAGAACAATACATAAGATATCATGAACAGACAATAGATACGATAACGGTGTAGAACAAAGAACGATTAAAGGAAAGATAAACCAAAATAAAAGTTAGCGATACTGGCAGACCGAACGAGACACGTGAAAATAATACACAGGGAAAAAGTTTACAATACTGGGTGACCTGACGATAGTGTGAAAAAGTTAACAATACTGGGTGAACTGACGATACATAACACGATACATTGTGAAGGGACGATACTTACAATAACAGCCTAGGGTTAAAAAATAATACATAGAACAATACAATGCGAAGGAACCATGGAGGGGTGAGTTGGCCGTACAGGGGTGAAGTGCAATGTGAAGGGAGGGAGAAAGGAAGGGAAGGAAGGGAAGGAAAGGGAAAGAAAAAGAAAGGAAGGGAAGGGAAGGGAAGCGAAGAGAAGGGACAGTGAGAGTAGAGTGAAAGAAACGGAACGGAAGGGAATATGAAAAGAGGAGGATAGGAAAGAGAAGGAAAGGGCTGGAGAGTTAGAGGATAGTGAGGAAAGGGAAGAGGAGGGGGAAAGGAAAAGAAGACAATGAAAGGTGAAAAGAGAATGAAGGAAAGTTGAGAAAAGGAAGGTAAAAAGAGGTGAGATTAGGGTGAAGAGAAAGTAAGAGAAGGAAAACCGAGGGAAAAGAGAGGAAAAAGAAAGGTAAGGTCAGGAAAAGGTCAAAAGTTGAGAGAGAAGAGCAAAGAGAGGGAAAGGGAAGTGAAGGAAGGACGAGATGAAAAGAGGGTGAAAGGAAGAGAAGGAAATGGAAGTGAAGGGAAAGAGAAGTAGGGAAAGGGAAAGGGAGAGGAAGAGAAAGAAAGACAAGGTTAAAAGAGGGAACTGGGGAAAGGAAAAGACAGGAAAGAGAGGAGA
>NC_137033.1:18832395-18857395 GCF_032717465.1 Coenobita brevimanus
GAGGGAGAGAGAGAGAGAGAGAGAGAGAGAGCGGAGGGAGGAGAAGGAGGAATGATATATGGTAAAAAAAAAAAGAGGGGAAAGAGGGTCCCAGACGTTATCGGAAAATGTATTATAGGCGGAATGGCAAAAAATGTCGCCCTTCACCACCTGCTATGCTAACTTATTGACTATCTCCCCCCCCCCTCTCTCTCTCTCTCTCTCTCTCTCTGTTTGCCTCTGAAGCCCGTCCTTGTGTCTGTCTGTCTAGCTGTTTCTCACTCGCCTCCTCCTCCTCCTCCTCCTGCTCCTCTTCTTCCTCCTCCTCCTCCTGCTCCTCTTCTTCCTCCTCCTCCTCCTTCTCTTATCCATCACCATTGTCGTTTCTCCTTTCCTTTCCCCTTTATCAATTTCCTCACTCGTCGTAATCCCCGTCTACTTCATTTCCCTGTTCCTCCGCTTCGAATTTAATCATCATTTCTTCCTCCTCCTCCTCCTCCTCCTCCTCCTCCTCCTCCTCCTCCTCCTCCTCCTCCTCCTCCTCTTCCTCCTCCTCCACACTGTGCAGTGTGTAGCTTCCACGTTATGTCCACAGACTTCCCATTAACTCAATGTAACTGGTTTATAATGTCATGCCGTAACTATTATTTTATTTGTTTACTTTCTCTTTCAGGTTACTCTATTGGGTAGCTTATAGATAAAGTATTATAGAATGTGACTTTTCCTTTCCAGTGTTTCCTATAAAATTTCCATGTCAGTTTTTCCATGCTGCATGGTGGTTTTTCTCACTTTTTCCTGGAGGGTTTGGTGGTGGGGGGAGCCTTCTTGCTTTCCTATCCTTATCCTTCAACATGTAGAGTTAGATCTTGTAGTCATAGTTTTCTCTAACAAGCAGCCTCGAAAGGACCATAAGGTCTGTTGCTGTTTGCTTTCCTGTGTAATCCTGTGTAATCCTCCGTCTCCTCCCCCTCCTCCATTCACCCATCAATCATCATTATCTGTCTTCATTCCCCTTCGTACTCTCTCTCTCTCTCTCTCTCTCTCTCTCTCTCTCTCTCTCTCTCTCTCTCTCGTTTCATAACTTCTTGTCTCCCCTCGTCTTCCCCGTTTTTTTCCTTCCATTCCTTCTCCTCCTCCTTCATCTCCAGCTCTCTTTTCCCTCCACTCTTTTCTTCCCCACCTCTCTTTCCCCTCCTCCCCCTCCCCTTCACTCTTCTTGTCATCCATTTGTCTTCTCCCTTCGTCATCTCTTTATCGTCGTGTGTGTGTCTTCTCATCGTTATCCTTCTTCTCATCTTCATGTCACTTCTCCTCCTCTTTCTCCCTCGTCATCTCCGCCTCTGGTGTTTACTCTTACCCTTCTTCGTTCTTCTCCTCCTCGTATCCGTCCATCGTCCTACACCAATTCGTTTCCATCATCTCCTCCTCCTCCAGCTCCTCCTCCTCCTCCTGCTTCTGCTCCTGCTCCTGCTCCTCCTCCTCCTCTTCTTCCTCCTCCTCCTCCTGCTCTTCCTCCTCCTGCTCTTCCTCCTCCCTGCTGTTATTCTCTTCCTTCCCCTACCACACCTGCGTCTCTTCCTGTCTCTCCTCCATACACATCAATAACATCCTCACCTACGTCCATTCCACCACCACCTCCTCCTCCTCCTTGTCTTCTTCCTCCTCCTCCTCCTCCTCCTCCTCCTCCTCCACCTCCCTACAGTGAAGCCTCTCAGACGGGAACTTGTCGTGTGATAGAGGGAGAGTCGGGGAGGGCAACCTAACTTTGGAGGCCTCCATGTTAACACTTGTGCCCTGCCTCTTAGTTAGCTAGGCACGGTCACTACCACACACGAGAGAGAGAGAGAGAGAGAGAGAGAGAGAGAGAGAGAGAGAGAGGTGGATAATGGCAGCTGGATAAACAGATATTCTTATAACTGATTATTGTCTCTCAGTAACATCCCTATATCCATATCACCATCACCATTAACATTATTGACACTAACACAGCTACTGCTCTCATTTACCGCCACTGTCATCAGTACTATTACTTAAACGTGCCCTCTACAATCACGTACTCTTTTATTACAACAAGTACCATCATCGGTCGAACATTTAACGATTTTACAATAGTATTAAATACATTGTCGTGCTTGGAAAGGCACTCACACATTCAGGATCCATAAATAAGGATTCATTTTTCACCACGACTTCGAATTTGGTTAGTGTGTGTCTCCTCTACAGGCCAGTTTCCATGTAATATAGAATATAGTGTCCCTTAAGCAGATATACACTTCAGGAACACACGGCAAATCTGGAGTGGGATTCCCGATGATTTTTACAATCGATTCCGTGTCATAACTTGGATTTATTCTTGAAGGAAGAACTGGAGATTTGGGAAGACGTTCTGTTCTCCTTTTCTTTTCCTTCATACAGAAAATAAAAGAAAAGATTATAGTTGCGACAGAGAAATGATCGTAATAATGTTCCAGAATCTCACTCCTGGTTTAAGTCACAAGCAAATCCAACCTGGGTTATGTTTCATCTTTAGTTGCAATTCTCCTCGTAGTTTTAAAATGAGTGAGGATTTATTGAACACATATGCCTGAGTAAAAGGGCAGTCGGAAACTCAGCAAAGTTGCCCATGTTTACCTGAAGGGAATGGGGAAGAGAGAGGTTAATTTAGAGATATTAGAAGCAAGGGGTAAGGAGAAGGTGAGAAGAGATTTAAATATATGCTGAGTGGAATGGTGAAGGTGTTTGGCTCATTAATTTAGAAGACAGGTTTGTGCAGGTGAGCATTCCGGAGCACAGTACGGCATATGCTAAACGGGGGATGCAGTTAGGTTAGTGTGTCAGTTATGGTGAGAGTTGGACCAGTAGTTGACAGTGATTGATATTGCACGCACGCACTCACGCACACACACACACACACACACACACACACACACACACACACACACACACACACACACACACACACACACACACACACACACACAACAACAACAAGAAAATAAATGAAAATTGGAGGATCAGGACAGAACAGAGAAATCGAAATGGGAAAATAACGAAAAATGAAGAAATAGGACAGAAAAGGAAAATTAACGAAAACTTGGGAGAAATTGGCAAGAAAATTGGGTACAACTGCAGTGTCGGGTTTAGCGGATGGCTGAAATAAAAAGTAGAAAATAGGCGAAATTTGCGACACATAAAGCTGCGTTTATATACAAAAAAAGGACAAAAACGAGAAATTGGGAAAAACTGGAAGTAAATAGGAAAATGGGCGAAACAAAAATACTCTAAATGTCGCTGAGAATATATCAAAAAAGGCCAAAAAAACTAAAATTGGAAGAAATCGGCAAAAATAGGGCAATAGGTGAAAGAACACGAAAAATTACAGTGAGTTCATATAAAAAAAAAAAAAAAGCCCCCAAAATGAAGAAAAAAATGGAAAATGGGAAAAAAATAGTGTCATTGGCAGCAGATGGTCTCAATTACGAAAGAACTACACTGGAAATTAACGAAATATGGAACCAATCAGGGGGCGGTACCCAGGTGTGGTGGGAGGGGCTTATGATGTAATGGCCAATCACCGCAATACCTTTTTATTTTTCCTACCTGAGAGAGAGAGAGAGAGAGAGAGCGAGAGAGAGAGAGGAGAGAGCTTATGTAACTTCGTAAAATGTGAGTATGGATATTCTCTCTTTCTCTCTCTCTCTCTCTCTCTCTCTCTCTCTCTCTCTCTCTCTCAGCTCTGCATTCTCTACATATAAATCTCTTTCCACCCTCTTCCCATCTCTTGCTTCTCATTGTCTCTAAATTTACCTCCCTCTTCTCCATTACATTTATCTCCTCTCTCTCTCTCTCTCTCTCTCTCTCTCTCTCTCTCTCTCTCTCTCACACACACACACACGCATCTATCTCTCTCTCTCTCTCTCTCTCTCTCTCACACACACGCATCTCTCTCTCTCTCTCTCTCTCTCTCACACACACACACACACACACACACACACACACACACACACACACACACACACACACACACACACACACACACACACACACACACACACACACACACACACACACACACAATCTCTATCCCTTCATTTGTTCTCTCTTGTCCATCGCTCCCTCTTCTTTCCTCCTTTCCTCATTTGCCTCTCTTCTTGCTTCCTCCCTCTTCTCTCCTCCATTTCCTCCTCTCGTTTCCTCTTTCCCTCCCTTTCTCTTTGCTCTCGTCGCTCCGTCCCTCCTCTCGTCCTTTCCTCGCACCCTTGATCCTCGTTCTCATTTTCCCTCTCCCTTCCTCTTCCCAGTTCCTTCCTACCCTTCCTCCTCTCTCCTTTCTTCTTCCCCCATTTCTCCTTTCTATGCCTGTTTCTTCCCTCCTTCCTTACTCCTCCTTGTTTCCTCCCTACTTCCTCCCTTCCTCACTCCCTCCTCTTCCTCGCGTTCCTCCCTCCCTCATATCTCCTCATTTTCTCCTCCCTACTTCTCCTCATTTCCTCCCTACTTCCTGCACCGCTCTCATCCTTCTGTCCTTCCTCCTCCCGTTCCTCCCTCCCTCATATCTCCTCATTTCGTCCTTCCTCTTCCTCATTCCTCCCTCCTCACCCTCTAATTCCCTCCCTTCTCGGCTCCTGTAAGCACATGGGGGAGCCGGGCAAGCAGCTGCAGCAAATGAAGAATAAATTCAAGAACCCTTCCCTTCCTTTACACGCTCGCCTCATATCCCGCTTCCACCCAAAATTTCGACCCATTTTGACAGCGTTTCTGGCCTAAATTACGCGATTAAACATCAAATAGCTGCCCCAGGATTTCTTTTTCCGCCATCCCATTCTCCTTTTTCGCTCACAAAGGCCCAGGGGTACATTGCTTGTTTTGGCGGAGCTCATTTGGATCACTCTGTCTGTTGGTGTGTGGCAACTTGTGCGGCCCTCAGCGTTACTCTAGCTCACGTGGAGTTGGGCTGGAGTTTCCCGTCTTGCGAGTTATCTTGATTCCACTGTGTGGGTGTGTGTGTGTGTGTGTGTCTGTGTTTATGTCCAGGCAGTGAGGGAACGGTCTAATGGGAGCCTCGTTTGTGTGTGTGTGTGTGTGTGCTTCCGTCCAGTTAACATTCTAATTACACGCTTGTTATTTTGAGCAATTGTTTTATAGAGCTAACGAGTCCTCCAGTTTCCTTTTCTAATTTACCTGTCTTTTCAAGTGTTCTCACCTGTTTGAACCCCATCGATGTTCTCCATGATATATACACAAACTCTCTCTCTCACAGTCACACACACACCAGCAGAACAAATATCCACATGCATTTCTCACTTTAAAACTCCTGTATAACTCAAACGTGGAGCGTCGGGTGGGGGGGTGTCACTTCCCCAGAGGCAGAAAATAGTGTTTAAATTGGTGTGTCTCGCCCACAAAGACTTGTTAGCCCTTAGGATTCGCAAAACGAGGTGTGTGCGAGCCGTGCGCTAAAAGACACAGGAATGTAATCTGCTTTTTCCCTCCTGATTATTAGCGCCAGACTCAAGTAACACATTCAGGTTTTATCACACACACACACACACACACACACACACACACACACACACACACACAGACACACACACACACACACACACACACACACACACACACACACACACACACACACACACACACACACACACACACACTACCTATACACACTCACACATTACCTACGCACTCAGACATTACGTACACACATTCAGACGTTACATACACACACTCAGACATTTCCTACACACACTCAGACATTACCTACACACACTCAGACATTACCTACACCCACTCAGACATTACCTACACCCACTCAGACATTACCTACACACACTCAGACATTACCTACACACACTCAGACACTTGACTACACACACCGATTCCGGCCAGTCCATTAGGTACAGAGGCTAGAGGCTGTGGAGGCTGCTGAGGCTGCCCAAATTGCCTCCGCTGCACTACACTAAGCCACAACACGTAGAGCTTACTGAGGGAGAGCTTAGGGGGGTTTCGTGGCCGCCGTAGAGCTTGATATGGCCTCCTCTGTTGACCTTGTGAGCTCCGTGGGTTTGCCTGAGTCGAATATTATAGCTTAATGTTAGCTGGAATTAAATACAGTGCTCGTATATAGCAACTAAGAGAGTAATCTGTGTTTCCATTTTCGGGGAAGCTGTAAAGGCGAAGCTCACCACCTCAGTCTGGCAGCTTTGTTTTAGACTACTCTAAGCTCATCTCAATCTGCAAGCTTCATTTCAGCCGGCACCGTGCACTTGTAGGCTAACCTTATCGTTCCTTTATCCAGTGAGCTCTGAAACCAAAGCTCTGCTCAGTTTTTGAACTTCGTATCAACACGTATCATACTCTTTCGTTCATCGTGTGAGCTAAAAATTAAAGCTCTTTTCATCGTTACAGCTCTATTTAAAGTACTGGCTAATGCACCTTGCTATTGCTGTCTCTATGCAGTGAGCTCTAAAACTTAACCCATTCTCAGTCCACAGCTCTATTCAGAATTCCTACATACCTTCTAGCCATCTTCCAGTGAGCTCTTAAATAACGGCTCCTTTCAGCTTACAAAACCAAAACTCTTCTCATCTTACAAGCTCTATTTAAAATTCCATCGTACCCCACTAAGCATACTGTCTTCCCTGGATCCAGTGAGCTCCAACACCAAAGCTCCCACGCTCACCTTTCCTTAAAAACTTCGTAAGCTTCAGGTAAGGTAGTCAGGAGGGCTTTGAGGAGTACTAATCATATGCAACCGGAACTCAAAGGCGCTCTGGAGGAAAAAGAATAGGATTGGAATTGGGCGCTGGCATGGGGCTTAAGATGGGGCTTTAAAACAAGGAGCAACAGGTGAATGAGAGAGAAAGAGAGAGAGAGAGAGAGAGAGAGAGAGAGAGAGAGAGAGAGAGAGAGAGAGAGAGAGAGAGAAAGAGAGTGGTGAAGAGGTGTAAGGTTCAATTTTTCCCTTCAACACGAGATTTCATTGTACTTAAAGGGTTACGACAATTTTGGGAGTTGTTGGTGTAAGTGACAGAGGATAGAAAGAGGGGATGGAGAATATGGAGGGGGGATGAAGGGGGAGAGAGGATGAGTGGGGAGGATGGAAGGTAGGGAGATGAATGGAGGGAGCAGAGAAGAGATAGGGCTGATGGAAAAAGGGTGGAGAGTGGGAGGGGAGAAGTGTGGGGAAAGAGAGAGTAAGGAAGGGAGGAATAGGTGGGAAGGGAGAGAGAGAGAGAGAGAGAGAGAGAGAGAGAGAGAGAGAGAAGGGGAAGGGAAACGGATGGATAAAGACGAGAAGAGGATGAGGAAGGTCAGGAGGAAAGGAAGTATGTGGATGAGAAGAAAGACAGATAGAGAAGGAGCAGTGGGAAGGGACAGGGATAAAGGAGGATGGAGAGAAATTAGAGAAGAGAGCACAGGACAAGGGATAGAGGAAGTGAAGTATGGTAGGAGAGAAGAAAAATGGGAGTGGGAGGAAGGGACAGGAGTAAGAAGGAATGGAAGAAAGAGTAAAAGAGATAAAGTGAGAAGGGATAAGAAAGGAGGACACTTGTAGGATGAAAAATAAGAAGTGAAGAGAGACAAGAAGAGACAAATGTGAGGGAGAAACAGAAAAAAGGGATAGAAATAAAGACTTCATGAGTAAACCATGACTTGAAGCCTCACCCCATCTATCCAAAACTTCACGGGGGTCTGGATGAGCTGTGAATTACGGAGGGGAGCGTCGACCCCCGCCAGCGAGAGTCCAAATACCCATGTAGGAAGCCGTGAGTCAGGCCGCAATGGTCCCCGGCCGGATGTTGGCTAAAGAAGTGGTTCCCGTCACCCGATGATTGGTCTCCGTGTGTGTGTGTGTGTGTGTGCGTGCGTGTGTGTGTGTGTGTGTGTGTGTGTGTGTGTGTGTGTGTGTGTGTGTGTGTGTGTGTGTGTGTGTGTGTGTGTGTGTGTGTGTGTGTGTGTGTGTGAGAGAGAGAGAGAGAGAATAAGAAAACCTCTGATACAAGTGGAGCAGTTGAGAAAGAGAGAAGAACTGGGGAATATAAATTAAAGAGAAATAGAGAGAGGACGAAAAAAAGGCACATCAGGGGAATAAAGGACCGACAAAAGAGAGTCTAAAGAGAGAGAGAGAGAGCGATAAAGAGAATGGGGATAGTGTGGATCAGAAAGAAAGAGAAAACGAGAGAATGCGAGTCGAATGAAGCGGAAAGGAGAAGAAAGGAGTCAGATAAAAAATGAGAGAGAGAGAGAGAGAGAGAGAGAGAGAGAGAGAGAGAGAGAGAGAGAGAGAGAGAGAAGCAAGATCGAATGAAGGAGAAAGCAGGAGATAGGAAACGAAAAAGGGTGAAAGTTAAAAGAAAGCGAGTATGAGAGAGAGAGAGAGAGAGAGAGAGAGAGAGAGAGAGAGAGAGAGATAAAAGCGAGGCATGAGTGTCCTTTGTGGGGGAGGGGAGGGGGGAGTTGCAAGGTATCATTGGCCCAGCGCAAGGAAGGTGTAAATTCTGGGCTTTGTCTTCAATACCTCTAAGCTTTTTTCCGGAGCTTGGCGGCGAGCGAATGGGGTCGAGAGAGAAAGTGAGATAGAGGGAGTGAGAAAGTGAGATAGAAGGCGTGAGAAAGTGAGATAGATGGAGAGAGAAAGAGAGGGAATTGGAAACTGAAGCAAGGAAAACACATACTCGCGCATAGACAGACATAACACAGACACACACACACACACACACACACACACACACACACACACACACACACACACACACACACACACACACACATACTCAGTGAGTTCAGTGACCCGAGGAGATTTCAGGAACCAAACTTGTACAGACTTCAAATGTTTTCTTCTCATGAGATAGGAAATTTCGTAAAATATTCCTTCCTTTAAATTATACTGTTGAAGAAGAAAAAAAACTATCTACCTGTCTACCTACCTACCTACCTACCTACTTACCTACCTGCCTACTTACCTCCCTGCCTACTTACCTCAATCGTTCATGTGCCGGTCAGTGTCCGTTCAAAGCCGTCCCGCCGCAAGCTCACCTGTGCAGCATAGGTGTCCGAAAGGGAAACTGGCATTACCTGGGATACCTGGCTTTTGCTCTGTCTTTTGCTCTTTTTGCTCTCTTCTTGCTCTTTTGGGCTCTCTTCTTGCTCTCTTTGGCTCTCTTTTTTGCTGCTTTTGGCTCTCTTCTTGCTCTTTTTGCTCTCTTCTTGCTCTTTTTGGCTCTCTTCTTGCTCTCTTTGGCTCTCTTTTTTGCTGCTTTTGGCTCCCTTCTTGCTCTTTTTGCTCTCTTCTTGCTCTTTTTTGCTGTTTTTGCTCTCTTCTTGCTCTTTTTGCTCTTCTTGCTTTTTTTTTTGCTCTCTTCTTGCTCTGTTTTTACTCTTTTCCATACCAGCCATTTACTCTCTCCTTGTTCTTTTATTTTCTCTTCTTGCTCTCCATTTGCTCCTTTTCCATTTCTTTCCGTCTTCCTTTACTTCCTCTTTTGTCTTTTCCCTTTCCTGTCATCCTCCTCCTCCTTCTTCTCCTCCTCCTCCTTCTTCTCCTCCTCCTCCTCCTCCTCCTCCTTCTTCTCCTCCTCCTTCTCCTCCTCCTCCTCCTTCTTCTCCTCCTCCTTCTCCTCCTCCTCCTCCTTCTTCTCCTCCTCCTCCTTCTTCTCCTCCTCCTCCTCCTCCTCTTCCTCCTCCTCCTCCTCCTCCTCCTCCTTCTCTTAGTATTCTCTTCCTTCTTCCTCTTCCTCTTCACACTGTTGTCTTCCTATCACTCAGTTTCCACATCCTTCACCTCTTTCTCCGTTTTCCTCCTCCTCCTTGTTTTCCATCTTCCTCCTTCCTCAGTCTTCCTTTTCCTCCATCCTCTGTCTTCATTTTCCTCCTTCGTCTGTTACCTTTTTTCCCTCCTTTTCCTCCCTTTCTCTCCTCATTTTCCAATTTTCTCCTTCCTCTTTTCATTTTTTCCACTTTCCTCCTTCCTCCTTTTCCTTTTTCTTCCTTCCTCCTCCTCCGCTTTCCTCCTCCTGCTTTTCCATTTTTCTCTCTCCTTTTCCTCCGTTTTCCTTCTACCTGTGCCTCCAAGACGGCCATAGAGAGGCTGTCATTACCTGGGATAGAAAATTTAACCTCATTCTTGGCTCGTTTTCCTTTTCCTTATTTTCCTTCCCCCCTTTTCTTTCCTCTCTGATTCTTTCTCCTTTCCTCCCTCTTTTATTTCTTCTACTTTCTCCTGTTTTCTTCCTCTTCCTAGCCTCCTATTTGCTTTGTTTGTATTCTTTATGTTTCCATCTTTCTGTCTCTTGTCTCTCCCAGTCCTGTCTTTCTGTCTCCCATTTCTGTCTCTTTCTGTCTCCCGTTTCTGTCTCTTGCTGTCTTCCGTTTCTGTCTTTTTCCGTTTCCTGTTTGTGTGTCTGTCTCTCCTGTTTCTGTCACTTTCTGTCTTCTGTTTCTGTCATTTCTGTCTCCTTTTTCTGTCACTTTCTTTCTCTTGTTTCTGTCACTTGCTGTCTCTCCTGTTACTGTCCCCCACTTTCCCCTGCCACCCGCCTCGACCACTTCCGCCTCTCTAACCTGTTTTGTATCATTCTCTCTCTCTCTCTCTCTCTCTCTTACTGAAAAGCCTTGTATAAATTTCGTCTTCGTCTCTCGCTCTCTCCCCTGTCAGCTTCCCCCTTCCTTCTTTCTCTCTTTCTCGCTTTTGTCTTCTTCCTCAGTCACTCACTTTCTCCTCGCTTTCTTCCCTCCTTGTTTCACTCTTCCTTCCTTCCATCTTCTTTATACATGTCTGTACTTCCTCTGCCTCCGTCTTCCACTTTCTTATTTTTCTCTGTCTCTCCTTGTTTCTCTCTTAAACGTGTCTGCCTCTCCTCATGCCTGTTTCTCACTCTATTTCTGTCTTTCCCCTGTCTCTTTCTCTCCCTCCCTTGTTTCCTTCTGTCTCGCTTTTCTCTTGTTTCTCTGTCTGTCTTCCTCCTATCTCCGTCTCTTCCTTCCTTGTTTCTCTCCGTCTGTCTCTCATCTTTTCTCTCCCTCTTGTTACACTGTCCCTCTTTCCTGTTTTTCTCTCCCTCTTGTTACACTGTCTCCCTCTTTGTCTTTCACTTTGTATCTCTCGGTCTGCCAGTCCTCTTTGTCTCTCCCCTGGTCTCTCCTCTCCTGTCTCCTTCCTATCTCTCCTCTGTTGTCTCTTCCCTTTTATCTCTCTGTCTGCCATTCCTCTTTGTCTCTCTCCTGGTCTCTCTTCACCTGTCTCGGTCCTATCTCTTCCCGCAAAGCCTCCGCCACTCCCAAACTCAGGTGTGTGAAGAGGAAATGGGCCAGAACTCAGCAACTCAGCACTCCGCCACACAAACGCACTTCCAACCTGAATGCAGTGTCCCCAGCGAGCCAGCCCTCAGATATGCCATTAATTTACCCCCTAGGCGTCATTTCTCTTGCTGGGAGTCATTTCCTGTGCTAGGTGTAATTTCCTGAGGTGTTATTTCCGGTGCTAGGCGTAATTTCCTCAGGTGTTATTTCCGGTGCTAGGTGCAATTTCCACAGGTGTTATTTCCGGTGCTAGGTGTAATTTCCTCAGGTGTTATTTCCGGTGCTAGGCTTAATTTCCTCAGGTGTTATTTCCCGTGCTAGGCGTAATTTCATCAGGTGTTATTTCCGGTGCTAGGCGTACTGTAATTTCCTCAGGTGTTATTTCCGGTGCTAGGCCTAATTTCCACAGGTGTTATTTCCGGTGCTAGGTGTAATTTCCTCAGGTGTTACTTCCGGTGCTAGGTGTAATTTCCTTGGGGGTTATTTTCCGTTCCAGGTGTAATTTCTTTAGGTGTAATTTCCATGGCGAGGTGTAATTACCTTTGCTAGGCAATTTTTCTCCTTTCCTAGGTGTAATATTCTTGCTGGTAATTTTTCGTGTTTAGCGTCTTTTTTTTTTTTTTTTTGTACTGGGCGTAATTTCCTAGCTAGCGTAATATCTCATGCTAGCTGTAATTTCCTGTTCATGGTCTGTTATATATATCTATATATATATATATATATATATATATATATATTTTTGTAATATTCCAGACTAGACATAATTTTCAGGCCTAGTTTATGTGAAATTTTCCACGTCAAGTGAAATTTTCTTTGATGGCCGAAGTTTCAAGTGTCGGGCAGAATTTTCAGGGTTGGTCAAAATTTTCAGTGTTGCTCAGAATTTTCAGTGTTGGTCAAAATTTTCAGTGTTGGTCAAAATTTTCAGTGTTGGTCAAAATTTTCAGTGTTGGTCAAAATTTTCAGGCTTGGTCAAAATTATCATGTCTGGTTAATATTATCAGGGTTGGTCAAAATTTTTAGTATTGGTCAAAATTTTTAGTATTGGTCAAAATTTTCAGTGTTGGTCAAAATTTTTAGTATTGGTCAAAATTTTCAGTGTTGGTCAAAATTTTTAGTGTTGGTCAAGATTTTCAGGGTTGATCGAAAATTTCAGCGTTACTGGAAATTCTTCATGGTTAGAGAGATGTCCTATGGAGCTTATTGAACATAGCTCCGTGGAAGAGAAAATGAATGCTACGGCCCTGTTTTATCATTTTCCATTGCACTTCTTTGTGACTAGCATCACAATCTAGTGTACGTCTATTGTTACAGGCAGAACAAACAATGCTGCGCCTCTGCATCCATTCCCTTGCACTTCTTCGTGACTAGCATCCTATTCTAGTGTTAATTTATTATTACAGGCAGAAAAAACAATGCTGTAGCTCTGCTACATCCTTTCTATTGCGCTTCTTCGTGACTGGCATCGCAATCTAGTGTTAATCTATTGTTACAGCTCAGCCCTGAAGATGGAGAGAAGGCAATTTTTGGCCAAGTCAGAGTGAAAAGGATTTAAGAGTGGTGGCGGCGGTGGGTTGTATTTTGGTCAGGTAAGGAAGCTCGTTAACATCTCCTCCTTAGCGATTTATTTTGAATATGACTGGTTAATAGCCTTTTATAGGATATATGCAGAGTATGGAGATAATTGGAGTTAAGTAAGACAGACGAGGACAGTAAGGTGTAATAAACGAAATAAATCGCTCAGGAAAAGGTGTTGGAAGGATTTATGTAAGACAGAAGAGGACAGTCAGGTGCAATAAGTGAAATAAATCACTTAGGAAAAGGTGTTGGGGAGCCCGTGACTGATTTCGCTTGCCCAACCCTCCCCCTCGTGCGGCTTGTCCTGTGTCAGTCCCTCGGTATATTTCACTACGGGAGCCCAGTTCAGTTGGCCCAATTTCGCTTTTACTGGGAGGGTCTGGGATGGATTGGGCTTTTAGGCTGGGATAGAATGGGTTAGGTTAGTCCGTGAATTCAGGGTAGTTTAGGCTGGGTTTGGTTAGGTTAGGTTAGGTTGGGTTAGGCTAGGTTAGGTTAGGTTAGGTTGGGTTAAGTTATATTGTGCTGTTAGGACAAGTTAGATTAGGCTGGGTTAAGTATGGTTTGATTAGGTTAGATTTGGCTAGGAGTTCATAGGAGAAAAGACGTATCCTGTCAGAAGAAGTTAATATAGTCTTGTAAGCTACTGATGCAGTCTATAAAAAAGATACACGTCCAGTGCAAGAGTTTGGCAGTATGCACAAGCCACCCCCCCCACACTCACACTCTCTTCTCTCCCCATTTGCTCCTCTCTCCCCCTCCCCCATCTTTCCCCATTGGCAGTCCCCATTCCCCCCTTCTCCACAGCCCCCCTCGCCTCTCTTCCAACCCCCACTTCCACCCCCTCCCTTCGCCTAGCCCCCTGACAAGACTGGACCTCATAACTCTTGCCAGCATGTTCGTGTCTTCGTCCAGAATATTCCAACCACCACTACGATTCTTTCTCTTCGTCACACTTCCCCCCCCCCTCTATCTCCTCTCTTTCTCTCTCTCTCTGGGTCGTTTCTATCTCCCCTTCTCTATCTTTCCATTCTTCACTCATTCCTGTCTCTAGTTTTTTTTCCTCAGTCTTTGTCACCCTCGTTCATTTATTTCTCTCAGTCACACACCTCTCTTATTTTCTCTATCTCTTCGTCTCTCAGTCGCACCTGTCACTCTCTCTCTGGGTCTCGTCATCTCTCACTCCACCCACCCACGCCTCTGTATCTCTCCCGGTGCTCCCTAAGCGCCTGTCATTTGCACTCCTTCCCGTCTCTACCCCCCGCTTCGTCTACGCTGACATTTTTCTCCCTTTTTTATAACGTATTGTGTTGCGTGACGTCTTTTTTTGTGTGATTTATTCTTGCTACCACCAGGCAATGGTACCCTCCTGTCATGTATTGTCTATTCCTTTCCCGTCTCTACCCTCTCCTTCGTCAACATTAACTCTTTTCTTCCATTCTCCCTTTTGTTACCTATTGTGTCTTGGCGTCGTTTTATTGCTTACTCTTCCTGCTGCTCCTCTCTGTCCACTGTAACTTGGCCTAAAACTGCCGTCCCTCCATCGTAAATGCTGAGCTGAAGCAAAACATTTAACACCAGTATATGGTGCTAGTCACGAAGAAGTGCTCTCGAAATAAACAAGAGCTGTAGTATTGTCCTTTTCTGTCACGGAGTTGTAACAAGATATTAACGTTAAAATATGATGCTAGTCACGAAGAAGTGATATGGAAATGGTGTAGAGCCTCAGTATTATCTTATTCTGCCACTGAGTTACAGGAAATAAGCTGGAAAAGGACAAAAACCTCCACAAGCCAGAAAATATATATGTACAAAATTCCAGAGTCCTTTTTTTCGTCATATTCCAGCTACTGTTACTGTTAGAATAAGTTACACTGTTTTCATTCTCCGTTTTAGTTATATTTCTATATTTACACACACACACACACACACACACACACACACACACACACACACACACACACACACACACACACACACACACACACACCAGCACAACACACACACCTTTAACATCACCCCTTCCATCTCTTATTCGCAACCAGGTCTGTAAATCATGACTGCCTCACATCCCTCTCTTCCCTCTAAATCTCATCAGCATTTTGCCCTCTCATCCACCCCATTCACCCAGCCATCAACACAACAGGCTCCCTTTTATACAACTTCTTGCTCTCATTTCTATCTTCATCTCTAAATCGCTGATAATCTTATATTTTACCCCCACATCTTACCCAAATACTCTTCCCTCCACCCTTTTCTACTGCTCAAACATACACACGTCCTACAAAACCACAGTATTGCCAGTTCTCCCCCCCCCTCTCACATACACACACACACACACACACACACACACTCTCTCCCTCTCTCTGTAATGCCTTCCTAACCCTGCACTATCACAACAGTCCCATTATTCTGTCCTGTCTGTACATACAACTATAACACTCCATCTGTGGATCACTACAGGACTGGACCTTGTCTTTGGAGGGAGAGTGATAACCAGAACTAACCTTTCTCCATGCTGGACAAGTACGCACGGAGGAAGGGATTTCTTCAGGGAGTGATGCGTGGCAAAGTCGATATGTTGCAGTGGCTATATTTGTGTGTGACATTGAGTATATGCCATTAATATAACCGAGAAAGTGGAGACATACCAACATACGCAAGCGTTCGACAGGCCTTACCACCAACACCCTCTTTAACACCTTCAGACCAATGACGAACGAGTATATTTTTTATTTCTTCGTATTATCAGACGATTTTGTTTAGATTAGGGTATTTTTTTTTTTATAGGAAGGTGTAAATGAACCCTATATTAAGTCCCTCCAGAGCTGAATGAAATCGTCTGGAGGGAGCAAGAATGAAAAAAAAACATTATTGGAGTGAAGGGGTCAAGTGTCCTCCAGGTAGATCGCGAGGTGAACGCGGCACCACCAGACCACCCTGGCTCCAGAACCGTCTTTCACTTGTGTCCATATGTCTAAAGCCTGTCTAAACCCTCACAGATATCTTCCCTCTCGTCTCCCCTCCACCTCTCGGGATCCCAGCACTATCAATCTTGTTTTTGATACGGCCGGAGCTTTGTAACCCGCCGTGATGTATGGCCCCTCACTTTCATTGCTTTCCCTCCGGCCCAGTAGATTCACATTTTGATATCCTCGTCTTTGTATCCTACGTTCATATACACACACGCACATAAACGAAGATATAGACACAGACACATACACACACACACACATATACACACAAATATACATACTCTTTCTCTCTCTCTCAAATTCATTCTCAGTCTCATCTCACTCATATCATTTTCCCCGTACCTTATATTCCCCTTGTGTCAGAAGATCATTAATCATTGATCTATCTACACCTCTCTTCCTTTCACCTCTAAATGTATGCAATCAGGAGTGCATTCATTCTCACTCTTATCTCAGTCCTATCCCTCACTTAATTTAATTTCACAGTAAAATCACGCTGCCTTTCCGTTGGTGATAGAGGGACGCCTTCACGTGTTAGCACCTATTTAACTGGGTCTGGAACTGCCTGGCCATACAAACGTCCTTCAACTTCCTCCCCATCTCTCAAAAAGGAGGGAGGTGGGCTGTAGGAGAGGGACATTTTCAGCCTGCAGTCCACTGGGTTCACGTCTCAGATGAGCTCGGCGTTGCAACTAGTATTTCTACCTCTTCTTGCCAATGGTACACCTACTAATCAGTAATTCACCTGTCTACAATTTTTCCCCATTCACTTCCCCAGTCTTATCTCAAAGTAATCTCTCTTTTATCTCACTCTTACCCCTCTTTTGCCTCTTGCTCTTATCTCACTCTTACCCCTCTCATGTCTCACTCTTATCTCACTCTTACCCCCTCTCTTGACTCACTCTAATCTCATTCTTACCTCTCTCATGTCTCACTCTTATCTCACGCTTACTCCTCATTTGTCTTTTATCTCACTCGTACCCCTCTCTTGTCTCACTCTTATCTCACTCTTACCCCTCTTTTGTCTCACTCTTATCTCACTCTTACCCCTCTCTTGTCTCACTCTTATATCACTCTAACCCCCTCTTTCCTCACTCTTATCTCACTCTTACCTCTCTCTTGTCTCGCCCTTATCTCACTCTTACCCCTCTCTTGTCTCACTCTTATCTCACTCTTATCTAATATGAATTTCACAGGCTCACTTCAAGTCATAACTCCCATTCATTCTCATCACCCTGCCACTCACTCATTTACCCTCCCTTCTCCATCTGTCTCCCATTAGTTCCTCACTCTAATTTCACTTTAATCTCACTTTAATTCCCCCTGCACACTTAAAATCACAACTCTCACTCTTCCTCGTCACCCAGTCACTCCATCATGCACCCACCCATCTCCATCTCTCTCTCTTTCTCTCTCCCATTCACACTAAGTTCAACCATTTACACAAACACATTTCACGCCCCGCTGCCTCCCCCTTCCGAGCTGCTCACACAACTCATTTTCCCAACAATTACGGCCATATTTTTCGGGTGGTGGGGAGAGAGGGAGAAAGAGAGAGAGAGAGAGAGAGAGAGAGAGAGAGAGAGAGAGAGAGAGGGAGAGAGAGAGAGAGAGCTGTGTATCCTCCCCTCACGAATTAAATTGGCTGCCAAATCGGATTATGAGCGCAATTTTTTGGGTGTTGGTCTGTGTGTATGTTTACGTGTATTCTGGGAGGGTGTAGTGTCTTGATGCTCCTTATTTTCCATTTTTTTTATTGGGTCTTTAGGGAACAGTAATGGTCCTTGAAATTATTTGTATGTGTCCCTTTGTTATTAGTTTATTTTCCTTTTGCTTGAGTGGGATTATAGTTAAAGAATATGCAAAGGAATGAGGTTTTAAATTTTGCCTATATTCAGCCTTTAATTTTACAGTTTGACTTACAGTATATGTGTTAGTTAATGCCTTGATTCCGCATATTTTCAGTTTGCCCAGAGTAAGTTTATTAAGCACAAAACACATGAGGACCTTATAAATGCAAAAATTAACGACGCTTATCTTACGGACAAACCACACACGTCCCATTTACATTAATCCTTTTTTTTCTATCACTCTGCAAAGGTTTATAGAACCTAATTCATCCCTTTTAATTTATCGGCATATGACACCTTGAGTCTCCTCCTCTCTCCACAAGCATCACTTCGATCTAACCTTCATATACTTTCAGTCCTCGCCGCTCGCGAAAGTATGAACTATTCTGCAAAGTTCCCGTTCACTCTTACAAAGAAATATGGCATCGTCTGCATGCTGTTCGTCAGATCTGAAATGCTCCTTTAGGCATCACTGTTCATCACCAGCCTCACTCCTCTCCTCGTTACTCTTGCACTTACTCTTGTCATTCACGTTTCTGTCTATTTTAGGCCAAGTTAGAGTAAAAAATGTATAGCACAACTCCACTCCCAAACGTTTGCTGGTATATTTCTCACACCGAGTTCATTGCTATCTCTCCACAGCATTTTATCGCGTGGCAGTCATTGTGATGATATCGGTGGTCATGACGGTGGTGGTGGTGATAGCAGTGGTGGTGGTGAGTGTGTTATTAGTGATGATAGTGAGAGTGGTGGTGATTGTAATATTAGTGATGACAGAGGTGGTGATGATAACGATGGTTGTTGTGGTTTGGATGTAGAGATGACAGTGATGTAGTCCTTTCACCCTAACTTGACCCAGATTTTCGTAAGTTTGCGGTTTATTCGTGTAGCCTAGTGGCAGCATAAGACAATATTATGATTCTTCAGCCTTTCCACAGCACTTCTTCATGACTATCGCTGCTTTCTACAATTAATGTCTTGTTACAGCACAGTATTGAAGATGGAGCGCTGGCAGTTTTAGGACAAGTTAAAATAAAAAAGGATATCGTGACAGTTGTGGTGATTGTGCTTCAGTAATATTGTTAATGACAGTGGTGACATTATCAAAGACTGTAAGCTTACCTGTTTATTCTTAAGCGCTGGAGACGACCGCTTCTACAAGGCATATTTTCAGCGAGACACACGTAACAGCCTCCCGGAAAGGCCGTTTGAGCTGTTCTGAATTTGCAGCTGTTTCCGTGTGAGAGTGTCGGGTGCTGAATTTTCCTCAGATCTTAAAAGAATGCCTGTTTATTCATCCCCACGCCTTCACCCACCCTGCCCCTCATCCACTCTCCCTCCCCTACCCGTCATACCCTCACCTCCCCTTCCCTTCCTCATCCACCCTCACCTCCCCCTACCCCTCATACTCTCATCTCCCCTTCCCCCACATCCACTCTCATCTCCACCTCACTTTCATCCATTTCTTGCCACTGTGCCCTCTTCACCTGCTCTGGTCGCATCCAAGTTCTCAAGCGCTCTTCGATTTTTCTTATGTCTTTCATTCTTTCT
This sequence comes from Coenobita brevimanus, assembly GCF_032717465.1. Lineage (NCBI taxonomy): Eukaryota > Metazoa > Arthropoda > Malacostraca > Decapoda > Coenobitidae > Coenobita > Coenobita brevimanus. Next base: position 18,851,636 of record NC_137033.1, read on the forward strand.
CTTTTCACTCCTTTGACAGTCTGATTTTGCATGCACACTCACTGTCACTTGCTCTCATTCATACTCCCCCCACACAGGCAGTGAGATAGGCACACACACACACACACACACACACACACACACACACACACACACACACACACACACACACACACACACACACACACACACACACACACACACACACACACACACACACACACACACACACACACACACACACACACACACACACACATCCCCCTCACACTTTCCTACACCCTCACACGTATCACACTCTTCCACACTTCTCCACTCCCATTCCACACCTTCCCACACCTTCTCACACCCATCCACACTTCTTCACATCCCCCAACACCTTACCATACTCTCCCTCTCCACACCCTCCTACACCCTCCCACTCACAGTCCCAAAGCCCTTCCCACCCACCTACACACCCACTCACACCCCTCCCACCCATTCAGGTACCCGTTTAAGAGTGGGACATGAGGGTGTTGTGCCGTGAGTGACGCTTGATTGTCTCCCCACATGCGGTGCTTCTCACTCCAGCCTCTTATTGCCTCCTATTGTCACTTCACTTCCGTACCCCTCTTTCTTCCTCCTTTCCTTTCTTTCTCTTCTCCTAGCTTTCTTCCCCTTCTCTCTCTCTTCTTCTTCTCTCTTTCTTCCTTCCCCTTCTTTTTCCTTTCCAATTCATTTTCCTTTGATCTCCCTGCCTCTCTTTTCTTCCCCTCTTCTTATCTTCCTTTCCCTTCCCCTCGCATTTCACTTCCTCCTCTTATTGCGTTCTCTTGTCACTTCACCTCGCTACCCTTCTTTCTCCCTCTTGTCCTCTCTTGTCGTTCCCTCTTCTCGTTTATCCCTCTTCCTCTCCTCAGTTTATCTCCTCTTTCTCTCTTCCTTCATATGCATGGCACATCACCTCTCTCTCTCTCTCTCTCTCTCTCTCTCTCTCTCTCTCTCTCTCTCTCTCTCTCTTTCATCTCTTGTATCTAGTTTTCTTCCTCTTTATCCCGCAGTCCTCGTTTTTATGTTATTTTTGCTTCCCTGTCATTGTTATCCTCTCTGTCTGTCTGTCTGTCTGTCTCTCTCTCTCTCTCTCTCTCTCTCTCTCTCTCTCTCTCTCTCTCTCTCTCTCTCTCTCTCTCATCTTTATCCCTTTTTTACCCTCCCCTGCTTAAGTCTTTTTTGGCCCATCCTCTTTCTTCCCGTTTTCACTGCTCTTTTACGGGTTCCTCTCTTTCCCTCATTTATTGCATTTCTTTTTATGGTCTTTTCTTGCGTCTCTCACGCCCCCGTCTTTCCTTGACTTGTATTCCTCTTTCTCTTTCATCTTCACATTTCCACTCCTCATTTTCCTCCTCCTCCTCCCCTTGTAAGCTTCCTCCTCCTCTTCCTTTTCCTCTTCCTCTTCCACCTCTTCTATCTCGTCCCTATCATCTTCCTCTTCCTCTCCTGGTTTCTTCTCTCACCTTCTCTCTTCTCTTTTTTTCTTTCTTTCTTTTCTTACCACATATATCTTCTTTCTTTCCCTTCTCCCTCATCATTCTCCATTATCCAACTCTTCTCATCTCTTCTCTTCTCCTCACTTATCTTCTCATTTCTCCTTTTCTCCATTTCTTTCCTCTCACTCTTTCTCTTCCCTCGCCCCCAAATATTTCCTTCCCTTTACTCCCTCCCCCTCTTTTCCTCCCTCTCTTCATCTCCTCTCTCCTCTTCTCCTTTCACCTATCCTGTCTCCTCTCTCTTTTTCTCCTCTCTTTTCTTCTCCTCTATCATCTTATTCTCTCTCTTCTCCTATCCCTTCTCCTTCCTCTTCCTCCTCTTTTTTCTTTCACAGTCGAGTTGTTATCGTTTCATATATATTGCCAATCATGCTTCCTCTTGTCAACACTCTCTCCTCTCTCTCTACTCCCTCTTTACCTCTTCCTCTTTTTCCTGTGCTATTTTTAAGTATGCTTGGCCTTTCTGTGTCCCTCTCTTTCTCTTTTCTCCATTAGAAATTTTTATGGTACTCTCTCTCTCTCTCTCTCTCTCTCTCTCTCTCTCTCTCTCTCTCTCTCTCAAAGCCCCTAACTCTTCCTTCTTCCCTTATTCATCTTGACATTTCCTTTTTCCTCTCCATTCCTCCACAAAGCACAGCCATTTTCTCTCCACGCCTCTCCTCTCGTCTGTCATCTTCACCTCTGCCTCATCTTTTCTTCATTTTTCTTTTATTTTCTTCTTTTTCTTCTCCTCCTCTTTCCTCCTTTCTCTCTCAGTCCTTGTCATTTCCTGTTTCTTTTTTTCTCATCTCCTCTTCCTCTCATATCCTCTTTTCTTCCCCTACTTCCTCCTTTTCTTCTCCATATCCCTCCCTTTCTTCCTCTTCTACCTATTTTCTTCCATCATTCCTCCCTTCCTTCCGTCTTTCCTTTAGCCTTCCTTCCTTCCTTCCTTCATTTTTTCCGCCTTCCTCGTCTTACATCTTCTCTTTCTCCTCCTCTTCTTCCTTCATCTACCTCTCTTCTTCCTCTACCTTCCCCTCTTCCCCCATCTTCTCCTTATTTTCCCCTTCTTCCACGTCTTCCTCATCTTCTTCCTTTACCTCCCCTTTTTCTTCCTCTTCTTCCACGTCCCCCTCTTCTTTTTCTTCCTACCTTCTTGTCTTCCTCTTTCTCCTCCTGCTTCCCCTCTTCTTTCCCTTTCTTCTTCACGTCCCCTTCTTCCTCTTCTTCTACTTCCTCTTCCTCCTTCCTAGTGACGTGTCCGGGGGGTCAATAGGAGAAGCATTCCAAGACGGCCTGGAATCTGCACATTTTTCCATTGTGTGTGTAGAATGCTAGGAATGAGGCGCAGGGGTAGGGGAATGCAGTGGAATGACCGGGGGAGGGGCGCCCGTATTTATAAAGCTTCTTAGCCACTTAAGATAGCTTTCTAAGTGGCTTCGGGGATATCTTAATACCTCCCCCTTAGCGATTTATTCTTTCGATTATAATTCATTGTCTTCTTATTAATGTAAAGTGACGATTTTGGATATCTCAAGACCTTCTCCTTAGCGATTTATTTTCTCGATTATAATTCATTGTCTTCTTGTCTTATGTAAAAAGGGTTGATTTTTAAAGGATATTATTAACCTAAAGGGGATGTTAAGAAGGAATATGGATAATAAACTGACCAATAAAGAGGAAGATAAATGATGAGGAAGAGGATATGAAGTGAGGAGCAAGATAATGAATGATACACAGCATAGGGAATGAGAGTTAGCGTAGGGAGTGAGGGAGCATAGGTAAAATAACATAGGGAGTGAGAGTTACCATAGGGAGTGAGAGATAGCATAGGGAGTGAGAGACAGGATAGGTGAGGTAAGACAGGGAGTGAGAGTGAGCACAGGGAGAGAGAGATGGCCTAGGGAGAAATGGCAAAGGGAGTGCATGTGAATGAGATGAGGGAGAGGCATGGGAGGGTAGCATAGGGAATTTGAGAGAGAGAGAGAGAGAGAGAGAGAGAGAGAGAGAAATAGTGGAGGTAGAGAAAGGGTAGAGAGAGGAAGAGGTTGCGAGAGTGAGGCTCGAGAGAAGAGACAAAGAGTTAGAGAGAGAATGAGAGATAAAAAAAAGAGAAGTGTTATGTTTTGGTCGGCGTGTGTCTATTCTTCTCTCTCTCTCTCTCTCTCTCTAAATGTTTAATTAAATATTTTTTTTATTTAGCAATCTTTCGAGCTTCAATTTAATTACCTCTGTCGAAGCATATTTGTAGTCTTGATTTAATTTGTGTGTTATTATTATCATTATTATCATCATCATGCTCATTATCATCATTATTATTATTATTATTATTATTATTATTATTATTATTATTGTTATTATTATTATTATTATTATTATCATCATTATAATCAGTACTCATTTATCGCCGCGGTATACATACATTATTGTGCCCACCCTCAGTTAGTATTATTTAATTCATTAGTAATTGTATCAGCATTATTTATTAACATTACAATCCCCTTCCTTGTTAATCCGCCTCATACAGATTATTCAAGCGATCTAAAAATGCTGGTCGAACAATTATCATTCCGGCTAATGCTTTGTATATAGATTTCTCGATTTTGATTTTTTGTCCATTTTCTCTCTTTTCTTCCTTTATTTACAAATGATCACACACACACACACACACACACACACACACACACACACACACGTAAACATCCAGCCAAGCAGTACCTCTCGTTTCTCCAGCGTGGGGGCACCAATGAAGAAGAAAAGGAAAAAAGGAAGGACACACAGGAAAAGAAAAATGCAAAAAAATGGCTCAAGAACTAACCCAAGCTTTGATAGGCAATTAACCGAGGTGGATAATGAGCCTCCCTTTAATATTTCCTGTCTAATTACCATAATGACGCCACCTGAGTTAATGACCTAGGTTAATTAAGGACGGAAATAGCTGAGCACTTAGATCCTAATATATTATGGGATGGTGTGTCTTGCTAGCCTGCTCAGGGGGATGGGGCAGGTAGCTGGTAGGTAGATAGATATAAAAATAGGTAGATAGATGGATGGATAGGTTAATAGATAGACAAGTAAAGGTAGATGGTTATAGATAGGCAGATAGGTAGGTAGGTAGATAAATAGATAGAGATAGATGGACAGAGAGAGAGAGAGAGAGAGAGAGAGAGAGAGAGAGAGGGAGGGAGGGAGGGAGAGTGAGACACGGGAACAGCCAGCCACTTAGAGCTTAATACATTATGGGCGGTATTGCCTATTAGCCAGTACAGGTGTAAGACAGGGCAGGTAAACAGGATAGATCAGGGGTGCTAGCCGGTCAATAGATAGAATGAAAGACAGATAGATACATAGACTGATTAACTGATAGCTAGTTAGATCTATAGACAGATAGTTGCAAGATGGATAAATGAAAGGATAGATAATAGATAGATAGATAGATAGATAGGCAGGTAGATAGACAGGTAGTTGCAAGATAGACGAATGGATGGATGGATAGATAAGTAGGTAGGTACATACATATTATGCTGAATAAAAATTACACTAGTCAAAACTTAAGAATAAATGGCTCAACAGAAATTAACAATACACTTACCTAAAAATAAACAGGGGGCAGAAATTACAAGCACAAGAAAAAGCATAAAAAATGATACAAAGTAGGACAGGACGGGTGTGGACACATGGGTTCGGACAGGACAAATGTGGACAGGACAGGTGTCTACAGATTGGGTGTGGACAGGGCAGGTGTGGACAGGGCAGGTGTGGACAGGACTGGTTTGGACAGGGCAGGTAAGGTAGGTTGATGGTCGGGGTAAGTTATGGTAATAGATGTGCCAGGTAAGTTATGTGATGGGGTGGTATTTGGGGTGGATTAGATTAAATTACACACGGCACCAGGAGGACCACCCTGATGTCTTCACCACAATGCCGGCCAACAGCTGGCACTGTGGGTTATCTTGAGCCTGAACACGATTTAAGCCTCTCGGCTAAGGCCCCGATTACCTGGTGCAGGAACACGATGCACCAGGATATAAGATATATATATATATATATATATATATATATATATATATATATATATATATATATATATATATATATATATATATATATATATATATATATATATATATATATATATAATCTCATACCGCACTCTGTAATGGGTGATATTATTTTGATCCACACTTAATATTAATTGCGTTGCATTTGAATTGCACGGATGAGTAGAAATGACTAGTAACTACATGCATAGAGTTGTACAGAGCACTTCATC
>NC_137033.1:18862395-18867395 GCF_032717465.1 Coenobita brevimanus
ACACAGCCACTACACAGCTACCAGGACCATACACAGCTACTGCACAGCTACCAGGACCATACACAGCTACTACACAGCTATCAGGACTAAATTAAGCTACCGCACAACTACCAGGACCATACATGGGTACCACACACTGCAACATACACACAACAAACTCGGACACCATCAAGGTACCATACACAACACCTGTAGTGGTGGGGGGTCTTTGGGAGGGGGTTCTTTGGAGAAGGGGGTCTTTGGAGGGTCTTTGGGAGGGGGTCTTTGGAGGGTCTTTGGAAGGGGGTCTTTGGAGGGTCTTTGGAAGGGGGTCTTTGGAAGGATTTTGGGAGGGGGTCTTTGAGGGTCTTTTATGAGGGGGTCTTTGGGAGGTTTTTTTTGGGGAGGGGGGGTCTGTAGGAGGGGGTCTTACGAAGGGTCTGTAAGAGGGTGTATGAGTGTAGGAGTGTGTGTGTGTGTGTGTGTGTGTGTGTGTGTGTGTGTGTGTGTGTGTGTGTATAGGAAGGGGGTCTTTGGGAGGCCTGGCTTTGGTTTTATTAATTGCTGCAGAGGATCAGCTTTGTCTACCTTGATTATGGAGTGGGTCTCGTGTATAGGGTGTGTGTGTGTGTGTGTGTGTGTGTGTGTGAGAGGGTTGAAGGAGGTTGTTGTGTGTGTGTTCGTGTGACTTTATGTTTGTGTCTGTGTTTGTGCGTTTGTGCTTTTCTGTATATATGTGTGTGTTATGTGTGAATGTATTTTTTTATACATATATGTAGATAGATAGACAGGTAGGTAGGTAGGTTTGCAGATCGATAGATAGATAGAAAGATAGACAGTTACACATTTATGCTTAAGATTTGGGTTTTGCTTGCATTTCAAAGAGAGAGAGAGAGAGAGAGAGAGAGAGAAGGCCAGACAGACAGACAGAGAGAGACAGAGAGAGAGAGAGAGAGTAATGAGGGACCAGCGAGGCAGTCGGGTCTTAATTACAGGAAGACAAGAGTCGCTCCTCAATCTGTATAAATAAAAGAATTGCCAAGGAACTTTTCTTCAGCGTCTCTCTCTCTCTCACTTTTACTTTCGTGTCTCTGATGTCGGAAGTCAGGAATAAAGAGAGGAGCTTTGTCAACCACTCTCACACTCACCTCCTTGGCTCGTCTTCCCCTCGGTTAAGGAAGCTCCCTAACACCTCTTCCTTACCGATTTATTTTGGGATACAATTTCCTTGCAGATTTTTAGGGGAATATGGCGTCCTTATCGAATTAATTTTGGATATTACTCTCTAGTATGGATTTATGCGTTATTTATGAAGAGTTTGGCGCTACTTTAGTGATTTATGTAGCACAGGGTAGGACGGCAAGGTGTAATAAGCAAAATAAATTACTTTGGAGAAGACGTTAGGGAACTTCCTTACCGGATGAGAATACTAGCCTTTGTGTTCACTATTTTCCACGCATAAAGTAAATCTCACTCTCTCTCTCTCTCTCTCTCTCTCTCTCTCTCTCTCTCTCTCTCACGTTTAAAATGTATATTGTATAATGTAATAGGCAGGGATTCTTAAGCATGGAGAGAGGTATAAAAATTTAATGAATGTTGGCACAGATCTGAAAAATTATCAAAGCTACTTACAAGGCCCTGTGGAATTTTTACACACACACACACACACACACACACACACACACACACACACACACACACACACACACACACACACACACACACACACACACACACACACACACACACACACACACACACAGTTCCATTTTTTTACTATTTTTACAGACAAGGTTGTAGGAAGACTATAAATTAACTTTTTTTTTATCATCACAGTTTTTTAATATATATATCTTACCCTTCTCGTATTCCAGACCTGAGAAAAAGAGAAAATTTTGTTAATATACCTCCATTACTACTTCCTTCATAGTCAAGGAGAGCAATAAATCTTAAGAGCTATATTTATAAATCCTAAGAACTAAATTTATATCCAATTCTGACGTGGGATTTTTCTTGTAAGTAGAATCCTCTGGTTGTAATCGGGAAAAATACATGATGCAAGTAGGTCTGAATGGGATATCTCTGCCTGTAAACTTGCACGTAATTTTATATTTTTGTACTGGAGGGTTGGTTAAAAAATAGACATCGTGAATACAGGGCAGTACAGGTGATCTGAGAGAGGTGTGAGAAGCTCGTTTGTAAATGCATGATCTAGGCACATCCGTCACCTCAAGAAATATAACACGTCTGGGAAGGAATAATTTACAGTGATGTCACATAAGCTGCTCTGCCTTTTTTTCCACAAACGTCAGAGAGTCAACTAAGCCAATTTCATACATTAAGTAGATTTAGTATGCAAATTAATGTTTACACGCAGATTAATTCATACATGCTTGCCTAAAACCAAACCTATGCTTCTGTATTAATATGTATGTTTTAATATTCCAGTATGTTATGTATTCACACTGGGAAATACAACAACCAGAACTCTTAACTTTAATTACAATATTGGGAAAGTCTGACGTTTACATATAACTTTTATTCATATCGTTATCGGTGTATATTTCCCTGGTAATTTATTCACTAACAGAAGCGTACCATGTCAGATTTGATCATTTTATTTATTTATTTATTTTTGTGATTGTATGCTTTTGGCTTATGTTACTTTATTTCATTTTTTTAGGGTCGCTTTGGGTGCTGAGTGAGAGGATGCAGGAGGGGGGGTGGACGAGGGAGCTTATTTAATTCATGGCTGACAATCTTTATTTCTCAAGTTTACATTCACGCCATGTTTTAAAGGGAAGCATCCTATTTTTTTTTTTAAGTGAAGGATGACAAACAATAGATAATAGACACACAGAATATCCCCACAGTATACAATAGACTAAAAGAATATCCCCACAATATATAAGAGACTCAAAGAACATCCCCACAATATACAATAGACTCAAAGAATATCCCCACAATATATAAGAGACTCAAAGAATATCCCCACAATATATAAGAGACTCAAAGAATATCCCCACAATATATAAGAGACTCAAAGAATATCCCCACAATATATAAGAGACTCAAAGAACATCCCCACAATATATAAGAGACTCAAAGAATATCCCCACAATATATAAGAGACTCAAAGAATATCCCCACAATATATAAGAGACTCAAAGAATATCCCCACAATATATAAGAGACTCAAAGAACATCCCCACAATATACAATAGACTAAAAGAATATCCCCACAATATATAAGAGACTCAAAGAATATCCCCACAATATATAAGAGACTCAAAGAATATCCCCACAATATATAAGAGACTCAAAGAATATCCCCACAATATATAAGAGACAAAGAATATCCCCACAATATATAACAGACTCACAGAATATTCCTACACAGAACTGGGGGTGAGATCATGCGAATATATTACCTTTTCCATTACGTTCACATGAATGAAAAATGCAAAACCCAAATAAATGGGTAGGAAATGTATAAATGGAGCAATAAAACAATGGGGAGAGAGAACACTACGCTTTATTAACACTCTCAGGCTCCCATGACCTCTCTCTGTGCTGGGTAAAATCGTCTGGCTTTACTTGGAATGGGATACTGTGTTGGTCCTGATCATGGGAGGGATAACGAGGACAGTGTTAATTCTCTTACCCTTATTCCCTTCCGCTTTTGTGGCTCCCTACCATCTCTTCCTTAGCGATTTATTTTCCGAACTACCCATTAATATCCTCATTATTTACTTATATCTTCTTAATATCGACACAGATTGCATGATTAAGACACAGGAGTATAGCGACGAAGCGGCTAACAGCGCAAGAATGCCACTCCCAGACCCCTGTAACTCACTACCAGCTGAAGGAAATCGTCTGGTGGCAGCTGCAATCGAAATACTAGTGGTGTGTCAACCCTGAAAAGCTGGAGATAATTTTTCACAATAGTTTAATCTCTCTTTAAGGCAGCAAAAAAATTAAAAAGAGTATTGAAATAATTGCACACAACTGGCGTCGGAGGATATGTGGGGAGGTGGAAAGTGACATGGCAGGGTCAGAAAAATGATGAATAAAATGAAACGGAAAATATGAAGTCCACGAAGTCGCTCAGAATCTGTAAAATGTCTGGAAATGTGTGCAGAGAAGGTGGAATAATTCTGAGAGTAAAATGAATAAGAAAAGAAGCCAGGAAGCCAGTGAATTATGAGTGTGGATGACATGTGGAGATAAAGTGGAATGAAAGAGAGTAAAAAAGATGATAAAGGAACTGGGTGGATGAGAATGAAAGGTGTGGAGAAAAGGTGGAAGAAAGGAGGGAGAAAAATTAATGATAAAAGAAACCAGGAAGCGAGTGGATGACAGATATGGAGGAAAGGTAAAGTATCAGCACAAGAATTAAAATAAAAACTATAATTCAATGAAAGAAGCTAGAGGACCGAATGTGAAGGAAGGGATGGGGAACAGAATCGAGTAAACAAAAGTAAAATAGAAAATAAACATGAAATAAAACTATCAACGCCATATCAGTGTTCCAAAACTATAAACAAACTCCTGCGCAATGATTCACGTCAATAGTTTTTCACACACAAGTTAAAGGCATCAGATTCAATACCGACGGAGGAAAGAGGGTTTGGGGGAAAAAATATAAATGATTGAAATGCCACATGCCCTGCCTCCCGTGACAACAACAAAAGAGCATCGGGATTGAGAGGGTGGTTCAAATTTGGCGCTCTGTAGGCTTGTGTGTTGCGGGTACGGCTCAGTCAGTTCTACCAGTGTCTCCCCTGCATCGTCATCTACTTCCCTCAGTCTTTGCCGTGCATTATATTGTCTGCTTTTATTGTTATCGTTGGCGTTGTTGTTGTAGTTGGTCGTCGTCTTCATCATCGTCGTCGTCATCGTCGTCGGTAATATCCCTGCGACAGGCACTACTTAATTTCCTAATCCAGGCACTGTGTTCTCCGTTGCTAATAAAATCGTCTTTACTAAGAAAAAAATTCGTCTTAAGTAATGAAGGT
>NC_137033.1:18877395-18889895 GCF_032717465.1 Coenobita brevimanus
TCCCTCAATTTTCCCTCCCTCTCTCCCCTCTCTCTGTTTCTCCTCCTTTCCTCCCTCCTCAACCCCCCTCGCAATTTATCTCCCCTGCCACACCTAAAGCAACATACTTCATCTCCCCATCTCTCTCTTCCATTCTTCTCCCCCTCTTCTCTCTCTCCCCTCTCCTCCTTTCCTCTCTCTCGCATCCCATCTCTCAGTGTCTCCCAATCTCCCTCCCTTTCTCCTCGTCCTCCTCCTTCTCTACTTCTCTCCCCCACATTATTCATCTGTCCTCCTCCCTCTCCTCCTCTCCCCAACATATCTCATCTCTGTAACTCTCTCCATTTCCTCCCCCCCTCCCCTCACAATTAGCCCCCTCCCCCTCCTCTCTCGCACATCTCCCCCCCTCCGACAAGTTATCCCTCCTCCTATCTCCTCCGTCCCCTCATTTTGCTCCCCTCGCTTCTTTCGCTCCACTTCCCTCCCTCTTCTCTCTCCTCCTCCTCTCCCTGGCATATCTCATCTTTCCATCTTAGTCATCTCTCTCATCCATTTTCCTTCTCTTCCTCCTCCCCTTCTTCTCTCTCCTTCCCCCTTCCTCTCTCTCTCTATCTCTCCTCTCTCCATCTCACCTCCATTCCCCCTCCTCCCCTTCTCTCTCCACCCACACAGTTCATTCCCCGCCCCTCCTCTCCCACATATCTCGCCTCTGCATCTTCGCCCCTCTCCTCTCTCCTACCCTCCTTCACTCTCCTTCACATTCCTCCCCCTTCTACCTCCCTCCCCTCCAACAAATCTCTCCATCTCTCTCGTCCAATCGCCTCTCTTCTCCTCTCCCTGCTCTCCTCCCTCCCTCTCCTTCTTCCTCCCCATCTCTCTCCTCCTCTCCTTCTGTCCTCCTCTTTTGCTTCTCTTCCTTCATATTCATCCTCTCCTGTCCCATCCACATAACTTTCCCTCTCTTTTTTCCCATTCCTCTTCCCCTCTTTCTCTCTTCTCCCTCCTCTCTTCCTTCCCTGCTCTCTTCTCCCACCTTTCCCAATCTCTCTTCCCCTCTCCTCCTTCCCTCTTCTCCACTCTCGCCACCTTCTCTCTTTCAGCATCCCCTCCCCCTCTCCTCTCCTCTACTCCTCTTCTCACTTCCCCTCATCTTTCACCCCTCCTTCTACCTTCTCCTCTCCCTTTCCTCTCGTTCTTAACACTCCTTCCCCTCTTATTCCACCCTCCTTTCTCCTTTTCCTCCTCCTCCTCCTTCCCTCTCCTCTCCCTCCTCTCTTCCTTCCCCTTCCCCTTTCCTCTCCTGTCATTCTTTCCTCTCCTTCCCCTCTTCTTCTACCTCTCTTTCTCCCCTTCCCTCTCCTTCCTTCCCCTCTCTTCCCTCCTTCTTTCTCCTCCTTCCCTCTCCTCCCTCCCCCTCTTCTTCCACCTTTCTTTTTCTCTTTCCTTCTCCTCCTTCCCCCTCTTCTTCCACACTACTTTCCCCCCTTCCCCCTCTCTCCCCCTCTTCTTCCACCTTTCTTTCTCCCCCTTCCCTCTCCTCCCTCCCCCTCTTCTTCCACCTTTCTTTTTCTCTTTCCTTCTCCTCCTTCCCCCTCTTCTTCCACACTACTTTCCCCCCTTCCCCCTCTCTCCCCCTCTTCTTCCACCCTTCTTTCTCCCCCTTCCCTCTCCTCCCTCCCCATCTTCTTCCACCCTTCTTTCTCCCCTTCCCCCTCCTGTTTCCCTCTCCTCTCCCACCTCTCTTTCTCCCCCTCCGCTTCTTCCTCTCCCCCACCTATCTCATCACTTCATCTAACTTTGGTCCTACTCTGTTTCTCATTTCATCTTTATGCCGCCACTCTGTTACTCTCCCCCACAGCTCACTTACCCTCAACCCCAGGCTTTTATTCTCCTTTTTAGATCCGCCTGGGAGGTATTGTTTTTGGCTCTGTTTGTTTGTCTGCGTGTCCGTCTGTTTGTGTATTTAGTTGGCTGTCTGTCTGTTGGTGCTTTAAAGTGTCTGTCGTATGTGTGTGTGTGTGTGTGTGTGTGTGTGTGTGTGTGTGTGTGTGTGTGTGTGTGTGTGTGTGTATGTGTGTATGTGTGTGTGCGTTATCTGCCTGTCTGTCTGTCTACCTGTCTATTTGTCTACCTGTGTATCGATCTGTCTGCTGTCTGTTAGCAACGATTTTGGAAAAACTGCTGGATGGAATTACATCAAATTTGCAGTAATGATTTTAACGACTGATTAAATTTTGAGCGGAAAAGGTCAAAGCTCAAGCCAGGGTCACCAAAATAACTGAAAAAAAGGTGGTGGTGCTGCCAAGGCGGGGGTATGCGCTCTATGAATACCCCTGTTGATTTTTTACTCTTGCTACGGAGAAAGATTTGTTTAGCTTTTTAGGTTAAGGACTTTTTTTTTTCTAATCCTAGTCTTGTTACTATTATGCGTCTTATTTATACTAGGAAAAATAGGTTTGAGAGAGAGACAGAGACAGACAGACAGACAGACAGAGACAGAGACAGGCAGACAGACAGAGAGACAGACAGACAGAGACAGAGACAGGCAGACAGACAGAGAGACAGACAGACAGAGACAGAGACAGGCAGACAGACAGACAGACAGAATGATAGACACACACACGAACAAATAACCAAACATAATAAAACAAAGACAAGCACAGAGCAAAACATAAGTGTGAGATACGAGTGTTCATTATATACTTGACTCCCTGTCACCTACTGTCTTACTGTGACTCTGGCCTTTAACCGTGACCTTGAATGACCTTTAACCGTGACCTTGAATGACCTTTGACCGTGACCTTGAATGACCTTTATCCGTGGCCTTGAATGACCTTTAACCGTGACCTAGAATGACCTTTAACCGTGACCTTGAATGACCTTTAACCATGACCTTGAATGACCTTTAACCATGACTTAGAATTTCACCTATGACCGGTGATTCCTGTCTTCGATCTTTAACAGTGACGTAGAATTTGACCTCTGACCCTTGACCTCTGCTTCCGTGCCACCAAACTCGTGTCAAAAAAATGTTTCGTTTGACCGCGACGCCCGAGCAAGCGTGTTTGGGTGAGCGACAACATTCCGCGACAACTTTTTCATCAATTAGTTAGCCAGTCAGTCAACTCCAGGACGTGACTTAACGGGGCAGTTGTTGACAAAAAAAATGTATATATATAAATTTTGGGACCCAGACAGGCATTAGCATTAAAAAAAAAAAAAAAACACACACACTTGGGCTAAAGCATTATAAAAAAAAGCACTCCCGGTAAAACCATAAATTACTGAGTCGTCGAGAAAAAAGACTTCAAACAGGGCATAAAAAGTGGCCTGAAAAATATCCGTGAGAAAAGAATGGCGACGTAGGTGGAGAGGGAGATTTATAAGCTTTAGTGAAAAAAAAGATTAAATATAGGCCCGTATTGCCCCCTTAGCGGCGTAGGGTCCCGGGGCTAGGCTAAAGAAATCCACATATATAAACAGATGATCAACGTCTTCATCATGGTAGCATTACGTGATAAATAAATAAATAAATAAGTAAATAACTTAACTTAACTCTGCCTAATTGAAATCTTGCGTGGAGTATAGGCGCCGCAGCCCACTAAACCACCAAGTGCATGAGTGTCGAAAATAAGAAAATAAAAATCTTGTAAAAAATAGCCAGGAAAAGCAAAAATTGTTTTGTGTTTACCTGGGGAGAAAAAGTGAAATATGGCCGAAAACCAGAAGATATGAGCTTATAAAATATTCCCAGGTAAAGAGGAAATTCTTGGTGTGCTTATATTAAAAAAAGGACAAAATAACCAGAGAGGAAAATATGAAAATTCACAGGAAAAGGAAAAAAATTTAAGTGGATTTACCTCCAAAGAAAAAGATGAAAACTGACAGGAAAATATACAATGGCCTGGAAAAGTGAAAATTCTAAGTGCGCTTGCCTCACAGGGGAGAAAAGAGAAAAAAGAAAAAGAAAAATGAGCAGACGAGCGAGGATGGGGTAAAATCATATGCGCAGAGGCTGGCCCACGGCGATGCTTTGTTTACATCCGTCAGTCGCGAGAAAAAGCGGGAAATCGCGGTACCTCGTCACTCTCCCTTGGTTCAATATTGACGGTGCGGCGGGGTGTGTATGGGAGGAGGATGAGAGGAGATGGAAGGAAATGAGGTGAGAGGGAAGAAGGAGGAGTGAAATGGTGTAGAAGCGAAGAAGGAGGAGGGAAAATAGGGTGGGAGGGAAGGAGAGAGAGGGAAATAGGGGTGGGAGGGGAGGAGAGAAAGGGAAATGGGAGAGAGGAAGGTAAAAATTCATGGGAAAATGAGATGATAGGGAAGAAGAGAGAGGAAAATAGGTGTGAAGGAAGAAGAAAGAGGGAAAATAAGGTCTGAATTAAGTAGAAAGAGGGAAAATAGGGTGTGAAGGAGGAAGAAAGAGGGAAAATAAGGTGTGAAGGAAGAAAAAAATGGAAAATATTGTGGGAGGAAAAAAGGAGGGAAAAGAGGGTGTGAAGGAAGAAAGAAGAAAAATAGGATAGGAGGGAAGACGAAGGAGGGATAATAGAGCAGGTGGGTCAGAATTTTATAGCATGGAAGCGTGACCTAGGAAACCACATGGAGAAGTGACAGAGGCGACTATATAATTTTTAATGGTTGGGTCGGAATTCTGTAGCATGGAAAGTGACTTGGACGAATATAACAATTTCTGTGTAAATCTGTCTGTCTGTCTGTCTGTCTCTGTCTCTGTCTCTGTCTCTCTGTCTGTCTGTCTCTCTCTCTCTCTCTCTCTCTCTCTCTCTCTCTCTCTCTCTCTCTCTCTCTCTCTCTCTCTCTCATTATGTTGTGGTTACAGATGTTTGAAACTTTCTCCTTGAATCTCTTCCCCATTACAGAGGGCGCGCAGCACCCGTCTAACCACACTCACCCATTCTTCGTCCACTTATTTACTGCAACCGCAAACCTTTATCCTCAGTCCATCAAGAACGTACCTAGTCAGCTCTGAAAATGCCTTCCTGAATCAATCCTTCATCCTTCCCATAAACCAAAGTCCTTTAAATTCAATGCGATCAGGGATCTTGAAATAAGCGGATCTTTAATTTGGCTCCCTTTTGTTGAATTTGAAAGAGCAAACTTTTGTGGGCTCTCAGCCTTTGGCTTTTTAAAACCATTCGGGATAAAATACAATACACTGGATAAGGATTGAGAGACTGATATAGAAGGAAAGGAGTTGATAGGATGAAGAGGAAGAAATAAAAGAGAGAGAGTGGGGGGAGGGGTATGAGAAACACACACACACACACACACACACACACACACACACGAGGTGGCCAGAGGTAAGAATAAGACTGGGAAGGTAAATTTGCCCAGTAAGTCAGAACAGATTAAGAGCCAACATATCGCAGGGCAAAAGTGGAGGAAGAGAGGCTGGTACGGTGATACGGGTTGGTGATGGTGATGATGATGATGATGATGATGATAGAGGAAA
This sequence comes from Coenobita brevimanus, assembly GCF_032717465.1. Taxonomy (NCBI): domain Eukaryota; kingdom Metazoa; phylum Arthropoda; class Malacostraca; order Decapoda; family Coenobitidae; genus Coenobita; species Coenobita brevimanus. The sequence continues at coordinate 18,882,851 of NC_137033.1, forward strand.
AAGAATAACGGGGAGAGAGAGGAATATATAAAATTACAATGAGAGAGAGAGAGAGAGAGAGAGAGAGAGAGAGAGAGAGAGACAGAGACAGAGAGGGAGAGAGAGAGATCAGAGGAAGACAAAGACTTATGACGAGGACAAAGTAAGAGAAAACTAGTACTGGGAGAGGCTGGAGTGGGATAGAGAGGGGGAGGAAGAGGGGAGAGAGAGGAGAGAGGAAGGTAGAGGAAGGAGAGGAGAGAGGGGTAGGAGGAGGAGGAAGGGGTATGAGGAGGAGGAAGGGGTATGAGGAGGAGGAAGGGGTAGGAAAGGGAGAGAAGAGAGAGTGATAGGGGGAATGGGCTGAGAAAAGAGGCTAGGATGAGAGTGAGAGAGAAGATAGGGAGGGGTAGGAGAGAGTAAGAAAGTGGGTATGTCGTATCACTGCTGGAGGGGAGGGGAAGGAAGAGGAGGGGGTATGATGGGGAGGAGTGGCGGGGAAGAAGAGGGGGTAAGAGGGGGAAAGGGGGATAGGTGGTAACACTGGAGGGGGTAATAATCTTTAGGTTATGACCTGGGTTACAAGAGGCCTCTACACCCTCCTTAAGTACACACACACACACACACACACACACACACACACACACACACACACACACACACACACACACACACACACACACACACACACACATATGTATACACAGGCAGATGTTCTCATACTCCTTGAACCGTATGACGTGTTTTGAATGATATTTTTACCATATTTTGGCGATTTATTATTTTTTTCTTCACTCTGGGGGAACTTTTGGAACTGTAGGATTTACTTGTAGCCTTCATCAGCACCTTCACTACTTCTTATTTATTTATTTATTTATTGTGCAGAGAAGGAAGAACCCAAGGCCGTGACTGATTTTTAGTGACAAGTGGGAAAAACAAGTCACTCTGAATGACTGCAAGCTCAAACTGATGCCTCATTCTTTCCCTTTAACATTTTAGTTGTGGTTAGTTCAGTGTTGTTCGTACCTTCCTTCCTTCTTTGCTTCCTTCCTTCCTTCCTTCCTTCCTCCCTTCCTTCCTTCAAAGCAACAACAGACCCAGATATACTGAGCTAGTGAGTAATTCTGCTGTAAGTATTACCTAGTCAGTAAAAATATATCATTAACTTGTAAATAAAAAATGCAAAACTTAGGATTCTGTAAACATTGGACGATCGATGTTCTGTCCTTTCTGATCCTTCTTGTTTTAACTTTGTAATTTATGGAAGGTGATTTTCAAGGGATCAGGTGTACGAGGCTTGATGGCTTAAAGGAGGATCGATGGGTGGAAATATAGGGAACTTGAAGATGATGGAAATGGGAGGTTTTTGACTGGTGTTTAGTCTCTCTCTCTCTCTCTCTCTCTCTCTCTCTCTCTCTCTCTCTCTCTCTCTCTCTCTCTCTCTCTCTCACACACACACACACACACACACACCTCATAAGCCTCTTGTCATGGCTTGTTGCTTATCACATACTGTCTTTCATCTCCTTCCTGCCTCGTCCTCCCTCGGATAATTTCCTCCCTTCATAATCTGCTCCCTCTCCTGCTCTTCCCCTGTTTTCCTCCCTTTCCAAATTTTCCCTTTTCCTTCTCCCTTTCTTGCTGTTCCCCTTTCTTCCTCCTTCCCCTCTTCTTCCCTTCCTTCCTTCCTTCCTCTCCTGCTCTGCCCCTTTCCTCCTCCCTTTCCTGCTGTTCCCCTTCCTTCCTGCCTCTCCTGCTCTCCCCTCTTTCTCTTCCTTTCCGGCTCTTCCATTTTATTCTTCTTTCCTTCTTTTCTTCCTTCCTTCCTTCCCCCTTTCCTTCTCCTTCCCATAATCTTCTCCTGCTTCACTTTTCTTCTTCCCTTACTTATCCTCTCTTCTTTGTCTTATTTTTCCTTTAATTTCCTTCTCTTTTTTCTTTCCTCCTCTTTTTATCCTTCTCCTGATGCCTTTTCTTTCCTTCTACCCCCTCCTTTTTTCTCAGTTTTTCATTCTTAAAACCAAATTCTTCCTCCAACCTTCTTCCTCCCTCTGTATCTCTTTCCTTCTCCTCTTCCCTTTTCTCTGACCTTCCTTCCCTTTCTCGAAGCTCTTTTCTTCCGTCTCTTAACCTCCTTCTTCCTCTCTTTATCCTTCTTCTTACCTTCTTTCCATTCCTTTAGCTACCCTTCCCTTCTGTCGCTCTCCTCTCCTCTTATCCTGCCTTCTCTTAACCTGTCCCTCCCTCTTAAGCCTTCCCTCCCCTCCTCTCAATGCTCTTCCTCCATTTATCCCATTCTCATCTTTTAATTACACTTGCCTTATCACACCTTGCTCCTCTACCTTCATCTTCCTTTTTACGTAATTCCATCCCTCCCCTTTATCCTTCTAACCCTCTTCCTCCTTCTGATAACGCTCTTCGTCTCCCTCTTGATCCTTCTAACCCTCTTCTTCTCTCTCCTAACATTCTTCCCCCCCCCATTAATCCTCTTAATCCTCTTCTTCTCTCATCTAACCCTCTTAGTCCCCGTACATCCTTCTAACGCCAAATAGTTTTCTCACAATCCTCCTTTCCCCTAAATTCCAGTGACCCTCTCTCGTAATCCTCTTCTCCACTCTTTTATCCTTATTTATTGTGTGCTGGCAAATCCTCTTCCTCCTTCTATATCTTCTCTTTAACTCAGTTCTTCTTTCGTCTTCTCTCTTCAGCATAGTTTCTCATAACTCTGTTCCTCTCACCCTCTTATAATCAAACCCAATTTAAATCCTCTTAAAATTCTCTTCCTTCCATTCCTCAACCCCCTAAACCCCCTATATTCTCCCTCACAGCTCCCCTTTTTAATCTAACCCTATTTATCCCTGTTTTAATCCTCTTCCTCCCTTCCTTTATCCCTCTCTTCCCTCCTTCGTCTCATAACACCCACCTCTTGGCTCTGTTCCCTGCTCTTTACAACCACCATCCCGCCCTATCAACAAGCCTTATTTCCCCCACGCTGGCTCTGTGTGTGTGTGTGTGTGTGTGTGTGTGTGTGTGTGTGTGTGTGTGTGTGTGTGTGTGTGTGTGTGTGTGTGTGTGTGTGTGTGTATGTGTGTGTTGGGGGCACGCCATTTTTGTACCTCCACCGCAGTTTTACGACCGAATAATGTGTTTGTGGCAAGATACGAGAGCAGTGTCAACACCTAATTTTTCCACCCCCTCTCACTTGGTACCCCCCTTTCAAATCCCCCTCCCCTTCCCACCCCGCTTGCCCCCTTTCACTTGGTACACCTTCTCAATGACCCCTTTTCATCTCCTCCCTCCCTCTTCCTTTCACTCGATGCTTCTCGTGTTCCTCTCTCCCCGTTTCCCTTCTTAGTACCCCCTCTCAAGCTTCTTCATTCCCCTCTTTCCTCTTCCCTCCCTCTCTCCCCTGTCACTGTCCCCTCTCAATATCCTCTTCTCCAACCCCCCTTCCTCCCTTCCCACCCAGTATCCCTCAAACTCTCCCTCCTTTCCCACACAAATCAACACCCATATCAAGCTACTCCAACCCAACTTCCACCTACTTCTTTATAACCCCCTACCTTTTCTACCCTCTTCCATTCCTACCGACGTCCTGCAAACCGCCTGCCCTTCCAATTCCCTATCTGTCCTTCCCCCTACCTCATCCCTCTCCCTCTCTAACCCCCACCCCCTCAATCCCCTTCCCCTCTTCCCTCCTCCCTCTTCTTGCTTTATCATTCCAACCCCTATCCCTCCTACTACATATCCTTCCTACCCCTTATATTCCCATTTTACCTCCCCCTAGGCCCCTCCTCCTCAAACCCCCACCACTCCACCCCCCCATACACCCTTTCACCCCACCGTCATGCACAGAGACGTATCCTGGAGCCAAGATGGAAGGAGAGTCAGGCAAGTGTAGTGGTGATTCATTAGAGGAGACACACTGGTGCCTGGAGAGAGAGAGAGAGAGAGAGAGAGAGAGAGAGAGAGAGAGAGAGAGAGAGAGAGAGAAAGAAAGAGAGAGAGAGAGAGAGAGAGAGAGAGAGAGAGAGAGAGAAAGAAAGAGAGAGAGAGAGAGAGAGAGAGAGAGAGAGAGAGACAGAGAGAGAGAGAGAACGTTTCAAGATGGGAACGGAGGAAGCTGAGACTGAGATAAACAGAGAGAGAGAGAGAGAGAGAGAGATCTGAGACTGAGACAAACACAGGTGAGTCAGCCCAGAATGCGGTAATAATGGGCGGTGTGAGGGAGAGGTGGGCGAGAGGCAGGTGCGCCGGGGGACGGGATGACAGCCTTGCGTAACTCAGCACAGGGAAGGCGAGATGGAGGGATGGAGGGGGAGAGAGTGGGGGAGAAAATGTGAGAGAGAGAGAACTGGAGAGGCTGTGGAGAGAGGGAGACGGGGGTGAGAGAAAGGACTGAAGTAGGAAGGGTTGTGGGGAAATGGAAGAGACGAGAGAGGATAAGTGCAAAAGAAAGGTTTGTGAGAGAGAGAGAGAGAGAGAGAGAGAGAGAGAGAGAGAGAGAGAGGAGGAATAAAATTTTAGGGAAGGAAGTGAGTACCTGAGAACTGGAGTAAAAACAGGTGTTCCCAAAGATAAGGGGGAGGGTGAAGATGAGGATGAGAGGGAAGAGGGTGAGGATGAAGGGGGAGAGGGAGGTTGAGGAGGTGGGGGAGAAGGGGATGGGATGGAGGTGAGGGTGAGCGTGCGGTTGGGAGTGAAGGTGAGGGTGTGGGTGAGGGTGAGGGGGAGAGAGTAAAGAACTGAGGGTGAGGGTGAAGAAGATGTAGGGGGAAAGATAGGGAGGTATGAGAAAGATGAAGGAAAGGAGAGAGGATGAGAGAAGATGAGAGGGAGGGATGGGAAGAAGAAGAAGGAGAGTTTAGGACGCAAGGAGAAAGTAAGGAGGGACGCGAGAGAAGGGAAAGAGACAAGAGAACGATGCAGAAGAGGAAAGAATGAATATACGAGAGAGAGAGAGAGAGAGAGAGAGAGAGAGAGAGAGAGAGAGAGAGAGAGAGAGAGAGAGAGAGAGAGAGAGAGAGAGAGAGAGAGTAAGAAGCGCGTGACAGTGAGCCGAAGAGCTGGGAGATAGTATGAGAGGGAAGTGAAGACTGAAATAGGTTAGAGAGAGAGAGAGAGAGAGAGAGAGAGAGAGAGAGAGAGAGAGAGAGAGAGAGAGAGAGAGAGAGAGAGAGAGAGAGAGACTATACAACAAGAAACAATACTGACACATGGAGAAGGGAAAGAAAGAAAGGTAAATAAAGAGGAATGAGAGTATGAATAAGAGCAAAAAAGAGGAGGAAGAAGCTGTAGGGGGGGGGAGGAAGGAGGCAAGAGGTGTAAGAGGAAGGAAGGGAAAGAAGAGGAACTGTTTTATATGGAGAGACGTTGATAAAGTAAATGGAAGAGGAAGAGAGAAAGGTAAAGAAGGAGTGATGTGAGTAGGAATGGGAATATAAAGAGAGAGGGGAAGAGGTGTGGGGGGAGGGAGGGAGGGAAGGGCTGAGGAGGGAGGGAGGGAAGGATTGAGGAAAGAGGAAAAGGATTTACGAGGTAGGAAGGAACGCGGGAATGTTGTTAGAGGAAGAAACTTTGTTGAAGAAAAGTGAAAGAAAAAAAAGAAAAGAATGAACAAGGAAAGAAAAGTAAAGAGAGGAAGAAGGAAATATACATACATACACACATACATAATACATAATACACACATGCGTACATATATACATACATAGACGACAGATAGAAAGACAGACAGAAAAATTGACAGAAAGATAGACGGATTGGCAGGTAGGAGAAATGGGGAGGGGACAGTGAGAATATGAATATGAGCAGAAAATATTAAAGAAAAAGGTGAGGAGAGGGAGGGAGGGAGGAGGAAAGAGATATAAGAGGAAGGAAGGAAAACACGAGAGAATGTTGTTACGAGGGGGAGACAGGTGTGAAGTGGGGAAGAGATTGCTGGTAGGAGGAGAGGGAAAGAATTGTGATGAGGGAGAGGGAGAGGGAAGGGAGAGGGAGGGATGAGGTATGAAAGGTGGAAGAAATGAGAGGAAGGGAGAGATAGTTAAAAGGGAGAAGAGAATGGTAGGAAGAGAGGGGGGAATGGAAAAATAAAGAGAGGAGGAGGAGAGAAATGTGGGAGGAAGGAGAGACTGTTGTGAGGGAGGAGAGAAAGAGAGGTGGGGGGAAAGAGAGGGAAATGAGAAAAGGTAAGGAGAAGGAAAAGAGAATAGCTATAAGGAGAAGACAGAGGGAGGGAAGAGAGAAATATGAGAAATGGAGGGAGGAGAGAAGGAAGAGAGACTGCCGGGAAGAAAGGGAGGTAGGGAGGGATATAAAGAGGGGGATGGGAATTGATGGAGGGTTAGAAGAGAGATGAGAAGGGGAGAGAGAATCAGGAGGAGAAACGAGAGGAAAGAGAGAAGGAAAGAAGTGTGAAGAGAGGGTTGGAGAGTGAGAGAATGCAGAAGGGTGAAAGGTGTGTGAAGAAATACAACGAGGAAGAGACAGCGGAAAAGAGAGAGAGAGAGAGAGAGAGAGAGAGAGAGAGAGAGAGAGAGAGAGAGAGAGAGAGAGAGATGGAGAGGAGGAAAGGAAGATGAGACCATTGAGAGAGATAAGAAAGAAGGTGAGGGACGTGATGAGAGGGTAGGAATGAGAAAAGTGAAGAAGGAAAGAAGGAGGAGGAGGAGGAGGAGGAAGAGAAAATGACAAGGAAAAAGGAGAGAAGGGGAGGAAGAGAAGAGATACAAGAGGTGGAGGGGAGAAGAGCAGGAGGAGGAACAGGAAGAGACATTGATTCGAGGGAGGAAGAAATCTGAGAGGCAAAAAGGAAGAGGTGAAGAAGGGAGACCACAGAAGGGAGGAGAGAAGAGGAAGAGGGAAGATGTGTGAGGTGAAAGAGAGGGAAGAAAGAGGAGAGGCAACTGAGAGGAAAGGGAAACACGGAAGATAGGGAAGAGAGAGTTTGGGAATGAGGGAAAGAAGAGAGGTGATAGGTGTGTGAAGAATTGCAATGAGGGAGGAGGATGGAGTGGAGGAAGACGGGGAGGGAGGGAGGAAGGAGACGTGAGAGGAAGAAGGA
>NC_137033.1:18894895-18964895 GCF_032717465.1 Coenobita brevimanus
GGTGATTGGAGTTTACCTGTCTCGCTGAGTGTTTTTCCCCCTTGTTTTTTCTTCTGTTTGTTTATGTAGCTGGGGGAGAGGTGGGTGTGGTGAGTTTTTTTTTTTTTTTAATGTGAGCTAGGTCACTTCTTCATTGTATAGAATCGTCTGACTGAAGCTAGAATGATTTGTTATGTGTCATCGTTGTGAAGAGGTAGCACACACACACACACATACACACACACACACACACACACACACACACACACACACACACACACACACACACACACACACACACACACACACACACACACACACATTCTCTCTGTATCTGTCAGTTATGTATCTGTGTATGTATCTGTCTATCTTTTCATCTCTACCTGTCTATCTATCAATCAAGGTCCATGTAGACCTTGTATCTATTAATCTATTTGACAGCCTGCCTTCCCATCTCTGTGTGTCTATCTATCTATCGGTCCGTCTATCTCGTTTTCTCACATTTCCTTCCCCTCTCTCTCTCTTCCTCTCCTTCCAGAAACCATTCAGGGTCAAAATGGGCTCTACTTTGCTGCAATATTAGTCCTAAAGCCATATTGTTTGACCTCCCTCTCCCACTTTTATTCCCTCCACTCTTCTCCTTGCTTTGATCTTTCCTTCTTGTTTTGAACTTGTTTTGAGCCATTTCATTGCGATGACCTCTTTATTTTTTTCTTTTGTCCTCATTCGCATCTTTCTTGTTCTTTCTTCGTTTTCTTTTCTTCTTTCTTTCTGCCTTCTTTATTCTTATGAAACCATTTCACTGCTATTACGTAGGGTATGCAGCCGGAGCATGTGTTCGGCTCAGTGAGGAAGGACGCCCCTGCCCTTATAGTCCCGGGTCACCCTGGGCAAGGTGTATTACTCGTTAGTCCACCAAAACATAATAGGTGCGTGATTACCATCGTCCCTGGAGGTCCTTTAATGGGACTGACGTTCGGCCATAGCCGGGTAGCTGGCCTTGAACAGCACTCCCAGGCGGGGAACTCAACCACATTTACTAATCATTTAAAGTACAGACTGAGACTGCAACTCTTACATATATCCTATACTCAGCTCATCCTCTTGGAGACTATGCCTCCTCCATTTTCATGCACCTCGCGATGTGAAACGACTCTGTTCCAACCTTGGCAAGGCGCTATCTGCCACAGGCAGGCGGCTGCTTGCTTGTGATCACCAGGCAGCTGAGCCGCCTGGTTATATCGGTGCCACCACATGCAGGCATCCCCCTCTATCACCAGGCAAGACTGAAGTGAAGAATTACAGCACTGGAATGAAGGGTTAATACTGTGCACATCTTCCCTAGTGTTCGTATAATATTTCAGAAGTGTGGATCAGTGAAGCTCGTGTGATTGTGTGATTGTGATTGTGTGTGTGTGTGTGTGTGTGTGTGTGTGTGTGTGTGTGTGTGTGTGTAATTCTTTTTTAGACACTTCCACATTTTCCTGGGGTTTGTTATATGTGTGTGAAGGGGTGTATTTGTGTGTGTGTGTGTGTGTGTGTGTGTGTGTGTGTGTGTGTGTGTGTGTGTGTGTGTGTGTGTGTGTGTAAATATGGATGGCTACGTCCATGCTTGTGTTAGACTATTCAGAACGCTTCTCCCTCCCAATGCAAAATAAAAGACTTAAGATTTTTCCATGCACTCCCATTTTTCTTCAAGCCTGAATAAGGGATGAGAGTCCATTTAGTCCCCTCAGAGCAATGGCATCTTTTTTATATTTTCCTACCTCCATACGATTTTATTTACCTTATTGAATAACTCCGGTAAAAAAGATGATAAATTTTGCTTTATTTTAAGTTTACTCTCTCTACTTGCTGTGATTTTTTCTTCTTTACTCTGTCTTTTCTTTCGTTCTTCGTCTGAGGATTCTCTTATTTCTCTTTCTCTTTTTTTTCACCTCCATATGTTTGTTTTCTTCTACGTATGACATATTTCTTCGTTTTTTTTAACTTCATCTCTTCCCCTTTCTTTCCGTCACAGTCTTTCTCTACCTCTACGTCTTTCTTCCCTCTAATCTTGTTTCTTAATTTTCTTATTCTTTTCCTTCCATCTCCTCCTTTCATTTCTTCTACTCCCTTTTCTTACCTTTAAGCAGTTCTTTTACTCCTCTGTTTAATCGTATTTCTTCTCTCTAATCTCTTCTGCTGTTTCTTAGCTTTCTTTTCCTTCCCTTCCCATCTCCTTCTTTCCTTCCTACAGCCTTTTCTCTCCTCTTATGTCTTCCTCTAGCCTTTCTTACTCTTCCTATTAGTATTTCTTCTCTCCAATATTCTTCCCCTGTTCCCTAGTTTCCTTTTTCTTCCCCTCCCATCTCCTCTCATCCCTCCTTTTCCTCTCTTTTCTCTTCTTGTAAGTCTTCCTCTTGCACCTCCACTCCTCCACAGCGGTTTCAAGCTCCACTGGTCTCAAGAAGCTCCACGATTTCCAAGCTTTCTGATCCCCAAACCCTAGTAATTTCAAGATTCATTGGTTGTAAGCCTCACTGATTTCATGACCCACTGTTTTCAGGCCCTATTGATTTCAGGGTTTCAGTGGTTTCAGAGAGCTTCAGTGTTTCCAAGCTCACTGGTCTCGATGGTTTCAGGCTTCACTGATTTCAAGTTTAATCGTTTCTTAAAGTCTCTGTGGTTTCAGGCCCGACACGTTTCAGGCTTCAGCAGTTTCAGTCCCCACTCGTTTCAGACCCCACTCGTTTCAGATCTAGTTTCAAACCCATTCGTTTCAGCCCCCTCTCGTTTCAGCCCCACTCGTTTCAGCCCCACTCGTTTCAGACCACACTCGTTTCAGGACCCATTCGTTTCAGGACCCACTCGTTTCAGGACCCACTCGTTTCAGGCTTCACTGGTTGCAAGGCCCTAGAGCCAGCCTGACAAGCCCGGGCGGTGTTTAGGTCGCGCCGTGGGTATTAGCTGGTATTCTTGCTTCTTGTTTACATCATCTCATCCCCCCGAACCTCCCTTTCCTCTCTCTCTCTCTCTCTCTCTCTCTCTCCCTGTATTTTTGCCTTTTACCCTCTCGCATTTCTCTCCCATTTCAGTTCCTTTCCCCTCTCTTTCTTACAAGGCGGAATTTTTGCTTCCTGTTTACAAAGGCATCTCTCTCTCTCTCTCTCTCTCTCTTACTTTTACCTCCTTTGCCAATTATTTCCTCTCCACTCACTGCATTCTCTTCCTTTGTCTCTTTTTTCTCTCTTTTACATTCTTCCTCTCTTTTCTCTCGTCCTGCTCTCTGTATTTTTCGTCTCCCCTATATTTTCCGTTCACAGCATTTTTATTTCCTTTTCCCTTCTGTCTTTCTCACATTTATATATTTAATTATTTTTGGTCTAATTCTCTTTTTCCATCTCTTATTTCTACATTTTCAATTTTCATTTTTATTAATTTATTAATTTACTTTAATGCTGCCTTCTTACTAAATGTCTGTCTTTTCTTCTTTTTCTCCCCTTTTTCTACCTGGTTCTTTTATATGTACACCTTTTGTTCTTCCATCTTCTTCTTCCTGTTTTTTTTTTAATTGGTATTCTTCATTCAGTCTTCCATCTTCTTCTTTTCTTACGGTTCATGGACTTCTTTGTCTTCCTACTTCTTTTCGTCATTTCTTCCATTTTTACTTCTCTTTATCGCCCTCCCTCATTCTCATTGCTTTACTTCCTTCCATCTCATCTTCTCCTTATTTTATCTCATCCTCCGCATCCTTATCACTCTTTCCTCACTTTCTTCTTGCTTCCCTTCTTCTCCTCCTCTCACTGTTTCTCTCCTTTTCATTCTTTTCCTCCTCCTCCTCCTCCTTTTTCCATGTCATCTCGCACTCCTATTCCTCTCCTTCATTCTCCTCTTCTCCCTCCTCCTGCTCTTCCTCGTCGTTTCTCTTCTTCCTCTTCCTCTTCCTCCTCCTTTCCCTCCTGCCCCCTTGAGACGATAAGGCGCCTGGCTGACTTTCTCTCTCCCGTCTCTCCTCCCTTGGGTATTGTTGCCCCCTCTCTCCTTCCTTCCTTCCCCTCTTCCTCCTCTCTTCCTTCTCTCTTCCTCCTTCGAACACTTTTTTTTCCTCCTTTCCCTTCCTCCCGCCTGTTTCTCTAACTTCCCTTTTTTCCCTTATTGTCTCCTCCTTGGGCTTTGTGGCTCCCTCCTCCTCCTCCTCCTCCTCCTCCTTCTCCTCCTCCTCCTCTCTTTCCCTCTTCTCAGCTCCCCTCCTTACTTTTTCCCTTCACTTTATTCCTTTACTTTTCACTTCTTTTCTTGCTATTTTCCCTCATCACATCCCTCCTTTACTTTAATTTTGTTCCTCCGCCTTTTTCCTTTCTCTCCTTCTCTCTTCTCCACCTTTCTCCTTATCTATCCTCCATCTTCCTTCTATCTTCTCCACCTCTCTTTTCTCTCCTTCACCTGCCTTCTCCCTCCCCCAACTCCTCCATTTATCTCCTTCCCCCTCCCATCCCATCTTCACTCCTCGTCCTCCACTTTTATCCACGTTTGCTAATGATAATAAGATAATACACAAACGCACAAAATTAACTATTCCAAAGCGATCATGATAAACAATTCAGCTGGATTTTAATGCGACAAATGGGCCTCGTTAGTGAGAAATGCAGAGCTTCACATTCTGGCAGTATGAGTGACAAATTTGCCTAATGAATAATGTACATCTTGAGAGCGTAATCACAGCCAAAGACCTTAAGCAGAGTTTTTCGTATGCAGAGCCTGTGTTTTTACTCCTTTCGGTGCTGGAGAGGGGCGCCTTCACGTGGTGGCATCGATATAGCTTGGCGACTCCACTGCTTGGGTATACAAAAGTCCCTCAACTCCCTCCATATCCCCCGAAAGGAGGATAGTGTACTGCGGGATGAGGAGAACTTCCGCCTGCAGTCCACTGGGTACACGTTTCAAATGAACCTGGGGCTACAACAGCTACTACTACCACCACCACCACCACCACCACCACTACTGCTACTACTACTACTACTACTACTACTACTACTGCTGCTGCTGCTGCTGCTGCTTTTACCCCTTCATATCAGTGACTTTTATTTCTTCTTGCTGCATCCAGACGGTTTTATTCAGCTTCCAAAAATTCCTTTAGTAGTGATTAGGTTAATGAAGGGTATATACAGCCTCTCTAAAAAAATAAAAAAATGAATAATAAATCGTCACCTGAATAAATCTGTTTGACGATACCAGGAATGAAATAAAGACATGCAAGGGTTCAAGGGGTTTAAATTTACGTTTTGCTGCCTCCAGACGATTGTGTTCAGCTCAAGAAAGACCTCTCGTACTGAAGGGGTTGGGGGTAGGCTGTCGGTATGTGTAATCAGGAAATTTGAGAAAACTAAAGTGCGTTCGTTCCAGATATTCATACCTTCACTTTAGCTTGGTTCATGGCCAGGCGTAGTCACACTGAATGATAATTTTGACACGTAACCAAGGAGACTCCTTCCTACCTCATAACTAAGGTTCATCAGATTTCAAGCAGTTATTAGAACAAGGGTTTGGGGAGTGGCTCGGTTCCGTCGGATGAAAACAAATTGGCTTTAGTAAATTACAGGGTTTTTTTTTACGGTGAGAGTACGTAAATTCAGACCTTTACGACAAAAATTTCTCTTCTATTTAACAGATCTTTAGAGCATTCTCAGTCACACTGTAAATATATGTAGGAAAAAATTGATTGAATGCAGAGGGCAGCGGAGGACAGGCAACAGTTATGCTCAGATTCAGAAATATAATGTATGAGGATCGTTTGAGAGGACTGAATCTCTTGTATATTAAACTGTGAATAGCCATTTTTATTGTGATGATTCTTTTTTCAAATTCTTGCCTCCTCGACAGATTTATTCAGCGTGGAAGAGACCCGGAATAAGGAAGGGGATATCTAGCCTCTGCAGTTCGTAAAACCTCTACTAAACTGAGAGAAAAAAAAAAGTTTGGCAGTGGCAAAGGATGACTCTAAAAAAGGTTTCCTTCTTCACCACCTTTCCTTCCTCATTCCTTCCCCATCCACTTTTTCCCTCCCTCACACTTTCCTTCTGCCTCACCTCTTCCTTCTCCCTCGCCCTTTCCTTCCTCACCTACCTTTTCCTTCTCCATTCTTTCATTCTCCCCACACCCATCTCCCTCCCCCTCCCCTTCCCAACTGCCCTTTGTATTCCCTTAGCCTCCTTCACACTCTCCTTCCCTCCTACCTCATCGTTCTGTATACAATCCTTCATCTCCCTCTCTCCTTCACACACGCATTTCATCTCTCTTTCTCACCCACCCAGCACCTCCCTTGCCTCATTCCTTCTCTCTCTCTTTCTCTCTCTCTCTTCATCTTTTGATTAAAAAAAAAAAAAAATTGCATGCATAGAGTAAGTATTTGGCTGTATGCCCAAATTCTTCTTTTGATAAAAAAAAATAAAAAAAATTGCATGCATAGAGTAAGTATGTGGCTGTATGCCCAAATTTTCCTTTTCCATATTATTCTACTTTCTGCCGATCCTATAAAATTCCTTGAGGTTTTTCATTCTTGCAAGGTATTACTTCCTCTCTTGTTTCCTGTACGGCAAATGCCGGAGGGTCTGGAGGATGGGGGAGAGAGCCTTCTGCTGTGCTATCCTTTACTCCTGCTCCTATGCACTATATTAGGATTAAGGCCGGACCACCTCGTAGGGACCGTAAGGTCTGTGTGGTCTGTGTATCTATGTAACTCTATGTAACTCACGTCCTTGCTATTTTCCTCCTCCCACTCAGTTTATCCCTCCCTTACGTCCTTCCTACTCTCCCCTTTCCTTTTTCCCTCCCCCCCTCTCCCCATCAGTATCCCCTTCCCTTGTTCCCTCCCTCGACTCCTTCTTCCCGTCTCCCCCACCCTCCCTTCTTACCTCTTCTCCCTTGCATTATTATTTTCACGCATTCCTTGACCTCATTTCCCTCCTCTTATAACTCGATGGTGGATGGAATATGTGTGTGTGTGTGTGTGTGTGTGTGTGTGTGTGTGTGTGTGTGTGTGTGTGTAGGAATTATAGGAGATATAGCTGGATTTAATTGGTGTGTGGTGATGTGTCTGACCTAGAGAACTGATATCTGGTATATGTAATGGTGTGTGAGAGGATGTGTTATGTGTGTGTGAGGAGGAGTAGGATGTTGGTGATGAGTGGGCTGGTGGAGGTGCAGGTGTGTTTGGGTGGTGGGTGATGTGATATCCTGAAAAATATTTGTCAGGGTGAGTGAGAGGCAAGGGAGTGTGTGTGTGTGTGTGTGTGTGTGTGTGTGTGTGTGTGTGTGTGTGTGTGTGTGTGTGTGTGTGTGTGTGTGTGAGAGAGAGAGAGACAGACAGACAGACAGAGAGACAGACAGACAGACAGACAGACAGACAGACAGACAGACAGACAGACAGGCAGACAGACTGACAGGCAGACAGATAGATAGAGACAGAGACGATTCATGATGCCCAGTTCCACCCAAAGTGATGTGACAGAGAAACTTGGAGGTGTGTGGGTGTGGTATAGCAAGTGAGCCTGTGTGGGAATATTGTCATGCGAGTGGCGTGTGCTGGGTGAGAAGTTTTATGAAGACTGGAAGGCTGGATGGGAATGCACAAAGTTGAGTAAGGTAAGTAAAGAATAGTGGTGTTGCTAGGTCGGGTCGTAGTTGCGAGGTGAGGAGAGGTGGCTGGATAAAGAAGAGAGTGTGGGATAAGGAAGAATTGTATAAGGTGAGATGAGGTGAGGTGAGGCTGTGAGGTGAGATGAGATGAGGTGACTGGAGAAAGGAGAGTGTGTAAGGTAAGGTAGAGTGAAATGAGATGAGGAGAGGCGACGGGAAGTAGAGGGATGCTGTATGAGATAAAGGAAGAATTTTATGAGGTGGAGTCAGGTGTGTGAGGAAGTAGAAGATGTGTGAGGTAAGGAAGAGGTTTATAAAATGAGGTGAGGTAAGGTCAAGTGTGGTGGTTAGAGGTACTGGGGAGGGGGGGGGAGGAAAGGAAGGTGAGGAAAGGTTTATGAGGTGAATATTATGTCCTGTGAAATGATTAGCGAGACTTTGGTAGTAAGTTTGAATGAGGAGGAGATGATGATGGGCACTTAAATATGACATGAGGTAGCAGTATAAATATATAGTATGTATTTGCAATAGCTAGAGCATACTGTTTCCATGTATCCAAAATTTAACCCTTCATACTACCCCAAGACGATTTATTCAGCGTTGGAGACGCGTTTAGATCTGGAGGGTTTACATACAGCATCAGCTAACCCTTCTGGTGCAGGAGAGGGATGCCTTCACGTGGTGGCGCTGTTATCGGGTGGCTCCATTGCCTGATCATACAAACGTCCCTCAGTTCCCTCCTTATCTCACGAGGATGTGGACTACAGGAGAAGGGTAATGTCAGTCTGCAGTCCACTGGGTTCACATTCGGATGATCTTGAGGTTGAACTACTATGACTATCAGCTCTTTCATTAATGATGCTCTTCTAAGCTGATATATATTTGTGTGGTAGTAGTAAGAGTCAGGGAGAAGGGACGTTCTGGGTGTAAAGGTGCTAAATAGAGGTAATGGGAAGGTGGGGGAGGTAATGGGAAAATAATTCGAGATAAATTAGGGACTAGGCAGACGCGGTTGTAATTCTAGAGCAGCTGGAAATGGCAAAGAAAGTTGGCGGATCTGGAAGAGCTTAGTGAAGATTGGATCAGGAAGGTACAGACGTAAAGAGGTACATACGGCCCTAGGAGAACAAGGTAGGAGAGTGAGATAGGAGGACAAGGTAGGAGAGGGCGAGGTAGGAGGACAGCAAGATAGGAGGGCGCGGTAAGAGCGCGAGGTATGAGGGTGAGGGAGGAGGACAAAGCAAGACAGCGAGGTAGGAGAGCAAGGAAGGACAGTGAGGTAAGAAGACGAAGTAGGAGGACAGCGAGGTAGGAGATCTGGGTGGTGGTCCTTGGTAGGTGGAAGTCTGCTTTAAGCCACGCACCCAGGCCAGGCCAGACCAGTCCCGGGGTGGGTGTTGACAATTCTCACATTTCCCGCTAAAGATCCGCGCCAGGTGGGTTTTGTGAGGCGGATTTAGTGCAGTGGCAGGGATTCCGGCCCATGTTGCTTCCTTCTAGCCATCCCCCTTTCCTCCTCCTTCCGTGCTTCCTCGTGCCATCCTCCTTCCCCTTTCTTCCGTCCTTCCTTCCTTCCATCCTTCCTCCCTCCCTTCTTTCCTTCATTCATTCCGTGCCTTCTCCCTCTCTTCCTTCCTTCCTTGTGGTTGGTGAGCCTTTTTTTTACCCCTTTCTTTTTTGTGGCTGACATATACTGGGTTTGTGAGCGCACGTTGCCAAGCGTGAATCAACGTTGCCTGGTTTGAGTCTGCGTTGTCTAAAATTAGGCTACGTTGCTTACTTTTATTTTGTGATTAGAGTAGGCTTGGTTTATGGCTGTGTGTGTGTTATTTTCCTGGTTTGTGAGCTTCCAGTGTAAATTTGTGGTTTTGTACTGTAGTTGAAATGACCTTTGTCAGCCTATGCTTCTTAGTTTGTTTTGTCATTAGGTTGGACTGAGTTTGTCAGAATCTGTCTATCTATCTATCTGTCTATCTATCTCTTTATCTATCTGTCTGTCTATCTATCTATCTATCTATCTATCTATCTATATTGCTCTGTGTTTAGGTTTAGCTTGGTTTACAGTGGTTTGTGGGGTGGATTTTGTGCTGTGGCATGGGTCTAGGGCAATGTTGCTTACTCTAGTCTTCCCCCTCACCCCTCCTTTTTTCTGGTTAGTGAGCCTACGTTGTATTTGTCTATGTTTGTTTGTTAGAGCATTGGCTGGAAGAAAAGTTCTAGGGTAAACACTTGCCTGCACGGATCTTGTTTGACCTCGTTGTTTTCAAGTGGGTGTTTTTTTTTTTTTTTGCGTGATGTTTTTGAAGCTGTGGCAAGGTTGAGTGTTTTTGTTGTTCCACCTGTGTGATTCTTGAGGATGCCCCTTGAAAGTTGTGTGTGTGATGAGAACGATTTTTTTTTCTTGTGTGTGTGTGTGTGTGTGTGTGTGTGTGTGTGTGTGTGTGTGTGTGTGTGTGTGTGTGTGTGTATGAGAGAGAGAGAGAGAGAGAGAGTGCGTGCGTGCGTGCGCGCAAGACAGCTGCTTCCATCACCATTATCACAACCACCACCGCCACATCCATCACCGCTACCACATCCATCACCACCACCAACACATCCTATAACTAACACCATCACCTCACCGCCACATCTATCACCACTAACACCATCACCACCACTACATATATCACCACTTACACCATCGCCACCACCACATCCATCACCACCACCACAACCACCACCACCACATCCATCACCACTAACACCATCACCACCAGCAATGCACCTGCCCCTGCCGCAAGATCACCTCCAGGCCAGGACATTCATCACTCCCCCACTCCCCCACCCGTTTCCCCCTCACCCTCACCCTCACCCTAACCCTCTCGCTCCCCCTCCCCCTCACCCAGCGGAGAAGAAAGCAAGAGCAAGTGTAGGAGATGCAAGAGCAGTGCTAAAAATAGGAATAGGAGAAATACCAGTGACAGGAGCATCGAAAGGAAGAGGAGAAGTAACAAACAGGCGCATGGAAAGGAAGAGGAGAAGTAAGAGAAGCAGGATCACGGGATGAAACAGGAGAGGTAGGGGAAACAAAATTGGGAGAATTATTTGAAGCCAAAGTATGGGCAGATGGGGAGGAGGGGGAGAGGGATGGAGGGGGGGCGTATTGACAAGCAGTGAAACATGTATTATCCCCCAACCTCTGTGTGTGTGTGTGTGTGTGTGTGTGTATGTGTGTGTGTGTGTGTGTGTGTGTGTGTGTGTGTGTGTGTGTGTGCAGGGGAGAGAAGGACATACATCATGTAGAATGCAAGCAGAGAGGGGAAAACGAGCCGTATGGACAAAGACGGACACAGAAGCAGGAAAATGGGATAAACGGGAGCAGAATTTACAGCAGAGGGGAAGGCATCTCCAAAAGAAAGGGTCGGAGCAGAGGCGGAAGCAGAATAGAAGAATCAGAAACAAAAGGAGAAACAGAAGAATAAGAAGGCAGAAGCAGTAACAGGAGTATAAGCAGTATAAGCAGAATTAACAGCAAAAGGAGGAGGTTTAGTGGCCAAAGGAGGAGATGCGGAAGGAATAAGAGAAGCATCAGTAGGAGAAAGTAGGAATAGGAGAAGAATGAGGAGAAGGAGAAGCAATAGGAGCATCAGTAAGAGAAAGCAAGAATAGAGGTACCAGTAGGAGAAAGGAGGAATAGGAGAAGCATCAGTAGGAGACAGCGGGAATGGGAGAAGTATGAGGAAGAGGAGAAGGAATGGGAGAAACATCAATAGAAGAAAGAACAGAAGTATAAGGAAGAGAGAGCAGGAGTAGAAGTATGAACTAGAGAAAACAGGAGTAGGAGAAGTATGAGGGAGAGAAATAAGAGAAACATTAGTGGGAGAAAAGAATAATAGGAAATATATGAGGAGGAGAAGGAATTGGAGAAGTATCAGTAGGAGAAGGAAAAGGAGAAGCATCAGTAGAAGGAAAAGGAGAAACATCAGTAGGAGAAGGAATAGGAGAAACATAAATAGGAGAAGGAATAGGAGAGGCATCAGTAGGAGAAAGCCAAAACAGGAACATAGGCAGGGCTGGGTGTATTGACATGCAGCGGTGAAACATACATCATCCCCCACCAAGCTTGTGTGGGGTATGTGGTGGGGGTGGTGAGTGGGGAGGGGAGATGAAGGAAAAGGGAGAGGGGAGAGAGAGGGGGGGAGGAAAGAGGAAGGACGTAATGCAAAATGGAGGGAAGAGAAGGAAGATATAGGAGAGAGGGGAAGGGGGAGGGTTGGAAAACTGAGGAGAAAAGAGGGAAGAGGGGAGAAGGGAAGGGGAAGGGAATGGAAGGGAATGGAAGAGAAAGAGGTAGGAGAGAGGGAACAAGGAGATGAGAAAGGGAGAAGAGGAGACGGGAGATAGGAGGCGAAGAAGAGGAGAGGTAGGAGAGAGAGGGAGATGGGGGAGGGGGAGAACAGGAGAGAGGGAGAGAAGAAGGGAGGGGGGGCATAATACATCACGGACCCCTTGCCACCGATCTCTTTCCGATAGCCCCCTTGCTCTCCCCTGCCTCCCCCTTCCTTCCCCCTGCCTCCCCAGCGTCCGTCACCTCCATTATAAGTCAATCGGCACCCTGGGTCTTC
Source organism: Coenobita brevimanus (assembly GCF_032717465.1). NCBI lineage: Eukaryota > Metazoa > Arthropoda > Malacostraca > Decapoda > Coenobitidae > Coenobita > Coenobita brevimanus. The sequence goes on from NC_137033.1 coordinate 18,907,096, forward strand.
AATCGGTAGTCTGGGTCGTAAAATCGGGTGTCGAAGTCATCTGGAGCGAAGTTTGCGAGATCCGGGAACTCTTTAAGTCCCCCTTTACGATACCCTCTTTGCTTAATTTATTCTTGGTAACTACAGAGTATTTTCTTCAGGTTGGGAGCTCTTCTGGTTGTGGAGGGGTTAAGGGAGGGTGCATCAGACGCTTCCACTTCGATGAACTTTGCCTGATCTCAAGAAAATCGTCTGACGGTAGCGAGAATATAATGTAACTACGTGACTGGAGTGATATGCTTAAACTCTTCGTCGTGAGGGGTCTTCTATGAATCAGTCAATCAGTCAATCAGTTAGTCAATCAGCCAGTCAGTCATTCATTCACTCAGTTAATGAGTAAGTCAGTCAGTCAAGTAGTCAGTCATAACAGGTCTTCCATAAACTTAAAAAAAAAAAACTCACCAACAAGAACTAACCTAAAAAGACGCATCCTGGCAGTGAACTCTTTAAACTCCTTCAGCACTAGGACACCTTTTGTTTATCTATTCCTGCTAAGTCCGGGCGATTATTATTTTCATTTCGGGGGGGAGGGGGGGAGCGGTGAATACCTATAGCAAAGAAGTAGACGAAAAACTACATAAATCCACCAGTATAATTTGTCTCTCCAGATTTTACCGACAGGAGATTACAGGAAAAAAAAAGAAGTCATCCTCGTAATGGACTTAACGAGGGTGACTTTTGGAGGTGGAGAGTGACCTGGGATGGGGGGGAGGGGTCGTTGAGAGGTCGTTCTGCCCTGATGTCGTCGTTTTAGGCCACTGTTACATAGAGTTTTTGAGTGTAAAGTTTGACGACCGGTGAGAATTAAGAGGGAGGCGAGGAGGTAGTTACTTTCGATTTTAAGCACTTCGGGCCGATGACTTTGACTCTCTCTCTCTCTCTCTCTCTCTCTCTCTCTCTCTCTCTCTCTCTCCAATTCTTGCCTCCACCGAACAATTTTACTCAGCATAGAAGAGATGTCGTCGCTTCAATGGACTGTCACGTAAAGTTTTTGAGCATAAAGTTTAATGACCGAGTGGAATTAAGAGAAGAGGGAACTTTACTCTGCCGAAACGATATGCCAAGAGGGAAGAGGCTGGAGGGTGAAACATGCTTCCAGATACGTAGTTAATACACCTTCGTGCTTTACTGTGGTAGTAGATTGGTGTATTTTCTCAAGACACCGTAAACAAAAGTATTAGGGTTATTCTTATACAGATTTTTTTATTTTTTTGGACACCGATTCATATACAGACAAATAAGAGAGAGAGAGAGAGAGAGAGAGAGAGAGAGAGAGAGAGAGAGAGAGAGAGAGAAGGAAGGAAAAAATATCATACAGTAGCCTGCAAATCTTGAGAGGAAAGTTCTCCGCTTCAATTTATACCTGAGGCACAGAAAAATAGCACAATAGAAAATGTTAGGGAGCGTCTCTGGAGTGGAGCTGCAAGTTTTACAGAGGGAGGCAAAATGGAAGAATTGTCGAGAGAGAGAGAGAGAGAGAGAGAGAGAGAGAGAGAGAGATAGTGTGTGTGAGGAGGAGACGAGTGGCACAAGCACACCAAACAATAACCTCTCCTACTTCCATGTCACTTCCATCCCTGACACTTCCTTCCCCCTTACACTCACGCTCACCCTCATACTTAAATCTTCACTCTACACCTCCCCTTCCTTTCATCCTCTTTTTTTTTATTACTCTCACTCACCCTCGCCCTCACACTGACCTTCATTTTCACCATACATCTCCCCTCCTCATCACCTTTTTGTTTTTATTCCTCTCTCTCTACCTTCCCGCATTCACGTCCTTACCTTCTTGATCTCTTCTTTTATCTTCACTTTGTCTTCCCCTTCCTACCCCCCTTTCCTCCCCTTCTCATCTCACTATCATTCCACCTTCTCCACCTCTTCGTCTTCTTTCTCATACCTTGATCTTTTCTCACCCTCCTCTACTTCCTCCTCGTCTTTCTCCTCCCTTTTACTTCCGTCTCTCTCCTACTCCAACCTAGAAGGACACAACTACACACGAAACACTGAACCCACATACTTACCTGATCCTGTCCCCTACCTCCCGCTCTTACCCCTTGTCCCTCCCTTTCCCTTCCCTTCTGTATCTTCCCCCTCCTCCTAACTCCTCCCTCCCCCTCCTCATCTTCTCTTCCCCTTCCCTACTCTTCCATCTTTCCGCCTCTCCCCTACTCCTTTCTTCACCTCCCAGTGCTCGTTCTTCTTTCTCCCCCTCCATCTCCTCCTCATTCCTCCCCTCCTTAACCTCTCCGTATCTCCCCTCGCCCCACTTTCCCTCTTCCCCTCCTCCTCCTCTCTTCCTCTCCCCTTTTCCTCCCCTCTCCCTCTCCCAGCATGGACTGTCAGGAAGAAAGAAAAATCCAAGAGGGAGTATTTGTCCAGGATTTTGTGTCGTGCGTCCCGGCCTGGTTGTCGTCTTAGCCTCGGCCGGTCAGTCTCTAGCAAGGTACTGTTTTTTTCTTCCCGCCAACCCTTCAGTTTTTACGTCCCTTGGGTTTCTCTCCTTCGTTTCACTGACTTTTCTTGCGTATTTCTTGAAGCACCGTTTTTTTGCTCTGGGTTTTCTTACGAGTTTCTTTTTTGTACCATTTTTTTGGACTATAGTTTGTATTTTGAAGTCACTTGCACAGTACCTTTTTGTAATTTGATCCACAATAAAAAGGAATTTTGTTCTTTTTTTGTTAGGTAATTTTGGCCCATCTAGCTTAACCCTCTGTGTTTCTTGGAGTAGCATTTACTTATTTATTTGTTTATTTATTTATTTTTTATCCAGCTGGTATTCTTTTTCCATTTTCGTATTTTTCTCTTTAATTCAAAACAGATATATTCGTGATTTTGTACTGAGGGTAAGGGTTTCGTTCGTCTGTGTGTGTGTGTGTGTGTGTGTGTGTGTGTGTGTGTGTGTGTGTGTGTGTGTGTGTTTTCTTTTACTTCGTCGAGCAGAAATAAACTAACGAAAAATAAAGAGAAACACTGAGGTGGTGGCCATATGGAGAGAGAGAGAGAGAGAGAGAGAGAGAGAGAGAGAGTGTTTGGAAGAAATGGGGAGCGGGAGACTGCCTAATAGAGTATGTGCGAGAGTGAGAGACTGACTAGGAGGGTGTGTGTAAATAAGAGACTTGGTAGGGGAAGTGTGCGTGAGAGTAAGAGACTAAATAGAAGAGTGTGAGAGACTAACTAGGAGAGTGTACTCGTATGTGAGTGGGTGGATGGAAGGAGAGGGAGGAGAAGACAGAACACACTTGAGAGAAAAGGAATGAGTATGTGAGGGAGGGTGGTGTGTCGTGGAAGAGAGGTCGTTCATGAGTAAGGACAGAATTGCATGATTTTAGGCCTTTCCTCACTGGATGTGGCGTCAGGGAATAGATAGATAGATAGACTGACAGAATAGATAGATAATAAATAAATAGATGATATGTTGTTTTCTCGCTGGCTTCAACTTTTTCATTACTTCACCTTACATTGAGTCTCTCTCTCTCTCTCTCTCTCTCTCTCTCTCTCTCTCTCTCTCTCTCTCTCTCTCTCTCTCTCTCTCAAAACACATATTTTTTCCCAGTTCCTCCCACTTCTCCTTCTATTCAATTATACAGAGTGAGAAAACGGTACGAAACATTTTTCTTGTTTTTCTGTTTTTTTTTTTTCCCGGGGGGAGGGGGAGGGTACCTCGTAACTTGCAGGTCATGTTTTTTATCAAGTTTTCGTGTGTGTTTTTCCAGCTGCGCTTTTCCCGACCTCATGCAATTTTTTCCGCAATTTTTTTCCGCAATTTTTTCCGCAATTATTTTTCCGCAATTTTTTTCCGCAATTTTTTTCCGCAATTTTTTTCGCAATTTCTGCCATCGCTCTTCATTATGCAAAATGGGAAACGGCAAGGTAATTTTTTTTTCTTTTTTTCTTGCCTGCTGACCTTGGACCTATTTTCGTCGGTTAAGGTGGCTCCGTAGCACCTTTTCCTCAGCGATTCATTTTTGGAAATACCTGATTAATGTAATATTGCATTTTATACATCCAGGGTATTGCTATGTTTAGAGTGATTATAACATGGGAGAGGAGAGCAAGTTGTAATAAGCAAAATAAGCAGCTTAGGAAGAGGTGTTAGGGAGCTTCCTCAACTTCACACACACACACACACACACACACACACACACACACACACACACACACACACACACACACACACACACACACACACACACACACACACAGCGTTACTTGTCTTATGCCTTCTGCTGTTTCTAACGATGTATTTTCTCTCGTTTCATCCAGGCAACGCTGTTTGGTCGTAATTTCTCCCAGCACTCCTTGCTTTTACCCTTTCACCTCTCTGACGTCTCATGTGTGTGTGTGTGTGTGTGTGTGTGTGTGTGTGTGTGTGTGTGTGTGTGTGTGTGTGTGTGTGTGTGTGTGTGTGTGTGTGTGTGTGTGTGTTCTCATCATCATCATCACCATCATCATCATCATCATCATCATCGTCATCATCATCATCATTATCATCTGCATCCTTCACCTCCCTAGCGTTTACAGTGTCTCTTTTTCTTCTTATGTCACGTATTCTTATTCTGTTATTATCATATTTGTAACTTTTCCTCACGATAAGCTATTTATTTTCAAACCTCGTTACCCCTCCGCCTCTCCTCCTTCTCCTCCTCCTCCTCTCCTTCCTCCTCATCATCATCCTGCATCACATTTTCTTCATATTTGTTTTTTTTTTCTTCAGTTTTTGCAATTTATTTTCCTAACTTTCTTATATTGCTTGTTATATCACTTTTCTCATCCTGATCTCCCCTCATCCCTTCCCTCCCCTCATCTTATGCTTCCCCTCGTCTCCAGCTTTTCTTTATAAATATATAGACATGACGTTTTACTTCCTACCTTCTTACTTTGCTCCTTTTTGTCTGTCTTACTTTCTTACGTTGCTTGTTATCTTTCTCTTTTCTCATCTTTGGCATCTTTTTCCTCCTCTTCCCTCGTCTCACCAGCTTCCATATTCATTTATTTATTTATTCGTTTCTCACGTTATATATATTTCCCTTCCATGTTATCTTCCTGTTTCCATATCCTTATCATCCCGTCCCTCCCCTCAACTTCTTTTTCTCCTCACTCTCCCAAAATTGCCTTCACATTTATATATTTTTGTCTTTTTATCATATTATATGATTTCCCTCTTTCCTTGCTACCGTATCTTATTTTATCACATTTCTTGGTTATATTTTCTCATCCTTATCGCCTCGTCCCTCCCCTCACCCTCTGTTTCCCTTCGCTTCACCAGCGCTGCCTCCACATTTTCCCCTTGTCCACAGTCCGCCTAACTTTCCCTCCTGACAGAAAAGAAGGAAAGAAAAAGGAGGAAAACGAGAAAACTTAGAAAAACAAGGAAGAATGGTGGCAGGGAAAAAAAAAAAAAACTACCAATTTGGGTCGCCATTGAAAACTTATAGGGATGTGTTGCGCCACTACACATACCAGGAAAATTTGATGTCTGTAATGTTTTTCCTTTTTTCTGTGTATTTTCTGCATCTCATCTTTATTGTCATGTACTGTGTGTTTCGTTGTCAGTGTCATTGTTATAAAAATAGTCATCATCACCATCTTCATCATCATTAGTACACATGTAGATAGACAGACAGACAGGTAGGTAGATAGGTGGACAGACAGACAGACAGATAGACAGACAAAGAGAGACACAAAGACAGATAGCTACAGACAGAGAGATAGACTTATAAATGGATACATACATACGCAGCTGCACAGACAGACAGACAGACAGACAGGTCACATATAATCAGCTCTATACACTTGAATATTCCCATCTTATTCCAATACTGCCAAAGTCTATTTCAGCCCCAGAATTCATTAAATAAGGTCAAACGCTTGGGTCACTTAATAGAATTGCTTTTCCCCAAGGCGTCTTTTATTCCAGCACAATGCCCTTTATATTAGAGATAGGATTTTTTTTTTAGTTTTCTTCATTTTTCTTGTGTTTGTTTTGGCTGGTTTTAATTTTCTTTATGTTTTTTTGCTTAGCTGTTCATATGGGGTACGTTATTCTCTCTCTCTCTCTCTCTCTCTCTCTCTCTCTCTCTCTCTGTATGTGTGTGTGTGTGTGTGTGTGTGTGTGTGTGTGTGTGTGTGTGTGTGTGTGTGTCTGTCTGTCTGTCTGTCTGTCTGTCTGTCTGTCTTTTAGTCTGTCTGTCTGTCTGTCTGTCTGTCTTTTATTTACTTTCATAATTGATATCCTCTCTAGTTCCCAGTCTTCTCATACTGTATTCACTCTCACTTCCCTTTCATTCATCCCCCCCTCCCTCGTCCTCATTCATTTATTAATTTGTCACTGAACACATTTTTTGACTCCTGCTACCTTTTTTCTTCACTATATACATTGCACCAATTCCAGTTACTCGTTTAGATATTATTGTTGCCTCGATGTTAGTGAAAAAAAATATGTCGTTTCAAAATTTGGACATATGTGATATAATTGATTCATATATTTTCTCTCTCGAAATAATTGTCTCGTGTCTTCTGTTGTTAAAATAATGAACTTGTTGATAATTTTGTTAATGTTTCTGAAGATGGGTAAACTTGTGCAGAAAATGCTGAGTAATATGAAAATAGTAGTAGATATTATTATTATTATTATTATTATTATTATTATTATTACTATCAATATTCTTATGATTATTATTACTACTACTACTACTACTGCTGCTACTGCTACTAGTACTACTACTACTACTACTACTATTTTCATCACCATCATCATCATCATCATCATCATCACTACCCAACCGACTCCGGATATATGCAATGGAGGGCTGATCTGCAGTTCTCAGACTCTAGGGACAATCAGGTGAAGAACAGTCAGGTAAAGAACAGGTGAAGAACGGCCAGGTAAAGAACAGGTGAAGAACGGTCAGGTAAAGAACAGGTGAAGAACGGTCAGGTGAAGAACAGGTGAAAAATAGGTGAAGTACGCAGTCAGGTAAAAAAAAAATCTAGGTGAGACAGCTTGCACTTCCCTCCCTTCACTAAGCTATTGGTTTTCGGGACGTCCTTTTCCTCTTGTTTGGTCTACGTCCGTCTGTCCGTCCGTTCGTCTGCCTGTCCGTCTGTCTTCGTTCGTCAGTTCGTGTTCGCCCCCTTTACATCCATCATCTACACTCTAAGCCTTCGCTGGTCATTTCTCTCTCTCTCTCTCTCTCTCTCTCTCTCTCTCTCTGCTTTACTGTATTTCTCTTTGTTTTTATGTTTCTTGAATTTCGTTTTTCCTCTCTCTCTCTCTCTCTCTCTCTCTCTCTCTCTCTCATGGTACACAGAGACATAAATCCGACTCTGCAACGTTAGCTCCGTATTGAGACAACGAACATGGAATCCGAGAGACACATTGATAAGCGGAGACTGAGGACTTTGAGAGAGGAATCCAGTTCGGCTGTAATTTTTCTTATCAGTGCGAGGATGTGTGAATGGTGGCGAGGCCTTTATCTGAACGGCAGGCAGGTGTTAGGTAGGGGTGGCAGGGTGTTAGGTAGGGAGGATGAGGTGGTAGGTGGCTGTATAAGGTAGAGATGGTAAGGTTGGGGTGATGAGGTGTTACGTGTTGATGGCTGTGTTAGGGAACGGTGTAGGGTGTAGGGGAGGAGTGATGTGGTGTTAGGTGTTGGTGGCTGTATCAGGTAATTGGGGTGGTGTTAGGTAGTGATGATGGTGTTTTACCGAAGTGGTGATGGTGTTCGGTAAGATGTAGTGATGAGGTGTTACATATAGGTAGTGCTGAGAGGTGGCGTTAGGTAGGAAGTGATGATTGGACTAGGTAAGACGTGATTGACAGATTACATTTAAAAATGATCATGGCTGCGTAACAACAAGGTAAACATGGTGCGGAGTTGTTACATACAGGTAGTGGTGATGAAGTGTAACGTAAATATTGGTGACGGTGTTAGGAACGTGGTAATAAGGTGTTAGATAGTGGTAATGTTTTAGAGAGATGCTGGTGACGGTGATAGATAGGGCATTCACGACATCATAGTTCCAAAAGACTCCATGATAAAAAAAAAATAAAAAAATAAAAAGGGAAATTAGTATACTGCAGGAAGCAAACAGAGAGACGGCACTGGGAGGAAAGGGTGAAAAATTATCGAATATGAGGAAACGAAAAATACCGAGAGGCAATCAACCGCGAAGAGAAAAAACCAAAGTGGAAAATAGTGAGGTACGTAAAACTAAGAGAGAGAGAGAGAGAGAGAGAGAGAGGGAGAGAGAGAGAGAGGGGGGGGATTCAGTTCTCTCCCAGTCAGTCATTTAGTGTGGTGGATGAATTCTTGCCGACTCTGTTATGTTCTAGTCCATTCATTTTGACTTGGCCCAGATTTTCAGCCTTTTGCAGCTCATTTTGCGTAACTCTGTGGAAGGAAAAGTTAATGCTGCGGCTCAACATCCTTTCCATAGCACTGCATCGTGACTAGCACCACATCCAAGCGTTAATTTACTGTTACAACTCAGCATTCAAGATGAAGGGATGGGAGTTTTAGGGCAAGTTCACACACACACACACACACACACACACACACACACACACACACACACACACACACACACACACACACACACACACACACACACACACACACGCACGCACGCACGCACTCACGCACGCACGCACGCACGCACACACACACACACACACACACACACACACACACACACACACACACACACACACACACACACACAATCAATATAGTTAAATGTGTCCAAATACGTTAACGCCTCAGATGTGCCTCATATTTTACAGCGAAGGCAGTTTCGTTCTAAATCTGGCTTCACTTCGTTCCTGAGTAATATTTAGTTATTCAGACACAGCTTGACCAAAATATTCCTTTGCTCTCTCGCACCAAAATATTCCCTTCCACGAATGGCAATATTCCGGTACTGCTTTACCCTCAATATATTCTTGTAAACACGGATATATTTCTCCTCTTCTATGCCTACTACGAGTATACTAGGATCTCCAAACATACTTTCTTGTCACATTGTTTCCTTTTAAACACCGATATATTTTTCTATTTTTATGCACCAGTAAATTCCTTTCCTTCTATGTATCAACATCCATTGCACCTTTTTTTAAATTAATATCCTTACACCAATATATTTCTCTTCTCTTAAGCACCAGTAAAGTCCTTTCCCTTATGAAACAGCTTTCATTGCAGTTTTCCTCCTACTCTTTCCTCCTACACCACCACTTTTCTGAACTCTAATACTGTACACCAATATACTTGCATCCTCTGACACATTAACACCACCTTTTAAAACATGCCTCCAAGGGGATAAAGCCAGCATGTATTAAAGAGGAAAGTTCAAAAGTTTCATCTCTTTTCTGTCCTCGTTTGTCTTTTTCTCTCTTATCTGTTAACCATCAACGATATTAATTCTCCACTTCTCCGATCATAGCAAACTTCCTCTCACGTATCCTTCCCATTTCCTTCCATTTATAAACAGTCACTGACCTTATAATATTCCTCATAGGCACAAATACCTGATTCCACTCTGTCACCATTTTTGACCATCACATTTTTAAGTCAGTTTCGCTGCGTACCCAAAAACATTACCTCCCACCAATCGTCCTCAGTTCCTTTCACAGATACAGGGGCACTGACCTTATATTTGTCCTTTTATGAACCAATGTGAACCAGTAACGTTTTCCATCATCTCTCAGTCTCTCATTATTCAGCCAGTAATGCTAGGCTTCTCACCAGTATTCAAGACTTCCACCTATCCATTTCCGTTCCTTCTGCAAGTCTGTCCATCTCTGTTTCTCAAAGTAGTACACTCAATGGCCTTTTTTTCAGCATGTCCCACTTCTTATTCCTATCTTTCATTTCTCAACAGCGGTGCGTCATTTCCATCATCACTACTGACAGCCTTTCATTTCGTTCTCATTTCCTTTCTCATATACTCACTCAGTGGCCGTGTGTATATTCATTTTACGTGCCAAAACATATTAATTTTTCATTTCACACTGTCATGACCTGTTTCATCATTCCTCCTCTCTCTCTCTCTCTCTCTCTCTCTCTCTCTCCCTCTCTCTCTCTCAAATATCCAAATCCATTACAAACGTCCTTCCACTTATCGCTTGCAATTTCGCCCACAAAGACACAGCCATTAACCTTTTTCAACATATCCTCCTCCACTCCTTCCTTCCCCTTCGTCCCCTCTTCTCCTCCCCCTTTCCCTCCCTTTCCCGCCCCCCCTTTCTCCCCCTTCCCGCCCCCCTTTTCATTTCTCACCAGCGATTCGCCTCCTTCACATCCATTACACGCAGCTCGCCGACTCTCATTTTCAATTTCTTCTTATTCCTCTTCCCTACTTCGCCACAGACACGATCCCACCCCATCAATTTTAAAACACCTCCACCCGAGAGAGAGAGAGAGAGAGAGAGAGAGAGAGAGAGAGAGAGAGATGAGGATTCTTGGCTTAGGCACCTTGACGTAGAAATTAAGACTGAGTGTATGACTTGAGAATCACCACTTCGAAATTAACACAGATGCTTTTATATGTGAACTAACCTAAGAGTCTCACCGTAGGACTCTGACACTGGAATCTAGATGTAATCGGTCGCACACTCGGCCTGTAAATAAGTCCTGGGTTCGATTTCCGGGCTGACCCTTTGACCCTTGAGCAAGATCTTTTTATTCCAACCTGTTCACACCCAGAGGTAAAACAGGGACATGAATCTGCAAGTCGATGGTCGCGTGTCGTAGTCTGAGGGAATGTTGAATGAGTGTTTTCCCTGTCAGTTACGTACTTGACAAGAATCTTACCGTAGGATATGACGATGGATTTTGTTCGTTGATAATCATAGTAGGATTTATACAATAGGATCTGACGTAGGATTTGAGGGTGGAGTCTTGTCGCTGGATTCTTATCATAATTTAACCCTTTATTGCCCAGGGTTCCTGTGTGGGGGGATTTTGCTGGAAGGGTAATTACCGTACCGCTCTCCACCTATCAACTCATAGTTGCAAAGCTCATAGGTTCGAAATAGGGGGTCACCTGTTTATTAAATTTTGAAAGTGCCCAGTTCCGTCCTCTTTACATGACCATGGGAACTATATTCATTTTACTTCACCTTGGCTCAGATTTTCGTCCTTTTGTAACATATTTCACAAAGCTCATTGGCAGAAAAAAGACAATGCTATGGCTCTGTGTTCTTTTCATAGCACTTTTTCATGACTAGCATCATATTCAAGTAATAATCTAGTATTACGGCTTACGACTCAAGATGGAGACATGTTAAGTTTAGGCCAAGTTAGAGAGGAGAATAGCGGGTAAATATCGCAGGAATTTAAAAGGAGGAACCAGACTGTAGGATCTAAGGAGACAATCTTGGAGTAGGACGTGAAGAATCTTGGCCTTGGAGTCCTGGTACGGTCCCTTCAGTCCGAGTGTGAGGGGGGTGAGAGGGGGAGAGGAGAAGGATTTTAGGGAGTATGGACAGTGGGATGTACAAGGGTCTGGGAGTGGGGATGAGGGGGTTAGAGAGGGGAAGGGGGAATGAGGGGAAGGGGGAAAGTGAAGAAAACCAAGGGGAGGGGGAAGTGTGAGTCGGGGAGGGAGATGTAAGGCAATAGGAGTAAGGGGCTAGGGGCTAAGAGGGGGTGAGGGGGAGAGAGGGAGGGGAGGAAGGACAAGAGGGAGGGGGTGGGGATGGGGGAGGAGGTAAAAAAAAAGGGGGGGGTGAGGGAGAGTAGGAGTTGGAGAGGGAGATATGAGGCTCTATGGAGGGTCGGGGGGTAACAGGGAATGAGGGGGAGAGAGGGGGGTGAAGGACAAGAGGGGGGGAGGGGGTGGGGATGAGGGGGAAGGAGTGCCGATACGTCCTCTCCTCTGCCGTCACCTTTAACGCCCCGGGAATGCAGTTTTACCCACCCCTCGCTCACTTTCTCACTTTCTCTAGAGATTGTTGTGCCTGGGTTGTGAGAGGTGTTTGTTAGTTTGTTTTGCTTTGGTCTCTCTCTCTCTCTCTCTCTCTCTCTCCCCTCCTCCTCCTCCTCGCTTTTTTCCCCATTTTCATTAAGTCCTCCCTCTCTCTTTACTCTCTTATTTTCTCTTTTTCCCCCTCTCTCACATGCTATTCATTTCGCCTCTCTTTTTTCCAGTCTTTATTTAGTCGTGCTTTATTTTTTCCTCCTCATCCTCTCTTTTCTTCATCTTATACTCTCTAATCTTTCCTCCTTTCCTCTTTCTCTCCTCTTTATTTTCTTTATTTATTCTCTCTTTCTTCTCTCTTTCCTTTATTTTTTCTTATATTGTCTCATATCTTCTTTACAATCTTCCTTTCCCCTTTACTCCTTTGAATTTTCCTTCCTTCCTCATTTTTCTTCCTCCTTCTTGTCTCCAGTTCCCCTTCTCTCGTCTTCCATGTTTTCTTCTTCTCCCGTAGCATTACTTCCTCCTCTCCACTTCTTCACTCCTCCCTCTCTCCCTTCTCTATTCCTCCTCCCTCCCGTTTCCATCCTTCCTCCTCCCTCCCTCTTCCCTCCTGATCGCTTCCTCCACATTCTCTCCTTCACTCCTCCTGCATTCCTTTTCTCTTTCTTTTTTTCATCCCCTCTTTTCACCTTTATCCTTTGCCTGCGCTTTCGTCCTCGCCTCACCATCCTTTCCTTCTTTCTCCTCTTTCTCTTCTCTCTTCCTCTCTCTCTCTTTTTCACTTTCATTCTTTTCCTTACTCACTCTCTGCTCCTCTCTCCTCCATCCCTCCTCCCTCAATCTACTCACCCCTTCCCCCTATCTCTTCCATCCCTCCTCCATCCCTCTCCCGCCTTTCCATTTTCCTCCTCGCCTCACCATCCCTTCCATAAACTTGACCCACTATTTTTGCCTCACATATTGCCTTCTTCTTTCTTACCCCGCCCCCCTCCGGCCGTCAGATCACACGAGGAGCGGCATTTTGGCCAGGATTTGCGTCTGTCGGTGTGTCTGTCTGTCTGCCGGCCTTCTGGTGTGTCAAGCTGTCTCACGGCCTGTCTGAGGCTGTTGCACTTCCTCTCACGCTTTCTCTGGGTGTGTCGTGTCACGCTTTTGCTGACTGTCTTGCTATATATATATATATATATATATATATATATATATATATATATATATATATATATATATATGTGTGTGTGTGTGTGTGTGTGTGTGTGTGTGTTAGCATGGTGGTGAAGTTAGGAAGGTAATATTTGGAGACCAAGTACTCTGAAGGTTAGGAAGATGTAAATTAGATGGTTAGGTTAGGAGCATCCTACAGAGACTTGAGCAAATTAACCACTAGACTACTTTGTTGATAATTAGGTTAGGTAAGAAAATAATAGGGTACAAGGCAGGTACGCGGCCAGAGAATGTGTTTCTTCCTTCTCTCCTTCGACTTGACATTTTCTCCATCAGACTGTCTTTTAGATGTCTCTCTCTCCCGTTTAGTCTCTCTTCCTTAATATCAGTCTTTTGCTCGTGTTTGTCCTGCCTCCAAAAGTCTGTCAGTCCCTCCTAACAACAGAACTGTTTTTTGTTTGTTTGTCTGTATATATGTCTCTCTCAGTTTGTCAGTCTACTTGTTAATGATGCAGTTTTTCTTTATTCTATTTTCTATACCGATATCTGTCTCTTCTTCTGTCACTTAGTCTCCCCCTTCATCAGTTTTCTGTGTCTCTGAATTTGTCCACTATTTTTTCAGTCTATGTTTCTATTTTTTATTTATTTTTTCTCATATTTTTAAAGCTCTCAGTTAAGTCTGCCTAAATAATATTCTTTTTCTTCAAGTTCCCCCCAGGTCTTTCTCGTCTTCCATCCTCCTGCTTCCTTATCTCTGGCTGTCTTCCTCTTTCATGATCTTTTACAAAATCTTGCAGTCTTCCGGTGTGTCGCCAGACGCGTGAGAGAGAGAGTGAGAGAGAGAGTGAGAGAGAGAGAGAGAGAGAGAGAGAGAGAGAGAGAGAGAGAGAGAGAGGAGCTATAAAGTAAATGGGAGAGAGTTATAGTGTGAATGAGACTGAAAAAAGCAAGCGAGAGTTGATGCGAGACGTGAGAGTCCGTTTGAGAGAGAGAGAGAGAGAGAGAGAGAGAGAATATGAGGAAAAAGAAAACACGGTAAGAGAGAGAAAAAAGAAGAACAGAGTCAAAACGAATGAGGAAAGACAAGCAGTAAAAGGAGTGAAAAGGAAAAAGAAAGCCAAAACAAAAGAGTAAGGGCATGGCAAGGGACAGAAAGTGAGAAAGTGAGAAAGAGAGAGAACAAAATTGTGAGAATATACAGCAGTAAAGAATAAACAGAAGAAAGAAAAAAATAAGAGTAAAATCACACAAAAAAAGGACACAAAAAAGAATGAAAACAAAACAAAACAAGAAACTCAGGGGACAAAAATGTGAGAAGAAACGAGAAAAAGTGAGAAAGTGAGAGAGTCGACTTGGTGGCTATTTACGCATGGGAGAAAATAGAATAAGTGGCTATTGAGGTGGTTCTGCATGTCGAGTGGTTGCTCTCTCTCTCTCTCTCTCTCTCTCTCTCTCTCACCTAAATACCATCATATTTTATTTTAACATCCACTGAACTCCAAGAATTATAGTCACAGAAATTCACCTATCATTCCACTGCGTCTATTTCACACCTAAGGCTAAAGGTATAATGAAGTACGTCATCAGGGTGAAAGGGTTACTTAGACGTCATTATCGTAGTGAAGAGGTTGTGTGTGACGTCTTTGCAGAGTCCTGATGGTAAGAAGAGCAAGACAAATGGAAGTCCTTAGCGTCTTCAAGCAGTAATATCTCTTTCTGTTTCTGTATTTGTGTTGATGCTAAAAATATGTTCAAAGTCTTGCATGCGAAGAAGGATGTTGTCTTATGGTTGTGATTCATCGTCTCCCCAGTGTCCCCCTTTTCTCCCCACATCTCCACCCCAGTCCATACATTTCTCTCTCTCCCCATCCCTCTGTCTCTCCCTTCATTCCTCTCCCCAGTCCTCCTTTTCTTATCCCGTTTTTCACTTCACCCTCGTCATTGTTTCCTCACTCCCTCTTTGTCCCTCTCTTTCCCTCTCTCCACCCTCTCTTCCTCTCCTCACCCTCCATTTTCTCTCCTCACCCACCTCTTTCTCTTCTCATCCTCCATTTTCTCTGCTCACCCTCCACTTACTCTCCTTACCTTCCTCTTTCTCTTCCAACCCTCCTCTCTATTTCTTCACCCACTCTTCTTCTCCCTCCTTTTCTCTCCTCACCATCCTCTACCTCTCCCCATCATCCTCATTCTCTCCCCATCCCCTTTCTCTCTCAACTCCCTTCCTATCCCCACCCCTCCGTTTTCATGCCACCCCTATTTTCCTTCCCTTTCTCTCACCACCCTCTCTCCCCACACAACGCACCTATCCTCCTTTCCACTCCCTGCCTTCCTCTTTCCCATCCCTTTCCATTCCCTATCTTCCCCTTTCCCTCCCCCTTCCATTCCCCATCTTCCCTTTTCTGCCCCCCATTCTCTCGTGTCTGTCCCTCTTTCCCTTCCTCCTCACTACTGTTTTTCGCAGAACCCGAGACTCTGAGCGAGACTTTTGGACTCCGCGGCACACTCTGGCTGGAATAATCTTACTCCTTCTGCCTCGGGTTAATCGTGAGTATGAAGCCATTTTGCCTGTGTGCCTGTCTCTGCTGGGGGGATAAGGCGGGGTTAGGCCCTGGATCCCTCCCCAGAAAGGTCAGGAGTAAAGGGGAGAGGAGAGAGAGAGAGGGGGAGAGGGAAAGGGGAAGGGGAGAGGAGAGAGGGAAGGACGGAGGGAGAGATGGAAAAGGGAAAACGAGAGGGACGAAGGGGAAGGAGAGAGGGAGTGATCAGGGAGGAGAGGAGGAGGAAAGGAAAGGAGAGAGGGGGAGGAAAGAGGAGGTAAGGAGGAGGAAAGAACTAGTGAGAGGGTGGAGGAGATGAGAGTGCTAGAGGAAAAAAAGGGAGAAGAGGGAAAAAAGGGAGGGAGAGAGCAAGAGGGAAAAGAGGGTGGAGTGGGAGAGGGGAAACGGAGAAGAAAGAAGTTGGATTGGGGGGGAAGGGGAAAGACGGAAAAAAAGACAGACAGACAGAAGGACAGACAGAGCGATGGACAGACAGAAACACAGACAGACAGACAGGCAGGCAGAGACCGGGAGACAAAGATGGATGCAGCAGGAGGGGTAAGAGGACAAGAAAAAAGAATAAATTGGACTTGTTTTATGGCACTCCACAGTAGTTCCCCCTCCGTCTGTTCCTTCGCCCTCGTCCCCACGCGAACCCCGGCTAAAGATAAGGTTCCACGGTTAGGCTCTCTCGCTAGCCAAGTCGCTGGTGGTCGGGGGTCATTTGTAAACAAACTTAGACTCGTTTTGCCCTGCCTTTCGGGGGAGGGGGGGTTGATGGTTTTGGGGGGAGGGGTTGGGGACGAAGCGAGCGGAAGACCTAAGTGTTTAAGAATGTTCCTGCCATCCTTAAGGGAAAAAGGAAAACAAGAGAGAGAGAGAGAGAGAGAGAGACAGACAGAGAGAGAGAGGGAAAAGGAAAGAGAATGTTGATTAAAAAAAAAAAAAAAAAAAGGAAATCTAATGGTGAGAAAGAAAGGGAGAGAAAATTGGATGTTGATAGGGCCAAGTGCCGGAAGGAGGAGGAGGAGGAAGAGAAGGAGGGGGAGGAGGAGGAGGAGGAGGAGGTGGTGAAGGAGGAGGAGGAGAAGTGAGGAAGGGGAGGGAAGAAAGGAGGAGAAGTGAGAAGTGGAGAACAAACTGAAGGAGGAGGAGGAGGAGGAAAGGGAAAATGAGATGAACAGGACCTAGGGTAGGGAGGAGAAAGACGAGTAAGAGGAGGAGGAGGAGGAAGATGGAGAGACACAAAAGGAGAAAGAGAGGAATATTGAGGGTAGGGGGAGAGGAGGAGAAGGGGGGAGGAAAGAGAATGAGACCCTGGGAGTGGAAACTGTGTGGGAGGAAAAGAGAGCGGGGTTGTAAAGAGAGGCAAGAAAGAGAGGGCGGAGGAAAATCGGGATATCAGGAGAGAGGAAAGGAGAGGCAGCGTAAATAGAAAAAAAAATGTAACGAGAGAGAGAGAGAGAGAGAGAGAGAGAGAGAAATGAAGAGCAATGAAAAGAATTATAGTAAAGGACACATGAGAGGCAGAGATTCGGATGGAGAGAAACAGACTGACTGACAGGCAGATAGACAGGGAGTGAGGCGAAAGGAAAAAGAAAGACAAAATGCAGAAAAAGTGAATGCCAAGGAAGGCTGAGCCAGCAACCCGGTGGAGAAAGAGAAAAGAAGAAAAAAAAAACGAGAAAGAAAGGAGAAAGATAAACTCCCAAAAGCCCACAATCCTGAAGACTTGACGGTGGAAACGAAATACTGGAAAGAAAAGGTAAGGACACTGGAAGGGAAAATGAAACACAAGGAGAGATGAAAGAGGAAGGAAGTAAGGAACAAAAGAATTTTAAAAGGAGGAGAGAAGGCAGGAAGGAATGAAGGAGGAAGGTAGAACACGAAGAGGAGAGGTGAATGAAGGAAGGAAGGAAAAAAGGAACTAAAGAAGGAAGGAAAAAAATAAAAGGTAAAAGAGAGAGAGAGAAGGAACTTAGGATGAAAAGGGATGAGATATGAAAAGGAAGATGAGGAGACAGAAGACAGAAGGATGAATAGATATACATAGATAGATAGACAGACAGGCAGGCAGACAGATAGATCGATAGACAGCCAAACAGACATTCAGACAGCCAGACGGTCGAACGGAGACAACAGACATAAAAGAAGGAAGGAAATAAGTGTTTCCTCTTCTCTCTACTTATATTTCTGTGTGTGTGTGTGTGTGTGTGTGTGTGTGTGTGTGTGTGTGTGTGTGTGTGTGTGTGTGTGTGTGTGTGTGTGTGTGTGTGTGTGTGTGTGTGTGTGTGTGTGTGACTTTGCGTGAGTGTTTGCGTGCGTGTGTGTGCATGAGACAATAGGAGAAGTTATGGTGGACGTGAGGGCAACTGAGGAAACTGTATTATACTCGCCATGGCCTGTAGTAAGTTTATTATTATTATTATTATTATTATTACTACTACTACTACTACTACTACTACTACTACTGTTGTTATAATTTTTGTTACTACTATTATTGTTGTTATTTTTTTCTCAAAGTCCCAATAAATGTCTCAATTCAGATTTTTTTTTTTTTTTTAGCTGATCAGAGCAGCATAAAATCCTCCACAGATAAGAGTAATGATATAAAAGACGCAACACAGGAGTTAACAAAAAAAAATAACTTACCAGGAGACAAAAGATTATTAATGTCAGTAATTCCCCGTTGAAGTGGTGGGAGTGAGAGAGGTTGTTATGGGTGTCATTACGAATATTGGTAGGGGTAATAAAGGAGGGAGAGAGAGAGAGAGAGAAAGAGAGAGAGAGAGTGTCCTTCTGAATGAGTCATAGGAGCCAAAGTGTTAGATTGATATGTCGTTAAGTGGCTGTTATGGTCGTCGTCATGAGCACTGATAGGGTCATTAAAGTAATCAAAAGAGGTCAGAAGTTATCATAAATCGGACTTATTACCTGCTAACCCTTTGGCTGGTGATGAAGAGGGATGCCTTCACGCGGTGACATCGATATAAGTGGACGACTGAACTGCCTGGTTATACAAACATCCTCTAACTGCTTCCATCTTAATAGCATGGTTATACAAACGTCCCTCATCTACTTCTCCATCCACCGAAAGAAGGATAGGGGACTGCAAGAGAGGGGCAACTTAGGCCTGCAGTCCACGGGGTTCACGCTTCGAATGAGCCTGGGGCCACAAGAGCGACAGCAAGCCTTTCACTGCTATCGATGCCCTTCAACGTCTTATTTAGACTTCATATAGACTATTTCACTGGTTAACTCATTCTCAAACCCTCTTACAGCTTTTCCGTCGTCTGAATAATTTTCGCCTTGGTAGTGCGAGTAAAATAACTTGAAGTGGTTGTTATGGTCATACTCCTGAACATTGGTGGTGTCACAAGTCATAAAAGGTGACAGGTAATCATAATTATGCTTTATTACTTGTTAAATTAGTTGGGATTGAAGTGGGTATAAGGGGGTCAATACCAAGTATCATTAAAGGCCACAATTGATCATAAACGAGACTTACTATAATGTTAAAGTAAATATTTGGATTTATGCGTACTGAAATGGTACTTTGATACCAATCTGCCTGAGGACTTTATTTTTTTATACCTCTAGGTGGTATGTTCAACTATGAAAAACCTCTCTGAAGTCAAAATGCTACTAAGGGCTGTACCTAACCCCTCTACTGTGTGTGTGTGTGTGTGTGTGTGTGTGTGTGTGTGTGTGTGTGTGTGTGTGTGTGTGTGTGTGTGTGTGTGTGTGTGTGTGTGTGTGTGCCATCCGGGTGCTGACCTTTCCTCTCACTTAACCCCCATCTCCCTCTAAGGCACCGGATGCTGCACATGACCTTTCAGACGGGAATAACAGACAGGTTTTAAGTGCATCGTATCTTCTACCCTTACCTGTCTTTTTAACCACGCCGAACTTAACCTAACCTAACCTAACCAAATCGAACCCAACCTATTCTAGTCAAGCTTAATATAACCAAACCTAACCGAACCAAATCGAACCTAAGGTATTCTAGTCAAACTTTATGCAATCCCTTCTGACCTAACCTAACTTAACCTAACTTAACCCCTCTCTCACTGGATATTGCAACTGATCTTTCAAGTGATGGAATAACAGTTGGTTTTTCAGCCCATATTTTTAACACTCTGAGGCTCTTTTAAGGTACTTGTAGATGAATGAAATCGTCTGTGGTTACCCGGATTACAGGACCACCACCATCACCACCACAATTGTCACAACCACCACCACAATCACCACCACAACAGCATCAAAATTTCCACAACTACCACCACCAACACCACAGCTACAATGGTCACATCATCATCCACAACTACTGCCACCTACCCCACAACTCCCAGTACCACAAGCACAATTACCACAACCATCACCACCTCCACCTCCACAATTACCATAACTTCCACCAACATCACCACCACCACCATAGTTACCTCCACCATCACCACCACCACTACCACAATTACCACTACCACCACCTCAACCACAACTACCACAACTACCTCCTTCGCCACCACAGCTACCACAATTACCACAACTACCACCATCATCACCAGCACCACCACTACCGCCAGTGTTATTGCTGTTGCCACATTAAACTCTCGTCCTGTTAACGTTCACTTAAATTATTTCCAACTCACTGAAGTTCTCGCTGTGTCTCTGTGGCCGTGTGTCTCTGTCTCGGCCTCGCTCTGTTTGTCTCGCTCTGCCGCTGTCTGTCTGTGCCTCTGTCTGTCTGTTATGGCCTCTGTCTGTGCCTGTCTTTTTGTCTGTCTCTTTTTGAAGTGCGGTTGTCTCTTGGTGTCTTTAGTTTTCTGTGTCTTTCTTTGCCTGTTGATTGCCTGTCCTTGCTTGTGGCAGTACTTCTGTTTGTTTGCTCGTCTGTACCTGTGTGTGTGTGTGTGTGTGTGTGTGTGTGTGTGTGTGTGTGTGTGTGTGTGTGTGTGTGTGTGTGTGTGTGTGTGTGTGTGTGTGTGTGTGTGTGTGTGTGTGTGTGTGTACATGCATCGGTCTGTGCACATTTGTCAGTATGTCCGTATGTGTCTGTGTCGATGTGTGTGGGTGTTTGTGTGACTCTGTATACCGAACTTCCACATGTCTCAATTTGTGTAAGTCTATTTGAATGCATTTGTGTGTGTAATTGCCTGTGACTGTGTCGGTATGTCAGCGTGTTGGGCATCAGACTGTGTGTGTGTGTGTGTGTGTGTGTGTGTGTGTGTGTGTGTGTGTGTGTGTGTGTGTGTGATATAGATAGATAACGAGTATATGTGTGTGATATAGGTGGATAGATAGATAGACAAATAGTGTGTGTATATATGTGTGATATGATTAGATAAATAGATAGAGACATGGTATGTTGTTGTGATAAATATATATATATATATATATATATATATATATATATATATATATATATATATATATATATATATATATATATACACTGTGTGTGTGTGTGTGTGTGTGTGTGTGTGTGTGTGTGTGTGTGTGTGTGTGTGTGCGAGCGCGCGAGAGTGCGTGTTTGTGTAACTATCTGTGTGGCTGTGGCCGTGCTTTGTCCGTGTCTGTTTCTGAGTATGCTTGCATATACAATATGCCTGAACTGTGTGTATGTTCGGTATATGTGTGCTTGAAAAAAGTGTGTACACCATTTTCATGTACGTATGTGGACAATTACCTGCTCCATGTATGTATCCCTGTGTACCTCGTCCTGTGTAAGTATCTATCTGTATTAATGAGGGTATTAATAGTGGTAATATACGTAATGACAGTGATGATATGGTGGTCATTAGTGGCTGCCATGACGCTGGTATAAGTTATTTGGTATTAATGATGCAGGTGCTGGTGTAATTAGTATAGGTGGTGGTGGTACTGAGTCTGGTGGTGGTGGTATTGTAGGTGGTGGTGTTAGTGGTGTAGGTGGTGATGTTAATGGTATAGGTGGTGGTGTTAGAGGTGTAGGTGGTGGTGTTTATGGTGTAGGTGGTGGTGTTAGTGATGCGGTGATGGTGTTAGTGGTGTAGGTGGTGGTGTTAGTGGTGTCGGCGATGGTGTGAGTGGTGTAGGTGGTGGTGTTCATGGTATAGATGGTGGTGTTAATGGTATAGGTGCGGTGTTATTAGTGGTGTGGGTGGTGATGTTATTAGTGCTGTAGGTGGTGATGTGGTGTTCGTGATGGTGGTGGTTGTGGGGTAGGAGTGTTAATGGTGATGAAACTGATGGTGATGAGACTGAAAGATAAACGGATGGATAGATAGATAAACAGTAAGATAGAATGATGGACAGATGAATGGATGGATGGAAGGAAGGATGAATGGACTGATAGCCAGACACATAGGTAACATAATAGAAAAATGGATAGATAAATGAATGAAAAGACAGGTAGACAGATATTCAGACAGACAGATAAATAGAAAACAGGGCAGACAGACAGACAGGCAGACAGACAACACTACACTGCTGACTAGACAAACAGACACATAGATACCATAACAGACAGACAGACTGACAAATAGACAGACTGACAACCCAAATGGCGCTCGGGCTAATGGCTGTGCTAAATGAAAATGATAATTCCTTTTTTTTTTTTTTTCCATTATGTGACGCAGTGACGAGCTAGGGAAAGGGATGAACTCTGGTTGTCAAAATTTAAATATATAATTTTAGGAGCCAGGTGTGCAGTAATCAGATTAATATTGGTGGTAAAAGTAGATTAGAGGACTGAAATTGGTGTGCTAACTATAATACTAATTCACAATAGTTGTTTTAAATTTGAGTTGTGTGGGGATATGTAATGCTGTGATGTTTTGTGTGTGTTTGTGTGTGTGTGTGTGTGTGTGTGTGAGAGAGAGAGAGAGAGAGAGAGAGAGTGTTACCCCTACCATGAGAGGGTTAATATATATGAAATGTAATGATTTTTAATGCTACAGATTATTTTTTTTCTGTAATATATGCAAACTAATTTTGTAATGACGCGTGTATTTTGTCATATAAGTAGATTGCAGTTCTGGGAAGCGCTGGGGTTTTTTCCAGAGTTGCCTGGTTTTGTAAATTTCTGTATTTTTTGTAATGTTGCATAGTTTTGTAATGTGAAGTTTTGTCATGTTAGGGATTTTGGCGATGTTATGTACTGTGTTGTTTTGTACTGTTATGTGTTTTGTTCTGTTGCGTATTTTGTAATTTTTCGTATTTTTGTTGTGTTGGGTATTTTTGTAATGTGCAGTTTTGTAATTATGCGTAATATTACATTGTTGTGTATTTTTGCAGTGTTACTTTTTTCTATCTATCTATCTATTGCCAGACGCCTCAATCCCGTTTGGGGTGGCCACAAACAAATCGCCTCCAAGTCGCCCTGTACCCCGCCATTTCACTCCCCTGCTCCCAACTCACACCCCCCTCTCTCATATACCTCTCCACCCCATCTCTCCATCTCATCCTCGGCCTCCCCCTCCCTCTTTCCCCCTCCACCTCACTCATATACACTCTCTTCGTCAGTCTTTCACCCTCCATCCTCTTCACATGGCCAAACCACCTCAGTGTGTTCCTCATAACGCTTCCTATCACATCCACACCAACACCACAACGCTCCTTTATATCCTCATTCGTCAGCCTGTCTCTCCATGTGACTCCACAGGCTCCTCTTAAATAACTCATTTCCACGGCTCTCACTCTTGACTTGTGTCCTTCCAACAACGTCCAAGCTTCACTTCCGTACGTTAGAGCTGGTATCACAATACTGTCATGTAGTAACTTTTTCACTTCCATGCTCACTTCCCTGTTTCTTATCACTGCTTTTTGGTAGTGTTACGCATTTTTTGTCACCTTGCACACGTTTGTATTGCACACTTACGTATTTTTACTGGTATGCATTTCTGTGATGTGTATTTTGACAGTGTTACTCTTATTATAGAAAGTTAATTTATTTTTATGAAGTTTAGGTAATTTTAATGCCACTTCATTTTACAATCGAAATTTATATCACTTAAGACCTTTGTTTATTTTATATTTATTTTTTACTACAGTGGGAAATGATGGTTATTTCTTCCCTAAACGAGTATTCCACACCGTGACCTGTCTGTAGTTTTATTGGGAAATTACCCGTTTATGTAAAAAAAATTAGCTTCAACGCATACGTAAATTTCAAATACACGGTACCGAATGTGGCTTGTAATATGAACCGTCTGTTATATGAATATTGTTAGACACTCAATTTAGGAATGGCCTCGACGAGCCCAGCAGCCATAACAAACAAAATCCTTTATAAATTCCAAACACAGTGGCATCTAGACCAGATCGCCGAGCTTTTCTATCCCCATATCAGTCCCGAAAAAAATAACTAAAACACAATATGCTAAAACACTGATTTCTCTATATACTTCTTCTCTTCTTCACCTTTCTTCTCCTGTCTTCCTTCCTCTTTCCTCTCCTTTCTTCCTTCGTCTTTCCTCCTGTCAGCCTTTTCACAGCGCATAGCCACAAACCTCGACATACGCCCGAACCTCTGACACATAGGATATTGTGTGGCAGGACCTTCACTGTTACTAATTGAGTCTCCCTGCTTTAAATATTGACTCCCGGGACTTAAAGCTGAAATAGGTAATGCTGTGTCACCTACTAGGGCGAGAAGTATCAGGTCAATAGGTCAGAGCAGGAGTGACCCGTTTTGATTGACCTCACCCACACACTGACCTATTCTGCATGACCCCTCCCTCACACTGCATAATTCCACTTTCACACTGCAGGACCTTACCCTTCCACGCATGATCCCATCCTTCCTTATTCTGCCCTGTTCTGCATAAACTAGCTCTCACGCTGGATGACCCCACCCTCACACTGCATTATCCCACCTAAACGCTGCATGACCCCACCCAAACACTGCATGACCCCACCCTCACAATGCATGACCCCATTTTCCTCCACACTGTCCCTCTCTGCATGACCTTCTCCTCATATTGCTCTGTTCTTCCTAACCCTACCCTCACACTGGCTGCTTGGTAGTGGTGTTCCCTTTCATGACCATTTTGAGAGAGAGAGAGAGAGATTACTGATTGATTGACTGCTTCATTGATGGATGGATAGTTGGCTGATAGATGGATTGACGGATAAGTTGATGAACAGATGAATAGACAGACATTTAAGCTGAGGGGGTGATAAATAGATCGACAGATAGATAAACAAGCAGATGGATAGATACACACGTAGGTAGATAAAAAAGATAGACATATAGACAAGCAGACAGACTGATAAATACGGTAGATAGACAGATGGATAGATTAATAGACAGATAGACAGACGGGTTTTGGGTGGAGTCATACGTAAATATATATTCCTGCCCAAACTCATGTCACAGGAGAATATAAATTAAATAAATCGTAATTCTCTTTGTAGCGATCATGGTGGTTATATGGTAATGGTAGTTGATATAGGGGTGGTGGGTGTGGTGGTGGCTGTGGTGGTGATGGTGGTGGTGGATGTGGTGAAATGGAGGATGCAAAGATGACTGTGATGAATGTGTTGGTGCTGGGGATGATGATTTTGGTGGTAAGGGTGATTGTGATGGTGATGTCGGTTATGGTGCGACAGTGGTGATTGTGTTGGTACTGGTGGTGAATGTGACTGTGATGATGTTGGTGGTTGTGATGGTGTTGGTGACTGTAGTGAGATGGTGGTTGTGATGATGTGTTGATGGTGATTGTGGTGGTGATGGTGATGATGGCTGTGAGGGTGATAACTGCAGTATTTGTGATGCTAAAACACACATCTTTTACACAGGTGACGTTTTAGCTTTGATCTGTGTGTGTGTGTGTGTGTGTGTGTGTGTGTGTGTGTGTGTGTGTGTGTGTGTGTGTTTTGATTATTTCCTCCTCTTAATGGAGTTGATGGCAGTAGTTTGTTGTTGTTGTGGTAGTGCGTGTGTGTGTGTGTGTGTGTGTGTGTGTGTGTGTGTGTGTGTGTGTGTGTGTGTGTGTGTGTGTGTGTGCGTGTGTGTGTGTGTGTGTGTGTGTGTGTGTGTGTGTGTGTGTGTGTGTGTGTGTGTGTGTGTGTGTGTGTGTGTGTGTGTGTGTGTGTGTGTGTGTGTGTGTGTGTGTGTGTGTGTGTGTGTGTGTGTGTGTGTGTGTGTGTGTGTGTGTGCGTGTGTGTGTGTGTGCGTGTGTGTGTGTGTGTGTGTGTGTGTGTGTGTGTGTGTGTGTGTGTGTGTGTGTGTGTGTGTGTGTGTGTGTGTGTGTGTGTGTGTGTGTGTGTGTGTGTGTGTGTGTGTGTGTGTGTGTGTGTGTGTGTGTGTGTGTGTGTGTGTGTGTGTGTGTGTGTGTGTGTGTGTGTGTGTGTGTGTGTGTGTGTGTGTGTGGCTCTTAGGGTTGATGGCAGTGATGCTGTTGTTGTGGTAGTGTTGTATAGATTTCTGTTTGCTCTGTCAACTCGAACTCTATACGGAGAGGAAGGGACAAGCTTTGGAGTGGGGGGGAGGGTTGAGTGGGAAGGAGAGGGGAGAGGAGGGAGAGCGAAGGAGAAGGGAGAGGAGGGAGAGGAAAGGAGAGGGGAGAGGAGGAAGAGGGAAGGGAGAGGTTGAAGGCGGGTAGGGAGGGGAAGGGGAAACGTTGAGGAGGGACAGAGTGGGGACGATGGGGTGGGAATGAATGGGAAATGGGATGACTTGAAAGGATGGGGATAGTGGAGGGATGGGGGACGGGAGGAGTTAGCTGTGAAAGAGAAGGGATTGAGGAGGGATGGATATGGACAGGAGGAGGAAAGGGAAAGGGGATAGGATGGGAGGAGCGAAGGGAAGGGGTGGGAGGAGTCGAGTGGGGAAGGAGGGGGATTGAATAAAAATGGGGAGGTGGTATGGAACGGGACGGGGACCTGAGGGGAAAGGAGGGAGGGGAAGGGGAAGGGGAGGGGTTTGTTTAGAGAGGTAGAGAGAGGAAGGGGAGGAGTAGGGGTTGGTTTAGCGAGGTAGGGAGGGGAAGGGGAGAGGGGAAAGGGGTAAGTCGTGGGTGAATACTGGTGGACCTGAAGTACCGGTCGTACACTATAGGATGGGTCGGGTGGGGAGAGGGGAGGAAAAAATGAGAGGAGGGAAAGAAGAGTAAAGAGCAGAGGAAAAAGGAGGGGAGAGAAAGAAAGGAAGAGGAGGAAAAATGAGAAGAGAGGATGGAAGAGAAAAATAGTTGAGGGTAAAAGAGGAAGGGGGAAGAAGGTTAGAGGAGTAAAAAGAGAATAAGAACAGAGGAAGGAAATGAAAAGAGGGAAAAGAGTAGGAGGGGACTGATGAGGAAAAAAAAGGGTAGGAGAAAAGGGGTAGATTAAGTGTGAGGAAATGCGAGAGGAGTAGAAAAGGAAAAGAGGAAATGGAGGAGGTAAGGTGACAGAATGGAAAGGAAGAGGGAAGGGAGAGAAGGGGAAGGAAGAGGAAAGGAGAGGAGAGAGAGAGCAAGAAGAAGGAGAAACAGAGGAAAGGAGAGAAATCAGAAGAAAAGAGAGAAGAAATGAACATGAGGGGAAGAGAGGAGGCAAATGGGAGGGCGAAGGAAGAGGTGAACAAGGGAGGAGGAGAGGAAGGAGGAAAACGAGAATATTGGAATGAAGAAGGAAAGAAAGAAAAGGAAATACGGGGGAAAAAAAGGAGAAATGTGGAGGTGGGTAGGAAAGGAAAGAGAAAAAGAGAAGAAAAGGGGGAAGGAGAGAAAGGAATGATAAGAGGGGAGGAAAGGGAGATGAAGGAAGAAGAGTAAAAAGGAAGAAAAGTGAAAGGAAAGAAGGGAGGAGAGGAAGGAAAGGGGGAGGAGGAAAGGAAGAGAAGGAAGGGGAAAAAAATATGAAAATGAAGGGGAACGTCAAAAAGGGAAAATAATGCAGTAGGAAAGGATAAGGAAGAGAAGGAAAGGAAAGGAGGGGAAAGTAAGAGGAGAGAGAGAGAGAGAGAGAGAGAGAGAGAGAGAGAGAGAGAGAGAGAAGGAGGAAGGTACACAAGGAGTGGAGTGGAGGGGGAGGAGGGGAAGGAACAAAAGATGGGAAGGGATGGGAGGGGAGGGCCAGGGTGAGAGGGAGATAAGATACCACAAGAGGGGAGAGATGGGGGAGAAGAGAGGGGAGAGAAACAAGGGGGGAAGGGCGAGAGAGATGGAATAGGAAATGGGAGCAGAGAATAGGAAGAGAAATAGTAGAGTGACAGAGGAGAAAGGAGGAAGAGGGGAATGAGGAGAGCATAAGATGGAACGGAGATGGAAGGTAAGGAAAATGAGAAGTGGAGGAAGGGAAGAAGTAGGAGAGAGAGCAGTGTGTAGGAATAGAGGAAAAAAAGAGTATAAGAGGGACCAGAGGGGAAGGAGTTGAAGCGAAAAGAGAGGGAAGGGAAGAGAATAGAAGAGGACTGCAGAAGGGAAGAGAGAGAGGGTGAAGGAGAGGGAGAAAGGAGAAAAGGGTAGAGGGAGAGAGAATTAAGAATACAGAGAGTAGAAATAGCGAGAGTGAATAGAGGAAAAGAGAGAGAGAGAGAGAGAGAGAGAGAGAGAGAGAGAGAGAGAGAGAGAGAGAACACAATAGGAAAGACCATGCAGTACACGCAAAGGGACAAAATTAATGTATGCACGAGTGTCTTTCTCCCAGGCCAAATAATAAACAGATTCCTTTAATTTCAGCCTGCAAATTATACTCCCATGATTAATCTACTTTTAACTGAGACTTTATCTATCTGTGTGTCTGCCTGTCTATATGTCTGTGTGTCATTTTATCTATCTATTTATTTATTGTCAGGCGCCTTAATTCCATAAGGGGTGGCCACTGACAGATCACCTCCACGTTGCCCTTTCTTCTGTCATTTGGCTACCATCCCTTCATCACACATCTCTCTCTGTTATACATCACTCCATCCCTCAGTCTCATCCTTGGTCTTCCTCTCACCCTCACTCACAGACACTAAGACACGTAGCTTGAAAACTGCAGCAGACAAGATGAAAGGAAAACACTCACTTTGAATTGCCACTAGCAGATCTTACGCCACAATAAATCATTCTCCATCAGCCGAGAAATATTGCTGGAAAACTCGTATCGACATGGGCTTTCTGTTGTAGTCTAGTAATTAAAAAGAAAATTCGTCGGCGTGAGATTGTTACTCTAAATTTCACACCGTCAGCTGGGATGTACTGATGAAAAACTGGACGAAGCACAAGTTTCAACTTTTCCAGCCAGTCAGTCAGGATTCCGTGTGCCTTAAATGGTAAGTGAATGAGTGTCTGGCCCGTTTTACTGGACGTGCTGTCGATAGCTCTCTCTCTCTCTCTCTCTCTCTCTCTCTCTCTGGACCCTACTTCACCCCTTTTGTAGGTGGAAAAAAAGGTGAGGAAAATCAAGCAACTCACAGAAATAAGTTTAATCTCACCAGAATCTGTAATTTTCTCTAATTAAGCTGTTAGTTTCACACAAAATCTAAACATCAGTCAGAGGCTTACAAATATTTGGTTACCTGCTCACCTAAGTGCTCAGGAAAAGTCAGGTACTCACGGAGATCAGTCAGGTGCTCAAAGGAATCAATCAGGTGCTCACAGAAAATCAGGTGCTTACAGAAGTCAATCAGGTGCTCAAAGAAAACAATCAGGTGCTCAAAGGAATCAGGTGCTTACAGAAATCAGTCAGGTGCTCACAGAAATCAATCAGGTGCTAAAAAAATCAGTCAGGTGCTCAAGGAAATAGCCAGGTGCTAACAGAAAATCAGTCAGGTGCTCAAAGAAATCAGTCAGGTGCTCACAGAAATCAATCAGGTGCTCAAAGAAATCAGTCAGGTGCTCAAGGAAATAATCAGGTGCTCAAAGAAATCAGTCAGGTGCTCAAGGAAATAATCAGGTGCTCAAAGAAATCAGTCAGGTGCTCAAGGAAATAATCAGGTGCTCAAAGAAATCAGTCAGGTGCTCAAGGAAATAATCAGGTGCTCACAGAAAATCAGGTGCTCACAGAAATCAATCAGGTGCTCACAGAAACCAATCATACACTCACAGAAATGGGTCAGCCGCTCAGCCTCTTGAATTATGACCATCCTTTACGGCCTTGGGATAGCGGGGCAAAATGAAGCAGGGATCCATGAGTTTTCAACCCCGTAGAGTTAAGTGGCGTTTTACAGGCCCCCTGGTGTCAAAAATGCTGCTCTCTGAATCCGGCAAATGGCAGAGAACGACAATTACCGACTGGGAGCGGAAGCTGTTACATCGAAGGCCCATTAAGCCTCTAATGACGATGGTAACAACCCTCTCCCTCCCTCCCTTCCCTCTCTCTCTCTCCAGGTTGTTAAATTCCTGGTACAGACAGATTTTTTTTATTTATACTATGTGTCTGGGGTGATATGACTATTTTCCTTCTTTTGAGATATATATATTTCTCTCTCTCTCTCTCTCTCTCTCTCTCTCTCTCTCTCTCTCTCTCTGTTGGTGTAAATGTGTTCCGTTTGCCTTCTGTTTAAAAAATATTCTTTGTTTGCCCGATGATGGGGATAGTAATGCTCTGTTTGCCTAGTGTTTGGGAATTGCGTTTTGTCTGCTCAGTGTTAAGGCAAAATAAATGTTCTGTTTACTTAGTACTGAGGGCTGTAAGATGTGTTTGCCCCTGTTTGCCTAGTGTTTTGGTGAGTGGCGAGTACGCTTGGTTTGCACAGTGTTAGGATAAAATAATCTCTGTTTGCCTAGTAATGAGAGCTGTACTATATGTTTGTCTCTGTCTTGTGTTTGGTGAGTATGTTTGGCTTGCTGTGTGGAGAAATTTATGTTCTGTTTGCCTAGTTTTGAAGGATGTAAGATATTTTTGCATCTGTTTGGCTAGTAATATTATCATACTGTTTACCTATTTCAGGAGATGATAACGCGTAGCTTTCCCGGTATGAAGAGAATAATGCCTACGTGTGTTTGCCTAATGTTGAGGAAATGTGCGTTGTTGTGGTAAATTATGCTAGAGTATGCCTGGCTAGGACTGGGGAAAGTGCACCTTGAAGTAAGCAGTAAAAACCAACTTGAAGCCATGACCACTCTTGTAATTTGTAAATGCATACCTTCTCCTCTTCCTTTTTCTTCTTCTTCTCGTCCTCCTTCTCCTTCTCCTCCTCCTCTTCTTCTTCTCTCAAATTATCTTTCCTCTTCCTCTCTCTGATCTTTATTTTTTGACTTTTATTTACATCTTCCTTCTGCCTCGTAACTTCGTCTATCCACGCAAGTATCTGACTGTATATCTGCATATTTTTCTATCAATCTATTTATTTACCAGTCTTTCTGTCTAGCTATCTGTTTGTCTATTTCTATCTATCTACCTATTTACTGTATGTCTTTCTGTCTGACGATGCATCCATCTATTTATCTATCCGACTATCTGTCTATCTGTCTGTCTATCCATCTGTCTGTCTGTCTATCTGTATCATTGTCTGCCTTAACAACCTGTCTGTTTTTCTATCTTATCTACCTCTTCATCTATCTGTATCTATCTGTCTGTCTATCTGTCCGTCTATCAATCTACTTTACTCCTAACTTTTCCTACACTCCTTCCTTTTCCATCTCCTTGTCTTACATATTTCTTCTCTTCTCTCTCTCTCTCCTCTCTCTCTCCTCTCATGCTTCTCTGACCGCATTTCTCTCATTCTTTCTCATTTCTCCTTCAATATCTCTCCATTTTTACGTCCCATTGGCCTCTCTCTCTCTCTCTCTCTCTCTCTCTCTCTCTCTCTCTCTCTCTCTCTCTCTCTCTCTCATTTTAAAATATCCCTCCATTCTTCCTTCCGAATCTCACACCTCCCTTCTTACTCCTTCCTCTCCCTCCCCCTCTCCCCCTTCTTTCAGACAAGCTCCGTTTTTTCCCCTCCCTTTGTTCTTCCACTCCCTTCTCCCTCTCCTCCTCCAGTTGTCTTCTTTTCTCTTTCCCTATACTTCCCTCATCCTCCTCTCTTTACTTCCTATCCCACATCACTCCCTTCTCTTCCTCCCCTTCCTTGTTCTTTCTCATTCCTTACCCTCTCCACCCTCAATCTCCCTGTGTGACCTCCTCTCTACAACTTCTCTCCATTCCCTTCCTTTTCTTCTCTCCCTCCACTATTATCCTTTCTGCCTTCTCTCTGCCCTAACTCTCCTCCCCCTCTTCTGTTCTTCTGCCTCCTCCCCCTTCCTCTCCATTCACCTCCTCTTTTCCTTTCTCCTCCTCTTCGTTTTCCCTCTCTCCCCATTCCTCACCCTGCTTCTCCTACTCATTCAACCCCCTCAAACTCCCATTTCTTCTCTCCTCTCCCCTTACTTCCCTCACTCCCTATTTCTCCTCATTGTCTTTCCTCTTCCCCTCTTCTCCCTCTATCCTTTTTCCTCTCCATTCCCATTCTCCATCCACTTCCCTTCTCCTAGCTTTCTACCCCCTCCTCCACATCCTCATTCTCTCTCCAACCTCCCTCCATCCTCTTCTCCTCCACTCTCCTCTCCTTTCCCCTTCCTCTCCTTTTCCGTCTTCCTTTCCTCCAGTCCCCCTTCTTTCCTCGCCCCCCCTCACCCCTCTCTGTCCTCCCCCCCCTTCGTCTCTTTACACCGTGCCTTAGAAACATTCCTCCTGCCTTCATTTCCTGCCTCTCTCACCTTTCCTTGTCCTGCTGTTTCCTGTGATCCTCCTTCCTCCCTGCTTGCCTCTTTACCTGCCTGCCTGCCTACCTCCTAGTCTACTTCTCTGCATACCTGCTTGTCTGCCTCCCTGCCTGCCTACATACCTACCTACCTACCTGTTTGTCTGCTTCTCTGCCTGCTTGCCAACCTCCCTAGCTGCCTCTCTGCCTAACTACCTGCCTTTTTTCATATTCAAGCAACCAACAGGTATTTCACCATAACTGAAGCACCTCTGGCTGTGAAGACATAACGTATGGTGATATCAAACCCAGCCAGTTCTAAAAAAAAAAAAAAAAAAAAAAAAAAGAGAAAAAAGAAAAAGAAAACTCCAAGCTAAACAAGACAGGCAAGCAAACACGATACCATCTTACTCCGTTAATTAAGACTTCCGTGTGTTTCGCTGGCTTAAAACTAGAAAGCATTCGGATAGCGCATACCTCCCACCAGCGCCGATAAAACTTATGATTTATTCCTGCATCCGGACCCACCTCTCATTTAATCAACTTTCCCTTGGCACACCGCCCATCTAGCCACCAGATTTCGCCGAAGCCAGAGAACAACTTTTTTTTGAGATATTTTGCAGACAAACAGACACGGGCGAGTACACAACCCCCATTCAATTTGCTAGCGGAGGTAATAATATTTGGATAAAACTGGGAAGCTTGTACTTTAACGTCCGATTCTTACTCTTCCTACCTCCTGCTTGTCCCTTAACGTCTGCTTGTCACTGCCCCTGATTCCGTCTTGTACATTCGCGTCCGCTAGTCACCGCTCCTATCTCTTGCTTGTACGTTCGCGTCCGCTAGTCACCGCTCCTATCTCTTGCTTGTACGTTCGCGTCCGCTAGTCACCGCTCCTATCTCCTGCTTGTACGTTCGCGTCCGCTTGTCAGCGTGCCTCCTACCCTGGCTGGCTCCCTGCTGGTGACTCAATCATAATGTAATTTGGTTCTGCGGCTCCCACATCGCACCCAAAAACATGTGCTTGACCGGAGAGGTGGGGATGAACGAGTGGGGAGAGAGCGGGGAGAGAGAGGGAAAGGGGAGAGGAGGAATGGGAGGGGGAGGGGAGGGATGAGGAGAGAAAATATGCAGGAGAGAAAATGGAAAGATAGGACACAGGAGGAAAACGAAAACTAAAATGAAGTGGAGGGAGAAAAGGTTGCGATTAGAGAAGGAAAGGAGAGAGAGAGAGAGAGAGAGCATAGTAGATAAGAGAGAAAGGAGGTAATAGAAAAAGTGGAAGATCTTTTGACGAAGCAGAGGGCCGCAAACGACAGCTGTTCCGATAATTAATTAATCAAACATTGAATTTGCATTTTGGATTCTGGGCAGTCAAAGGGTTTTCACTGCACCCCCAATCCCCCTCCTCCCCCCCCCCCTGTCTGGCGATTGGCTAATTACCTCACAATGACGTAATGCTCAGTGTAGTCTCTTAATAATTAGCTGACTGGGTGGATGATTGATTGAGATGATTAAGTGATTAGTGTTGACAAAGATGATAAACACACACACACACACACACACACACACACACACACACACACACACACACACACACACACACACACACACACACACACACACATTATCTCACCTGAGCACACCTGGACGCCATTGTGTAGGGCAGGTGAGAAAGATAAGAGGGGGTGGTTATTCTTTATTCTCTCTCTCTCTCTCTCTCTCTCTCTCTCTCTCTCTCTCTCTCTCTCTCTCTCTCTCTAATGCTGATTTATCCTCGTTTATTTTATTTTTGATCTTTTTCTTCCCTGCCTCACTGTTTCCTCATTTTCATTTCCCCCTCTCCATTCTCACTCTTTTTCCTTTCTCAGTTAACCCTCTCTCTCATTTTCTATTTTCCTCTCTTTCCCTTCCTCCCCGTCGTCTCTTGATCCTGATTTTTCTCTCCTCTTTTTCCCGTTTCCCCCGTCTCTTTCTCTGCCTCTCTCTCTTTCTTTCTTTATCTTCCCTCCTTTTCTTCTTGTAATATTCTTCTTCTCCTTTTTTCCTTCTCCTTCTGTCGTCTTCCCTTCCAACCATTCATAGGTCTTCTGTTTCCCCTCCTTCCATTTTCTTTCCTCCCATCTCTAGTTCTTCATCTTTACTGCCAATTTCTCCTTTCCTCCTGCCTCTTCTTCCTCCTATTTCTTCTTCCTTCCCGTTTCTTCCTTTTCTTTTCCATTTTTCCTCTTTCCTCCCCTGTAATACATTTCCCATTCCATTTCTTCCTCCTTATATCTTTCTTCCCCTCATCATAACTTTCCTCTCCTCCATCTTCCTTCCGCTTCTCTTCCCTCCTTCCTCCTTCCATCCCCTTCCCTTCCTACAATCCCTTTACCTCTCTCCTAATAATGAGTGCTTCCTAATAACGTTCTGATACCCTGATACCGCCCTAATATTCCTTCCCTTCTTCAGTAATTATGTTCCCCTTTTGCTTCTCCCTATCCCTGCCCCTACCCCTGTCCCTGCCCCTACCCCTGTCCCTGCCCCTACCCCTGTCCCTGCTCCTACCCCTGTCCCTGCTCCTACCCCTGTCCCTGCTCCTACCCCTGCCCCTGCCCCTTCCCCTGCCCCTGCCCCTGGCCCTCGTTTCTTCCTCTCTCCTCTTTTTCATCTCTCACTATCTCTCATCCAGTCTCTCCCCCATCCCTCTCGCACCCTATCTTTTTCTCTTTTTGTATTCCCCTCCACCCTTCCTCTTTTCTATCTTCCTCCTCTCTCTCTCTCTCTCTCTCTCTCTCTCCCTTCTCTCCAACTCTCAGGAAGATTGCGATTCGAGGAGGCTGTTTTGGCGGACCTGGATAAAATACTTTTGTTATTATTTTTGAGGTTCATCTTGCATGCTGGTTGGGTGTGTGTGTGGACGCAGCTCAACAACACATGGACAGGGGGCGGGGGGAGGGGAGGAGGGAGAAGGGGGAGAGGGTGAGGAAGGGGAGAAGGGGGTGAGAGGGGAGGGAGAGTGGGAGGAAGGAGCTGGAGGGAAGAGAGGAAGAGGGGTGAGAACTGGGTGAGAGGGGGAGATGGAGGGGTGAGAAGAAAGGAGGGGGGAGGGAAGGAATGGGAGAGAGAGAGAGAGGGTTGAGGAGAAGGGAGGGGGGGGAAGGAAAAGGAGAGGAAAAGGCGGAGTCTCGGGGAAGAAAAGGGAAAGAGGAAAACTGGGTGGGGGATGGAGGAAAAAAGTGGAGAAGAAAGGGACGATGGGTAATCTGTGCTTTGGGGACTGGGGAGGAGAGGGGATAGGAGAGATAGGAGGGGAGAAGAAAGGAAGAATGGGATGCTTGGAGAGGAAAGCAGGGTGAGAAGAAAGGGAGAGGGCGGGAGGAGAATGGGATGTTTGGAAAGTTGAGGGGGAGAGGAGTGCCAGGAGTGGAGAGGTGCTTCGAGAAGAAAAGGGACAAGGGAAGCTGGGTAGGAGAATAGGAGGGGAGGAGGAGAAGGGAAAATAGCATAATCTTGACGTCTCGGAAAGAAAGAAGGGAGAGAAAGGGTACATGGGGAAGACAAGAGGAGAGAAGAAAGGCTGTAGCTCGAATGCTGCCCAAAGCCTGGAAGGAAACATCCCCAGTTGTTAAGAAACGTTTTGATGCGTAACACACTCTTGTGCACCTTATTTTTTTTATATATATGACTGGTGAAGAAGGAAAGAAAATAAAATCGATACTGCTGCTACCCTACTTCCCCAATCCTATGAAGGTTGGCAGGAATCTGTGAGAACCTTTGCGATTAGCTAGCGATGGTCTTTTACGCCGTATGCTAAAAAATGGGCTTCGTGAGCGTTTTGGTGAGCGCATCTCTATATCTTACATACAGAAATTCATTAACCTACGCCATCCCTACACAATAATCTATACCGCGATACCTGATATTGTGTTTTTCCCTGTTTTGATTGCCTGTTGACTCCCGTGTGCCGATCTACTGACGATGTATTAATGAGTAAGTGTATCGTGTTTATATTCAGAAAAATAGTTGTTCCACACGTGTATTTATCCTTGTTAAGTATTACGTATTATGATTATGAATACTAGAGAAATCACATGGGTAAATACAGAGAGACAGATAGATATGCAGTCGGCTAAATAAGTATCACGCAGAAGGGGTCCAGTAATATGCTAGTTAACCAATATAGATCCTGGTATTTTGACGTGATCATGTCATCATCTAAATGGGCAAATGATTGCAGCACCTTTCTTTCCTCTCTTTCCCCCCTCTCACTTTTTCCTTTCCTTCTTCCCTTCCCTTCTCTCACTACTTTTTCAACCTTCCTTCCGTCTTTTCTTTCTTTTCCTCCCCCCCCCTTTTCTCCCCTTTCCTCTCTTTCTCCCCTCTCACCTTCACGCTAACTGTCAAGTATTTTGCAGTAACCATCGTCTTCGGGTCAGTTTCCAGCAGAGTGCACAGCGATAGAGATCTGGACGAGAGTAAATATGGAAAGAGTATGTTGTGGCTGGTCCTGTAATCTCTGCTCATTGTGATTGTGTGGAATTAGATCGTCCTTTGTCCTTTCTTCCTCGCTGTGTTCCCCCCTTTCCTCTCCCTTTCTCCTTCCTTTGTTCTCCCATTCTCCTACCTTTGTTCTTCCTTTCTCCTCCCTTTTTTCTCCCTTTCTCCTCTCTTTCTCCTCCCTTTGTTCTTTTCTCCTCCCTTTCTCCTCCCCTTGTTCTTTTCTCCTCCCTTTCTCCTCCCTTTGTTCTTTTCTCCTCCCTTTGTTCTCCCTTTCTCTTTTCTTTTTTTCTCTTTTTTCTCCCTTTTTCCCATTTCTCCTCCCTTTATTCTCCCTTTCTCATCCCTATTTTCTCCCTTTCTCCTCCCTTTGTTCTCATACATATACATCTTACCCGAGGCCGCGAGAGACAGATGGACTTGCTTAGCTGGAGTTTAGCATAAGTCATCCAAAACACTCCTCACGCTCGTTCCCTGGAGAGAGAGAGAGAGAGAGAGAGAGAGAGAGAGAGAGAGAAAGAGAGAGAGAGAGAGAGAAAATGGTTTTGCTTAGCTTGAAATTATCATGTCATCCAAAACACTCCTCACACTCGTTCCCTGGTGAGAGAGAGAGAGAGAGAGAGAGAGAGAGAGAGAGAGAGAGAGAGAAATAGAAAAAGACGATATTATTGGGTAAATGGATCTGCTTAAAAAAAAAAAAAGATGGTGGGGACTGAGGCAAGGAGAATCCGCTTTTAGAAAAGAAAAAGAAAAGGTGGAGGTGAAAAAGAGACCTGGTTTAGAAGGGAGCATAGAGAGGAAGAAAAATAAATAAAGAAAGAAAAGAAAATTAGCCCAGTGGGGAAAGAGGCAGACTGGAAGGCGAAGAAAATCTGAGAGAGAGAGAGAGAGAGAGAGAGAGAGAGAGAGAGAGAGAGAAAGCGGAAAAGCCTGAATATGATATAGTGAGGATGCAGTGAGGTGTGTAATTTAAGCGAGAGAGAGAAAACAAAATAAAAAGTGGCAAATGAAAAACGAGAAAGAGAGGAAAGATTTGGGTCGGTGGGGGAGGAGGAGGAGGAGAGCCGCTGATGGGGAGGAAGATTGGTGGGGAAAGATGGGTGGGGAGGCAGGATGGAGAGGGATGGAGAATCTGAGCTGTTGGGGAGGATGGGGAACATGGGAAAGGAAAATCAGCGGGGAAAGGGAGGGGGAGGAGGGTGTACAAATGGAAGTGGGGAGAGAGGTAGGGAAGAGACGTCGAGAGTTAGGGAAGAGAGAGAGAGAGGGGGGAGGTGAGGAGGAAGCAAGAGGAAGGAGACTGAGTATACGAGAAGAGAAGGAAAGAGGCGTAAGTTGAAGATGATCGAGGAGGTGAAGAGGATGGGGGGAGAGAGAGGGGGGTGATGAATGATGATACAGGGGTGGGAGGAAGGATGTTGAGAGCTCGGGAAAGAATGGAAAATTAGCTGGGAAAGGAGAGATTAGAGGTGGGGATAGGAAAGAGGGGGTGAAGAATGGGGAAGGAGGAAGAGGGGGAAGGACAGGGAAGTGGAATCGGGTAGGGAAAGAAACTGGAGTAGGGAGAGGGGGAAGGAAACAAGGGAGGGAGAGAAGGAGGATTAAACAGGGCAGCGTGAGGGGGAGGAGGGAAAAAAAATAGGAGCAGAGGGAGGGAGGAAAAAGAAAAATCAGGAACGGGAGGAGGGAAGGAAGATAAAGTGGCAGGAGGAGGAAGGAGGAAGCAAGGGAGGGAGAGGGGTGGGAGGAAAAAAACAGGAGCTGAGGGAAGGAGGGAGAAACAGGGGGATGGAGGAGGGGGGAGAAACAGGGGGGTGGAGGAGGAAGAAGAAACAGGGAGGGGGAGGAGGGGGAAGAAACAGGGAGGGGGAGGCGTGTAGGAGGGGGCGTTGAGAGTTGCCTAGTTCTGTATTCCCGAGCAGACATGAGGCGGGGGATTGAATCTTGACCGAGGCGAGGCAGAGGTGGGGGGGAAACTAGGCTGGGAAATACTAGGAGGAAATAAGTGCCTGCAGAAGTGTGGCGGAATAGAGAGTGAGAGACAGAGAGAGAGAGGGGGGGGGAGGGTAAAGACGGTAGTGGGGTTGGGATGAGGAGTTGAGAGAAGAAAGAAGGGAAGGAAGAAAATATGAGGACGAAAAAGAGGATGAAATAGACAGCGGAAAAGGCGAGGGCAGGAAAAAGGAGGAAGAAATAAAGACAAGGTGAAAGGAATGCAGTAGAAAAGCAGTGAGAAAAGATTTAGGTGATGGTGGAGGTGGGTGGAATTTTGGGGTGGTTTAGATAGTGGTTGGTGGGATAATGGAGTGGTGGAGTGAAATAGTGGAGTAGGTGGTGTGGTAGAAATGCAGTGTGGAATAGGGAGGTGGATTGGGGTGGAGTAGCAGGGTGAAATAGTGGGATGGAGTGGTAAGGTGTAGCACTGGGGTGGGGTAGTGGAGGTGGGTGGAGTTTTGGGGTGTTGATGGTCGTGGGGTAGGGTAGAATGAGATGGAGCGACAGGGTGGTGGAATGGAGTAAGCCGGAGTACATATGAAAAGTGGAGTGGGTGGAACGTGGGTAATGAAATCCACATCTCTTCCCCCCTCCGTCCACCGAGGAATTAGCGTTTATGTTGTCGCGAAAAAAGGCTTTGTTTTTGGCGAAGCTTGGGCCGCTCCCTCCAAAATTAATGCTAGGCTGTTTTAGGAGGCGAGGTTTGGGGGATTAGCTGTTTAGTTTTATTCCTCCTGCCTAAAGTGCAAGGGGATGTGTTTTCACCTCTGATGTCTGTCCGTTTGCCCTTCTGTCTGTCTGTTTGTCTGTCTGTCTGCCTTTGTTTATCTGTGCCTCTCTGTCTGTCTGTCTGTCTGCTGTGTAAAATGGAAAAGGCTATGTTTTCACCCCTGTCTGGCTGTCTGTATGTCCATCTGTCTCTGTTTATCTGCCTACCAGTCTGTTTATCTGTCTATCTAGCTGTCTGTTTGTCTGTCTGTCTGATCACGGAAAAAACTAATAAGAGGGTGATAAACACTTTTCTTTTTTTTTTTACTCTGGCCGCGGATTTTTCTTATTTATTTAATGTTTTCGTGCTGTTACCAAACGACTTTATTAAACTTCGTATGGACCTTCACGGGCAATTTTTTAAAGGAATATCCAACCCTGTCACTCTCTCTTTGTAAGGGCAGGAGTAAAGATTGGTAACACGAACAGGGGAATGCAATTTGGTCTCCACACACTTGCCAATTGCCATGGTAAACAGTGTGTGTGTGTGTGTGTGTGTGTGTGTGTGTGTGTGTGTGTGTGTGTGTGTGTGTGTGTGTGTGTGTGTGTGTGTGTGTGTGTGTGTGTGTGTGACCTTTAACCCCCAAAATCACATATATAAGTACGGTAAATAAAAAGGGTGGCTGAAGGTATTTGCCCGAAGTACAGTTTTACCAATTTTGAAGCGAATTGGTAAAAAAAAAAAAACAGTGAAACGGCACTGGACTGAAAATTGGAAGAAGAGGAAAGCAAGAAGGAGAGAAAAAACCTTAAGTGCTGAGACCTAATTGCGTCTTTGTAGTGAGGGTTTTAAGTACTTCTGAGAACGAGACAGTCTGAGAACTTTGAGTATACAATATGCTACGACTCCACCTGAAAAAAAACATATAAAGCTTCTTATAAACTCTCTCTCTCTCTCTCTCTCTCTCTCTCTCTCTCTCTCTCTCTCTCTCTCTCTCTCTCTCTCTCCCACACTCTCATCTCTCACTCCACACATTCTTATTCAAACCCAGGAATATGCACACCACACCATCCAAATTTATTCTCCCCTCTCTCTCTCTCTCTCTCTCTCTCTCTCTCTCTCTCTCTCTCTCTCTCTCTCACCCAGGCCTTGAACCCCCCTCGTGAACAGCCATAATTTCCACACCAGAATCCACCATGCTGCTCGTGTGGATTTATCTCCCTCGCTTCCACACTCATATTTTGTAATTTCATCTTGGCGGCCTTCTGTATTATTTATTTGCTGTATCTCAGGGTCGAGAGCGGCGAGGCATTGTTTGTGGTGGTTTGGTGTGCCTTCCCCCCCTTCCATCTTCTCTCCTTTCTCTCCCCCTCGCATCTCTCTCTCTCTCTCTCTCTCTCTCCTGGTAGGTATTGAAGTGGAAAATACAGTAAATCATTCACATCAGATTTATTTTTTGACTCCGAAGAATGCAGGTGGATCAGGTCTATTTTTTTTTTTTTTTTTTAAAGAGGGAGAGAAAGAGAGAAGAGAGAAGAGAAAAGAGAAATGGCGATGCTCTGCCAATGACTCAACCCCATGAATCCAGTGACTTTTGTTTCTCTCTCTCTATTCATGCTAGTCTCAGACGATGCTGGATATGGAAGCCTTCACGTGGTGGCACCGATATGACTTGATGACTCTCGTGCCTTAGTTCTCTCCCGTATCTCTCAAAAGGGGGATGGTGGACTGCAGGAGAGGGGTAACTTCAGCCTGAGGTTCACTGGGTTTTCGTTTAGTTGAGTCTGTGGTTGTTACTACTACTACTACTACTACTACTACTGTTAAAATTACGACTACTACTACTATTATGATTGCTACTACTACTACTACTACTACTACTTCTACTACTATTACTACTACTACTGCTACTACTACTACTACTACTACTACTACTACTCCCTCTTCCTGAACCTCACCATCCTTCTTGTTGGGTATAGGGAGTTGAGGGACGTTTGTAGAACCAGGCAGATGATCAGCTAGGTTATATCAGTGCCACCCCATGAAGGCGCCCCTCGCCAGCACCAGGTCATCGGGTTGAAGGGGCTTATGAAGAGAATGGAGGCAATGAATCGTGAGGACAATGAATTATGATCCGAACTGAATGATTAAGAAATATGACCCCAAGTAATGCCTTCTTCTCCAGCCAGATCTCCTCCCTCTCCATTTACTTACATCATTTTCCTTTTCCTTTCGTCCTCTTCCATCTTATTCTTACCTTCCTCTTCTTCTTCCCTCCTTCCTCTTCGTCTTCCTTCTTCCTTGGTTCTTCTTCTTTTTTTCCTTCGTCCTTTTCCTCCTCCCTCCTTCTCTTTCCTCTTCCCTGCCTCCTCCTCCTCCCTCTTCTCCCCAACTCTATCTTTCTTCTTTTCTTTTCTCCCCCTCTTAGTCTCTTCTTCTTCTTCACTCCTTCCTCGTCTTCCCTCCTTCCTCTTCTTCCGTTCTTCCTCATCTTCCCTCCTTTCTCATCGTTCCTCCTTCCTCCCACTTTCCTCTTCCCCTCAGTCCTATGGGAATACTACCATCCTGTACCTGCCTACACTTGCCTACACTCCTCCTCCTCTTCCTCTTCTCCTCCTCCACCTTCCCCCCTTCTCCCCTCATCCTCCACCTCCCTCCTTCTCCCCCCCTCTTCCTTCTCTTCCCCTTTACCGCCTTTCTCCCTCCCTCCTTTCCCCTCACCTCCTTCTCTATACTTCGCTGTCTTACATCATTGCCTATATAATACACACTTTCCTTTCCCTCACCTTCTGCTCCCCTCCTTCCCCTTCCCTTCCTCTCTCCTCCCCTCCCCTC
Source organism: Coenobita brevimanus (assembly GCF_032717465.1). NCBI lineage: Eukaryota > Metazoa > Arthropoda > Malacostraca > Decapoda > Coenobitidae > Coenobita > Coenobita brevimanus. The sequence continues at coordinate 18,949,355 of NC_137033.1, forward strand.
CCCTCCCCTCCCCTCCCCTCCCCTTCCCTCCCCTCCCCTCCTTTCCCTTCCTTCCCATACTTTTCCTCTTCCCTTCTCTCTCCTTCCTCCACCTCCTCCTCTACACCCCACTCTCTCACCTCACACCATCTTCTATCACTCTCAAGCTTCTGTGTTCACTCTCAGATGAATAAAATCGCCTGACGGTGGCTGTTGTAAGGTGCTAGAGTTTTCCCGGTCATGAGGGAGTTAAACAGACCTGATTATGGTGGAAAAAGTCTTTAACAGCTTGGGGGGGTTTCTATGCGAAATAAAACCGTCCGTAGTAGCCTGGAATGAAGAGCGGTTTTTTTTTTATTTTTTTTTATTTTTTGACTAAGACGATAATCACGATAGTTGCAAACATTTATGGCACTCTAATTTTCCCTGCTGTCATCTCTACATACCGGTGCTAGAGAGGGACGCCTTCATGTGGTGGCACTGATATATCTGGTCGGCTGAACTACCTGGTTACATAAACGCCACTCATCGATTTTCCTGTCCTCCGAGAAGAGGATGGTTAACTGTAGAATGGCCACAACAACAATAACTACAACAACAATAATAATGAATAATAGTAATAATAATAATAATAGTAATAATGATAAATAATAATAATAATAATAATAATAATAATAATAATAATAATAACCCAACGTACCAATGAAACAAAATACACACATCAACAATAGATCAAAGTATTTTTCCACGGCGTAGAAAGTAACAAAGCAAAATTAATATACTTTGCAGGTAACAAAGAAACTGAGGCTGTGAATGCAACAGATCTTACCTGAATAGCACAGACATAGAGAGGCAATTGTAAGATCGTCAAAGAATAAATAAAATGAGCAGTAAACTAGGGCTACATAAATCTTGTAGTAAAAAATGTCTCTTCAAAGCTAACTAAATCGTCTGGAGGTAGCAAGGGTAGGGTGAAAGATACGTCAGAGGAGTGAAGGGGTTGGCACACTTAGGCTCCTATGACTCACTCCCAACTAAGTAAAACCGTCTGATGAAAGTACTAGCTTTGTTCTGATCATGGTAAAGTTAATGATAACGATATTAAGATTCTCAGGTTCTTGTACTGACTTTGAGGTGAATGAAGTCGACTAAAATACCTGGAATATAGAGTTGTTCCGATCGGGAGAGAGTTAAGAGAAATTGCCTTCCCTTTCTTTTTTTTTTTTTACCATCACTTCCCTCTCTATTTCCCCTCCTCTCTCATTTTTTTCTTCCCCACTGCCTCTTCCCCTCCCCCCCTTTTCTCTCTTTATCATCACCTCCCACTCTTCCTTCCCCCTTCTTTCTTTTTTTCTCCTCATTTCTCTCTTTCCCACTCCCATCTTTTTTCTTTCCCCTTCTATTTCCTCTTTCTCCCTCTCTCTCCCTTTTCCTCAGCCCTCTCTCTCTCTCTCTCTCTCTCTCTCTCTCTCTCTCTCTCTCTCTCTTTCTCCCTCACTTTCCCACCCACTGTGCTCTCCCCATTCCCTCCCAACCCCCTCCTTCCCCACCTCTCTTCCTCCCTCTTCCTCCCATTCCCCCCTCTCCTCTTTTTCCCCTCTCTCTTCTTACCCTTTGTCCTTCCCTGCCCCTCTTCCCCCATCCCTTCCTCCCCTCTTTTCCCTTCTCTTTCTCTCGTACTTTTCCCTTCTCTTTCTCTCGTACTTTTCCCTCCCCTTTTTCCATCCCCATCACTTCTCCCCTACCCCTCTTCCTTCCCCATTCCCTCTCTACCCTCTCACCTTCCTTACCTCTCTCCCCCCCACTCTCCTCCCTCCCTCCCCTCTTTTCCCCTCTCTCTCCCCCGCACTTTTCCCTCAGTTTTCAAAAAATTTCTAGAGGTTTAATGAATATTCTGGACTTTTTTCATATTTGTCGAATACCTCACTCATCGTTAGGTTGAGAGAGAGAGAGAGAGAGAGAGAGAGAGAGAGAGAGAGAGAGAGAGAGAGAGAGAGAGAGAGAGAGAGAGAGAGAGAGAGTTCTGCTTGCACTTAATATTTTATGGTAAACAGACATAGATAGATAGATAGATAGATACTGTACAGCATAGAGAGATAGATAGATAGAGAGAGAGAGAGAGTCAGTAAATGAGTCAATGAAAGCAAGAGAGAAAGATTGCGAAATTGCGATTGCGGGAAATAGGAATTAAAAACCATGAAAAAAATATTACAGCACAAAAATCCATATGACGTTGTGGGATGTAAACAGAGCGATGAAAAACGTGGACTGCGAGTGGAGGAGGGGGGGGGGGAAATCGGTGGAGTATTGGTTAGCATTTGGCGGCCGAAACTGAAAGAACTTGAGGTCAATTTTTGGCCGATGAGACTGCTGGGCTGAGTTTGTTTCCTGGAACCCCTTGTATCTGATTCTCTCTCTCTCTCTCTCTCTCTCTCTCTCATTTATCTCTTCGGTTAGATAGACAAATAGGCGGATAGACAGACAGATGGATAGACAAATAGGTAGATAAATAGACAGACAGACTGGCAGATAGATAGATAAATAGACAGATAGACAGGCAGATAAATATATAAAGAGACAGACAGTCAGATAGATAGATAAATAGAAAGTTAGACAAACAGACAGACAGACAGATACTTCCAGACGACTCTATTAAACTAAGAAAAGTCAAATTAGGATAGTTAACAAAATCGTCTTCACTAATTCTTTCTCCCAAAACACAGCAGATTTTTGTGTTTTTTGTGGCCATATCTGAAGGTTTTTCCTCGTTTATTATTTTTTTATTTATTTTTTTTTTTTTTTACGAATTCGGCGACATTGCAGCGCCTTTCATTTGCCAACTCTATATTCCCATCGCAATATTCTCTCTGTATCAAGTCATATTTGCTCCTGTTTTTTGTTTCCCTTCTGTTTTTTCGCCTTTTTTTTTTTTTCTCCGTGTATGACGTTATAAGCTGCACTCTATTTTTTTGTCATTTTGGTTTAGTTTTTCTTTTTCTTTTTTTTTTTTGTCTTTGAAGTTGTCATCAGGCCCATGACTTAATGATTTTTATACTGTGATTCTCTCTCTCTCTCTCTCTCTCTCTCTCTCTCTCTCTCTCTCTCTTAGTATTCTGCTTCATAAAGTCTCATGTCTCCTACTTTTTCCTTTCTCAGAAATAAATTACGGTACCTCATCCATTTCTCCCTTTCTCTCAGCGTCAGTTTATCAATTTTCTCGCCATTTCGTATTTTACCCTTTAGCATGCCTCTAATCTCACCAATTAATAGATATGGTGGTATTTTGAACACACTGAAAAGGGACGGGATTTCGTTTTCCACGCTACGCTTTATTAGATTAGCCTCCTATTTCAAACGCACATGAATTGGCCATCACGAACCCTGTTACCCTCTTGCAGCAGCCAGTTAAAGTCTACCTACCATTCACCCATAGCCAGTCAGAGCCCTACAGTTCATCCATAGCCAATCAGACTCGACCAACTATTCATCCACAGCCAATCAGTGTCTACCTCCCTACCATTCATCCACAGCCGATCAAACTCGACTTACCATTCATCTGCAGTCATCGTCGACCTACCATTCATCCCCAGCCATTCACTGTCGACTTACCATTCACCCGGAGCCAGACTCGACCTACCGCTTATCCACAGCCAGTCATATTCGACCGACCATTCACCTGCGGACGCACCTGGAATTCTGCACTGCAATAACCGTACTGAGGCCGATACCCCCAAAATATCGTTCATTTCATATTTTTTCGAGTGCGTATAGTTTGTTTACTTTCATTACTGTGCTTCAATGAAAATCTTCCCTTGCCTGATTCATACGTAGCCCTCTTTCCACCCCCCTCCCCCTCCGTGTTTCATATTTATACCTGCGCGTTCGCTGTTACTCCCTGTATTGTCGAACGCTTCACCCGTGCATATTTTCACACTCCTGCCTCATATACAAATTTCCACCACGTAAAACCTTCATATAACCTAGGAAATATTGCATTGTTTGTTGCCGTGGTGAGGGGAGAGGGTAGTTCAATTTTGCCGCGTGCAGTGCCAACTTTGTACTAAATGCGATCGAAAAATTCCCCCCGCAGTCGCAAAACACTGCACCTCCCCGCCTCCCCTTGACTACCTTCTCGCTGTTGCCAACTGGTGAGGTCAGCCGCAATTACTCTCGTAAACAAACATAGGCAATGCTGGTAATATATGAGTCAGTGATGTTTTCTAAAATACCTCACAATATTTTCCATACAGCTGGTACTCCAAACAGGGGAGAAATTATGCCTTTTTTTTTTTTTTCCTGCGATAACTTGGCTCAGATTCTCGTATTTTTGCAGCTTGTTTCACCTATCTGAGTGCCAGAAAAAGACAGTGTTACAGCTCTACATCCTTTCATAGCACTTCTTAGTGATGAGCACCATTTTGTAGTGCTAATCTAGTGTCATAACTTGGCATTCAAGGTGGAGAGATGGCAGTTTTACCCGTAAGCCAAGTTCGAGTCAAAACAGTATACCACATCTGCTGTACCGGTAACATGGGAATTTTAATACACAGATAATCGGCAAATTACTTGGAATCAATTAAAAAAAAAAAAAGGGGGGGGGTCAGAAAGGATGACATAACGAAAGCAAACGATTAAAAAAAAATCGGAGGTCCCCAAATCGACACAGTATTTTTAGAGCGACCGGTGGTACTGTCTCGGATTTGTTAACAGTTTCGGGTATTGTAATCTGCCTGTCCTTCCTTTTATGGCGGCCGCACGGGAGGATTTTTAGAGTTTCCAAAGCGTTCCAGGAAGATAAAATTGGCGGGGTAAATGGCGGGTGTGTTTCTCTGAGCTGCCTGGCGACCTTACCCTGGAGGAAAAATACCGCGGGACCTTTTTGAGAGGCATTTTAAGGTGGGAAGTTTGTGAGGGTACGCGCGTGCGTGCGCGTGCGTGCGTGCGTGTGTGTGTGTGTGTGTGTGTGTGTGTGTGTGTGTGTGTGTGTGTGTGTGTGTGTGTGTGTGTTTGTTAGGGTTGGGGGAATAGGGGTTTATGTGGGGATGTAAGGGGTTTTGAGTGTGTGGGGGCTGGGTGCGTGTGTGTGGGGGTTGAGTGTGTGTGGGGCCTGGGTGCATGTGTGTGGGGGTTGAGTGTTTGTGGGGGCTGGGTGCGTGTGTGTGGGGGTTGAGTGTGAGTGTGGGGGTGTTGAGTGTGTGTGTGTGTGTGTGTGTGTGTGTGTGTGTGTGTGTGTGTGTGTGTGTGTGTGTGTGTGTGTTCAGTAAGCTTCACGCATCTATACCTAGTGCACTGTTTGCATTTTTCTGTATGCATAACCAAGCGTGCAGTGTGTGCTGTACAAACGCTGTATATATAGAAATGAAAGAGTGGAAAATTTTTGATGTCGAAAACAAAAAAAATAATCATAAAGGATTAGCGGGTGAATAACTATAAAATTGTTGATGTTTATTATTATTATTATTATTATTATTATTATTATTATTATTATTGTTATTATTATTATTAGTAGTAGTAGTAGTAGTTGTAGTAGTTGTAGTAGCAGCAGAAGTAATTGTAGTAATAATAGTAGCAGGCGAATCGGGGAGGAGTTACAAGCACTTATTATCGATGAAACCCTTTGAATCCGATGCTCTCTCTCTCTCTCTCTCTCTCTCTCTCTCTCTCTCTCTCTGGGAATGAATCTCCTTGGTTACTGCTCATATCAACCCCACAGTCAGATTAAACCTAGCCTTCAACTGAGCTTAAGGGGGTTAGGAATCTTTGCCAGCTTAAAGTGAACGTCGTATGGTTTAACTTCACACTCTCAACTAAAATCATTAGGTTAATTACACCTGCTAATTCCCTCACGTACCAATCTCATTAGTCTAACACCTCATTATTCTAGGCGAACTTTTATCCCCAGCTGGACGTTACATCATTCGCTCAATTTAGACTCTGAATTTCCTCACGCGTCTCTCAAATTACCCTAACCCGTCATTACTCTAGGCCAGCTATTGTCCCTAGATCATTATCTCAATTATACTTGCTAATTCCATCACGCACGTAGCTCATTCCCCTAGTTCCTCATTCCTCCTCGACCAGCTTATCCTATCAGAAGTGTGGAATATCAAACAGTCACCCCAGGAGCACGGAACGCGGAGCTAGGGCCGCTGCAATCCACTGTGGAACGCCAGTAGCACTGTGGCAACACACACTGTCCACTAACCTAACGATTATTTAGTGTTAGTGTTGTGAGGCACGGCAGAGTCACACGGCACACATGACAACCACTACTACCACCAGTGTTGATATTACTTTGTCCACTACTACTACTGCTATTACTATTACTACTACTATTACTGCTACTACTACTAGAGCTGATACTATTTTTACCACCACTGTTATTTCTGTTATTGTCATTACCACTACTGATGACTACCAAGGCTGCCACTGTTGCCTTTATTTTATTACCACACCTACTATTACTGCTAATGCTACTACTGCTACTACCACCACTACTACCACTACCACAGCTAGTAGTGTCACTGCCACTACTACTACTCTTACTACTGTTGATGTTCTTATAGCACCATGTTTTTCTTACTGTTACAACTATATTACTACTACTACTACTAACATCAACCCTATTGTCACTACTGCTGCTACATCTACTACCGTCATTATCATCACTACAACTGTTACCGCTACCACATTTACCCCACATCCATTGTCAAAACCACCACACCTACAGCTACTACCACAAAAACTACCATAACTTCTACCACAACTTCCTTCCCTACCACAACTACCACAACCACTACCACTTTTTAGCCTGAAGAGTCTCCTAACCCGAGCTGTAGCCATTAGCTTATTAAAACTTATATCCTCACCACAGCTACCAGTACTACCACAACTTCCTATACTACCACAGCTACCATTTCTGACTCAGCCATAGATAATACCATGACTCCCATCCCTACCACAAGTACTATTATTACTACAACTGCCATCCTTATCACAACTACAACTACTATCAGAACTACTACCCATTCCACAGCAACTACTACTGCCACCACCACCACTACAACTACCACCCTTATCATCTCTTTCACAACTACCAACAGTACCACAATTACAACCGTCACCATCCTTACTATGCGACCACCAGTACTAACATTACCACAGCTATCACAACTACAACTACTACCACAACTACAACAGCTGAAGCAACTACCACAACTACCACACCTACCACAAGTACCACAACCACCCTCTCCACCCTCAGCATGTAGACTCTCATAACCAGCGAGTTGGCCATTAGCTTATCAAAATTGGACATTATCTGGACAGGCTCGACCTCCATCGCGGCCATTATACTGTCACCACACCTCACAACACTACATTCATGTCCTCTACCACGACACCACACCATAACACACTATATCGCACCTCACTACACCACATTCACGGCGTTTAGCACCACACCACAACACATGGGACTACATAACACCACACTATACCACACTACCCCACAGTATATACCATACCACACCACACCACACCACACGATACCACCCCTCACCTCACCACACCACACCACACCAAACCACACGCGGTTAGCATAATGAAATCGGAGCTCCAAGATATTAGCCTTTCTACCGTAACTGTTACAACACACGTATCTTCCACTCCAAGTATAAGAGTAACAAATTAACCTTCAATCCACTTTCCCTCGTGGATAAGATTTGTTTTGGAGGAAGGACAGAAGACGAAAGATGTTTTTAGACTCTCCTCTCCTTGTCTTTCCTGCGGTTGATAGGTCTCCAGATGTTATTTTTTTTCCTTTGGTTTAGGATCCTGTCCCACCCCATCTTTAAGAAGAATAAAGTTTAAGGTAATGATGATGATGGTGGTGGTGGTGGTGGTGGTGGTGGTGGTGGTGGTGGTCGTGGAGGGGAGAATATGATGATGATGATAATGATGATGATAAAGGCCTACGACAAGAAACGTATCGTAAATCTCTTCCCAAATTTAACTCACACAACCTGACAGAACCTGTGTACATATATATATATATATATATATATATATATATATATATATATATATATATATATATATATATATATAGATAGATAGATAGATAGATAGATAGATATATATATATATATAGATATATATATATATATCGTGAGACTCGCCACACACTTGCTGAATCTCTCCAAAACTTCGATAGCCTACAAAACTCGGCCGAAGTGAGGTGAGGAAAAAAGTTGGGCTGTATCGAACTCAGCTCCACGGCTCCTTGGTTCCTCTTCTCCTCAGCTTAGGAGTTTCTCTCGCACTTCTTCTTGACTAGTTTATTATATTAGTTTGAGGCTCTCTAGTACCTCATCGTGACTAGTTTATTTCTGCATGTATCACGAGAATAATAGTTTGTACGTTATTTATACCTTCAAGATGATATTCATGAAGGAGAAATGACTGAGTGTTAATAGGTGTCGCGTGCAAAACACTGTAAATCGCTATGGAAGAGGCTCTTGGTCCCTTCACTGCCACAGGCTTCCCACGAATTATATGGGATTGTCTGAAGTAGCAAAGAATGCAATAATGTTCATGTCATGAGAATGAAAAAGATACTTATTAGTTTTTCACTTATCATCATCATCATCATCATCATCATCATCATCATCATCATCCCTTTTCTTTTCTAAAGATCCAGGAACAAGGAGACAAAAGAAGAAAAAGAAAAAATTAGTTTTCCTACGTGCTAATAGTTGCCTGTGTTGTGGCTTTGTGTGTGTGTGTGTGTGTGTGTGTGTGTGTGTGTGTGTGTGTGTGTGTGTGTGTGTGTGTGTGTGTGTGTGTGTGTGTGTGTGTGTGTACTATTAATCATACAAAGCATAGATACTTCATTGTGAGTACGTATTTGTGCGTGTATGTGTGTATGTGTATGCATGTGCGTATGCCATGACTCACCCGCTAATGAAAATCCATGTCTGTTCAGAGCCTACAACATACATCAGCGTCTGTGTGAACTTAGGGGCAAAAGTTAGCCTTCTGTCCCACTTCGTCTGTTCCATAGTTAGGGTACGTCCAGCACTTTCATCCCAGACACATCGTAATATAGATGCTGATCAGTGAGTGCAGAAGGAAGGAACAATAATTGAGGTTTCCTGGCCTTTGGTTCCTTCTTCCTCTCATAAAAAAAAAAAAAAGAACCATCCCATGCCTCTGCCATTTGAGGAATATTAACCAGCAAGTACGTACAGTAGGGGTATTAACCAGCAGAGGAAATACGTAGGAACATTAACCAGTTGAGGAAATGCTTATGAATATTGACTAGCAAATACGTAGGAGTATGAACCAGCAGAGGAAATACATTGCAATATTAAGCAGCAGAGGATGTGCTTAGGAATATTAACCAGCAGGGGAAATACAGCATGGAAAAGACGAAACATTTAGTGAACGTTTGTAATCGCAGGGCAGTGAAACAAATGAAGCCTCTCTCAACTTAGAATATTAGCTAGCAGAGGAAACAGTGCAGCGTAAAGGAGGTGAAATATTAGGTAAACTTTGAGGTGAAATATTAGGTGAACTCTGAGGTGAAATATTAGGTGAACTTTGAGGTGAAATATTAGGTGAGCTTTAAGGCGAAATATTAGGTGAAATTTGAAGTGAAATATTAGGTGAACTTTGAGGTGAAATATGAGGTGAACTTTGAGGTGAAATATCAGATGAACTTTGAGGTGAAGTATTAGGTGGACTTTGAGGTGAAATATTAGGTGTGCTTTAAGGCGAAATATTAGGTGAACTTTGAAGTGAAATATTAGGTGAACTTTGAGGTGAAATATGAGGTGAACTATGAGGTGAAATATTAGGTGAACTTTTGCCCCCAGTTGTATCTCAGTTAACAAAGGGAAACAATGGCATACGAGACTCGGGCGGGCCTTCCATCATTCAGAGGAACACGCTGCCCCTTGCCTGCCACATGTATAAGACAAGTTAGGCCGGGTTTGTGGTCGCATTCTGAGTGGCTCTGGAGATTCGTAACATCTCTTCCTTACCGATTTATTCTGGGCTTTGAACCTTAGTATCCAGGTGTGACGTTGATGGAAATTATGTCGATATTAAAAACGAATGCATACAAGTGAATGTTTAGGTGTACGATCCGAAATAATACGCTTAGGAAGAGAGGTGCTACGATTTTTCCCGTGCCATCTAGAAAACGAACCTTGTAGTTTCCTTGGTCTTGTCTGGGAATCGACAGAGCTGTTACACCCAGTTTAAGGCAGTTAGCGTTACGTCTGGAGAGTGACGAATGAGGGGCAGGGTGAAGGAGGGGGTACAAAGAGGGGAATGGTCGAAAGAAGAGGGGAGAAGGGAGGGGGAGTGAGGAAAGTGGGAGAAAAAGTGGAGGAGAACAGGCGGGGATGACGGGTGGGAGAGTGGAGGAGGGAGGAAGAGAGAAAGACGGAAGAGTGAGGGAGGAGGGAAGGGAAGAGGGACGGGGTAGTGGGTGAGGAGGAAGGGGAAGAGGGAAAGGAGAATGGAGGAAGAGGGAGGGGGAGTGAGACGGGAAAACATTTAAGGAGTGAGGGGGTGAGAATTAGGACACTGGAGATCGAGGGAGGGGGAGAGAGATGAGTGAGTGGGAAGCAGCACCTCTCCTCGCACCAGTTCAAAATGTCCCCCTGAAGAAATGCGAGTATCGGGTTTCATAGTTTTCCGATTTATAAGATTCTGGGCAAACAATAGTCCCGCGTCTGTCCCACTCAAGACTCCACACACTTCTTACAATATCGTTCCATCTCAGGGCATAGTTGATATTACGTCTTGAGAGCATTCAGCAGGAAGTCTGTTCTGGCATAAAGTTAAAAATGCCCCCGGAGGAATGCCGCGTACCATTTATCATTCTCAGACCTGTAAGTTTCAAGACGAACAAAAATATCCAGGTCTTACCAACTCACGGCATAGGTAGGCTAACTTTACGTCTTCAGGGGGATCAGTTCGACTCAAAATGTCCCCTGAGAAATTCCAAGTACTTTTTCGCCAGTCTGAGTACTTTTTATCAGTTTGGTAAGTGTTTCGTTATTTTGAGTACCCTTGCGTAATTCTGACTTCTGTATCAGTAAGTTTGAGTACCTTTTTTAATTTTGACAGTTGTTTTGTTATTTTGACTATGCATGCATGATTTTAACCTTTGCTACACAATTCTGAGTGCACTGTCATAATTTCCAAAACTGTAAGCTTCAGTGACAAGCATAAATTCCTCAGACTGTCGGGTAAATTTCCTGAAGTCCCAGCAACCTGTAGCCCCCCCCCCCTCCCACACTCCCCGTGGTCATGAGAGAATTTAGGCCAATCAGCTGGAGGTTTACATATTCCTTGTGGCTGCTTCCTGTTTCATGGGCGTGGGGAGTGTGAGGAAGGGGGCGGTGTGGGTGCATGGGCGAGGAAGGGAGTAGGAATGAGGAGGGGGTGGGAGGGAGTGAGGAGGGGGTGGCGAAGGGGAGTGAGGATATAGAAGGTGAGACTGTGGGGGAGAGGGAGAGTGCAGGAGTGAGGATGGGGTGGCGAAGAGTGAAGAGGGGTTGATGAGGGGAAGAGAGGGAGATGAAAGCTATTGGATGTGTAGGGAGAGAGAAGAAAGCAGGGGAGGGGCTGTGAGAGAGAGGAGGAGGGACAATAAGTTTGAGGGGGAAAGGGAGTGATGGGAAAGAGAGGTAGTGAGTGGAACGATGAGTGGGGGGCAAGGGGCAAGGGGCCTCTGGTATGCAGACGAGGAAGAGTAAAGAGGGGAGGGGTGAAAGGAGCCGGGGAGGACTTTAGTATGTAGCAGGGCAAGAAATGGGGAGAAGAGAAAGAGGGAGGGAAGGGGGACTGGGCGAGAGGGGGCGAGAGTGCTTGGGTATGCAGACGGGGAGGTTGCAGTGCCTTGGGGTGACGCCAGATGGCACTCTGGGGGTAAACACGCAGGATAGTGGCCGGGATCTGACCTGGGGAAAGGGAGGCTCAGTGTGTGGGTCGGGATTTTGGACTGTGTGTAGGAAGGAGGATTTTGATGCTGGTGTGTGTGTGCGTGTCTATGTGTGCGTATGTGTGTTTTTGAGATTGTTCACCATATGCGATTTTGCGATCAGCGCATGACCTGTGGGGAATAAGAGGAGTGCATAGTAGAGGAAAAAAAGTTCGTCTGTCTAATATTTCACGTCCTCTAACTCTCCTTATCCTCTGCTAGCTAATATTCTAAAGTTAAGAGAGGCTTGGTATGTTTCTCTGCCTAAAATTTTTGCCGTTTGATATGATGCGTCAGAGAGGGAGGAAAGTGAAGGACAGACGAATCGTGTTAAGTAAACCCAGTGCAATAGTAGGCGAACTTTTGTCTTTGGCTTCATTGGAGAAATTCCCTTAGATCTCATCCATTCACCATTCCATCTATCCATCCATCAACCGTTTCATCTATCCCTCCATCAATCCATCCATCCATCCATGCTTCTGTTTATCAATTCACCCATCTGTGCATTCATCCATACACCCATCCATCCATCCTTCCATCCATCCATCCATTGATTAATCCATCCATCCATCCTCCCAAACTCACCTATCCAGTCACCCATCCATTCATCACGCTAACAATCCATCTATATTCAATTTTACCTGCCATCATCATCATCAAAGTAAACACGCCGACTCAGGTGTTTTATATTCAGGTCAGCTCAGGTACCCGTTTTCCTGTCACGCACGGCCTCAGAGAGAGAGAAAGAGAGAGAGAGAGAGAGAGATAATGACACCGTATTCCCCCAATCCTCTCTATTACAACGTTCACATCAGCACCACCATCAAACTCCCACGAGTCACTAAATCATTGTTGTGCAAAAACGGAAAACTGATTTTATTTACATCCATATTTCCGCTCTTCCATTTTTCAGATTTTTTTCTATTTTTCTTTATGTAGTCTCATCTTTCTCGTCATTTTTATATTTTCATTTATTTATTTTTCCATTGTTTTTTGGGGCTCGCTGTCCCTCACCTCACTTCACGTTGGCAGCAGCTGTAAGTCGGATTGTCCAAGCGTCAATCCCCCTAAAAAAAAAAAAAAAAATGGGGCAACATACCATTTTTCATAGTTCCTTTTTTTCCTTTATTTTCCTCCTTTTTTTTATTTCTTACCTATTCTCTTTATTTTTTTCAGGTCTGTGTAATTTCTTTCCTTTTCTCTGTAATTACATGCTTTTTTCTTTCCCTGTAATTATTTTTTTCCTTTTCTCTTTTTTTCTTGTAATTATCCCCCGTTCTTTCATGAATCCTTTTTTTTGCAATTTATTTTTCTTTCATAAATCCCTTCGATGGTATTGTAGTGGCCTTTTTTCTTTTTTTTTTTCCCTTGTGATTCCCTTTTTTCGTCCGTTGAAAGTTTCCATTGTTTTCACTCATCTCTGTTTTGTTTTTAGTAATTCTTTTTTCGTATTTTTGTCATTTCTTTTTTAGTGAAATTCGCTATTCTTGTAGTTCCCTATTTGATTTCACTCATTATTATGTTTTCTTGTATTTCCATTATTTTCCCTTTTCTACATCCATTTTCTTTAGTTCTAGTAATCCTATTTTAATTGTATTTTCCTGTATTTGTAATGCGTTTAAATTTTTACTGCTAATTCCTTTTTAATTCCCTCAACTTCTCATCTTTTCATTTCGCTTGTTCTCGTCGCTTTAATTTCAATTTTTCTTGTACTGGAATTTATTTTGTTTTCTGTTGCTTCTCTTCCTTCGTTTCTCGTAAGTGCCCCTTCTTTTGTTTCTTTATATAGCGTAGTGTAAATACCCTTTTTATTTATTTCCCTCTATGTAAATACTACTTCTTTTCTCGCTTTATATTCATGTCCTGTAAATACCACTTCTTTTTGTTTCAATATTTCGCGTCCTGTCAGTCCCTTCTTCTGTTTCTCCATCATGCGTCTAGTAAATACCCTTCCTTTTCTTTGTTGATTCCCGGTCTGTAAGTATCCCTTTTCCTTCTCTGGTTCTCCTCCACTAAATACCCCTTCTGTTGTTTCTCCATTCCTGTAAATACTCACATCCTTGGTTTCTTATAAATTCCCTTTGGCTTGCCTCTGCTGATAGAGAGAGAGAGAGAGAGAGAGAGAGAGAGAGAGAGAGGTTTCGAATCCCAGGACACAGAATGGTTGACTCGCCACTCGATCGCGGAAATGTAATTATGTGGAAATAGCCGCAGGGACAAGACCTCCGTGGCCAGGGTTGTGAGATCAGTGGGAGGGGGAGGAGAGGAAGGGGAGGAGACGATGGAGGGGAGGAGGAGGGAGAAAGAGAAGATGGAGGAGGGAGGGAGAAGGAGAGGATGGGGGAGGGTTGGAGAGAGAGAGAGAGAGCAAGAATGGTAGGGGAAAAGGAAGAGGAGGAGGAACTGGGAGGAGGGAGGGAGAAGATGGGAAGAGAGAGAGAGAGAGAGAGAGAGAGAGAGAGAGAGAGAGAGAGATTCAAAGTGACAAGAGAGACAAAGGGAAACACAATGAGATTTCGGTTTGAGAGAGAAAGGAGAAGAAGGAATGCGGAAGCAGGATTACAGGACCATTCTGACTGGAAGGAAAAGAAAGAAGAAAATAAGGGAGAAAATGGAGGGAAAAGAGAAGGAAGGAGGAGGCAGAAAGAGGGACAGTGAAACGATAAAAGGAGATATGATATGGACAGAGAGAGAGAAAGAAAAAGGGAATGAAGTAGAGCAGGATTTGCGAGATCAGAGATCATCCCGTAGTGCCCAGTGAGGGAGAGAGGGAGAGATTGGAGGGAGGAGGGAGGGAAGGGAGAGGAAGGGAGTGAAGGAGAAAGAAGGAAAAGGAATGATAATACAGAAGAAAGGGAGCAGGATTTGCGAGATCAGAAGTCATCCACATGCGATCAGAAAGGGAAGAAGGGACTTGGAGGAGGAGAAAGGGAGAAGGAAAGGGTGCGGAAAAGAAGAGGGAAGAAGGACTGGAGAAAAGAGAGATGCGGAGAGAAGGGGGGGGAGGGAAGTGAGAAAGAAGTAATGAAAGTGTACAGTATACATACTGGACAGAGAGAGAGAGAGAGAGAGAGAGAGAGAGAGACTGAAAAATGAAAGGAAAAATTAGGGGTGTATGAAAAAACGAAAGAAATGAATAAAAATGAGGGAGGGAGCGAGGGGAGGAAGAGAGTGCAAAAGCAGAGAAGTGTGAGAAGAGGAGATGAAAGAATGGATGAAGCGAAAAAAAAATGAGGGAGAAAAAAAGGAGTGGAAAATAAGAGGGGCAAGCGAAAAGAGCTGAGTGAGAGTAGAAAGAGAGCATGAAGCAAATTAAAAACCACGAAAATGAGGATAACACAACAAAGGCCCTAATGAAAGTAGATAAATAAAGTTCATTCTTGAGTATTAGTTAAGAATGACTATGATATAACTAGTTCACTATTATACGTCTTTTATTAGTGTATTCCTGATGCTACCAAACAATATTAATTACCTGAAGAAAATAGCCTAGTAGTTAAGGGGTTAATGAAGGCTACAGGTAAACCCTCAACTCAAAAAATCTCGAGCTGAAAAAAATCGTCT
>NC_137033.1:18969895-19279895 GCF_032717465.1 Coenobita brevimanus
GTCTTTTCCAGGGCCCGCCGCTGTTAATTTCCCCCCACCAGACCTGCCTCTGACTCACACCCATTCCACCAAGCTGTTTCTCTGACCCTCCCCCCTCCCCATCCTTCGCTTTCATGGCTGGATCTGCCCTCCCTCACCCCTCCCCATACATACCCTCTACTGATATCTCTCCGCTTTTCTCTTCTCTACTCTTTTCTCCTTCTCTCTCTTTCTTTATACGTTTCTCCTCCTACCACACATCGTTTCCACCAAGCTGTTTTTCTGATTCCTCGTACCCAACTCTTAACCTGGAAGCCAATCATTGATCTCTATCCTCTCTAATTGCTTGTTTTGCTATCGACTCATTCTTCTCCTCTCTAGTATGCTCCTTTTTTCTTCTCTCTTCTCCTCTCTTCTCTTTTCCTCTCTCCTCTTCTCTTCTCTTTTCCTCTCTCCTCTTCTCTTCTGCCACTAACTCTCACCCATTCCACCAAGCTGTTTCTCTGACCCCTTCCCCCCCCCCATCCTTGGCTTTCATGTCAGGATCTGCCAGCTCCCATTTCTCTTCTCATTTCGCTTAGTACCATACATTATTCTCTCTTCTCTTCTCTTCTCTCTCTCTCTCTCTCTCTCTCTCTCTCTCTCTCTCTCTCACTGGATACACTTCTTCAGTGCCTAACTTCCTCCCTACCATTCCCTCTCTTCTCTTCTCTTCCTTTCGCTTCTCTCATCTGAACTTCTCTCCTCTCCTCGCCACAAGCTTCTATACAGCTGATCATATTCCCTCTCTCTTTGGTTTAGATTTACCTTCCCCCCCCCTTCTGCCTTCCCTCCTCCTTCCCCGTCTCTCCTCATCTGGATCTACGCCCTCTCCCTCCCACTTTATTTTTCTCTTCTCCCCCTTCTATTTTGTATCTATCCTACTCCCCCCCTATTTTTACCCCCTCCCCCTCTCCCTCCCTATTTATTTTATGTCTTCTTCCCCTTCTGTATCGCACCTACTATACTCCTTTCCTTCTATATTGTGGTTTGTGTATTTCCCCTTACCTACGCTACCTCTGTTCTTTATTTGCTACATCCCTCCCAGTAGTTTGGAAATTATCTACTCCTTCCCACTCCTACTTTCGGTCATGTATCTACTTCCCCATCCATCTTTCTTCCTTATCAATACATTTTTCTATTATCTCTTTGACCCCGTCTCCTCAGTTTTCTGTCTGTTCCCTCCCCTCCTGTTTTCTGTCTACTCATCTCCCTCTGTTTCACATTTACTTCCTCCCCATCTCGTTTTTTATCTACCCCTCCCCGTTCTATACTTTATCTACCTTCTCTCTCTCCAATTTGTACCTACCCCCTCCCTCCCCTCTCACAGCTAGATCCCCCCCCTCCTCCTCCCTCTTCCCTTCCCATTTCCTACCTTACTCGCTCACTCTCTCTTTTAATCCTATTTTACCTGTTCGTTAACTCTCCCTTCTTAATTTCTCCTCTAACACTCCTCCCTTAGCCCACTTCCCTACCCCCTCGCTTGCTCCCTTCCCTTTCCTCCGTTTCTTACCTCTCTCGCCTACCCTTTCCCCTTCCCCTAATCTCTCCCCAACTGTCCCTCTTTCCCATTTTTTTCCTTTTTCTCATGCCATCTTTTCCCTCCTTCATTATCAACTTTAATTATATTCCTTGATTATCCCTGCCTTTGACCCCTTCACCTAATAGGCCCCCTCCTCCCTTCTACGTTTTCTCCCCTCCTCTCTCCCCCTCCCCCTCCTTCACCTCACTTCCCTTCTCCTTTCTTCACCGCATTCCTCCTTCCCCTCCTTCACTCTGTTCCCCCTCCCACACCTCCTGCTCCTCCTCCTCCTCCTCCTCCTACACATTACTCCCCCTTTCTACACATACTTCCTTTAACCTCAATTTCACCCCCTCTGCCTCTCCCCCTCCTGCCCTTTTCCCCCTTCCCCCTCCTGCTTTTCTCTCCCCTTTCCCTCCCCTAACTCTCTCTCTCCTTGAATCTAACCCTTGACTTTCACCTCCCCCTCTAATCTCAACCCCTTCCTCCCAGATTCAACTCTCCCTCTATCCCACCTTCATTTGTTCGATTTGTTTTTAATCTTCATGCTCCCCTACCTGTCACTTATTCCTTTCCCTTGATTTTTTCTCTCTGTCTTTTTTTCTCTTTTTGCTCTATTTCTTCCCCCCCCCCCATTTCTCCCTCATCCTCTTCACCTCCCTTTCTCTCTCCCACTCCCACTCTCTTCCTCACCCCTCATCCTCTCTAAATTCACCACTATAACCCTATCCATTTCTTTCCCGTCCTGTCCTCCCACTCTGACTTGGCCACTTCATTCCCCTCGTCCTTTCCTTCCCCACTTCCTCCTCAGGTCTCAGTTCTTCCCCTTCCAAGCCCCCTCTACCTCCCTCTGATCTAAACCCTACCCATCTCTTCCCCACCCTCCCAGTCCTCACTGAAATGGTCACCGATATCTCCTTTGAACCTTCCCCCCCCCCCCACAACCCTGCACTGCCCTCCCTTTCTCCCTCCTGCTTTTCCAGTCTACCTCCCTTTCATTTCCCCTTTCCCTTCTCGCTTGAATAAGCCCCCCGATACTCCTGTCCCATTCCTCTGCCGTCCTTATGATTATGCTAAACACAATCCTTTGATCCTTTGCAATTATTAATAGTGCTCCTCCTATCTCCTATTACTTCCCCATTTTCTTGTTAACTCATTCTTTTTCCAATCCCTGTTCTTCCCTCAATCTCACTCTTATTTCCCCCAGGCCCACACTCTGTTCCTCACTCCCCACTTCTCTCTTACTTCATGAACCTAACCCTCTCTTCTCAACTCCCCACCTCTCCCTCTCCCTAACTCTCAACTCCCCACCTCTCCCTCTCCCTAACTCCCAACTCCCCTTTCTCCCTCATCCGACTTCCCACTCCCCACTCCCCATATTTTCACCTCAGTCTCCTCCCTCATTCCCTCTCACTACCTCTGTCCCTCAAACCTACCCACTCCCCATCCCTTCCACTCCCTCAGCCCCACCCAACCCCATTCTCCACTCCCCTCTCTCCCTCAATCCCACCCCATCCTTCATTCCCTACTTCTCTCTTTACCCCTTCCATTCCTCAGTCCCCACCCTCGCCTCCCCACTACACACCCGTCCCTATCCCTCACTCTTCCCTCTCTTTCATCACAGCCTTTACTCTTCCCACTTTCTCTAACTCTCAACTCCCCACCTCTCCCTCTCCCTAACTCCCAACTCCCCTTTCTCCCTCATCCGACTTCCCACTCCCCACTCCCCATATTTTCACCTCAGTCTCCTCCCTCATTCCCTCTCACTACCTCTGTCCCTCAAACCTACCCACTCCCCATCCCTTCCACTCCCTCAGCCCCACCCAACCCCATTCTCCACTCCCCTTTCTCCCTCAATCCCACCCCATCCTTCATTCCCTACTTCTCTCTTCACCGCTTCCATTCCTCAGTCCCCACCCTCGCCTTCCCACCACACACCCGTCCCTATCCCTCACTCTTCCCTCTCTTTCATCACAGCCTTTACTCTTCCCACTTTCTCATATTCTCCCCTCCCCCCTCCTCCCCTCCCTCTCCTTCTTCCTTCTCCCTCTCCTCCTTTCACCCCTCTCTCCTTCATTCCCCCCTCTCCTTCGCCTCCTCTCCATCCCCCTCATTCTCCCCTCTCCCTCACTCATGCCCCCTTCCCCCCCACATTGCCTGCCTCTGACGACCGGCCTTCTCATTTTACGTCCTCCTCTCAGCCTGATACCAATAGATCAACTAGTTCCAGCCAGCCCTTCGTTAATTTACCTCACTGTTTTAATTTGGTTTTACGAAGTTTTACTGCATTTCGATGTTTTTTCTGTGTTTTATGGTTTTGCAGTGTTTTGTGGCGCTTGTGCAGTATTTATTGTTTTTTTGGTAGTGTTTGATGTTTTTTGGTGTTTTATGTTTTGTTTTTCATAGTGTTTTGCGGCGTTTTTCAATGTTTATTTTAATGTTTTGTACGGCGTTTGATGATTTTCACAGTGCTTGTTTCATGGTGTTTGTTTAGCGATGTTTGGCTGCGTGGGAGGTGGGAGTGCATACTATTTTTTTTTTTCTTTTTGCTGGGTTCGTTTCGATTCGGTTTATATATTGACTGGGTTTATCGTGTGTGTGTGTGTGTGTGTGTGTGTAGGGGCGTCTGTGTACATGTGTGTGTGTGTGTGTGTGTGTGTGTGTGTGTGTGTGTGTGTGTGTGCGCGAGAGAGAGAGAGCGGTTGCACTTAGTTAGGGAAGGTTGCTAGAGTTCGGCGTACTGTTTTAAAGTGGACCAAAAAATGTAGGAGTGTAGTACTGCCAATCGTGGTCCTGAGTTGGTTCGTGTCGGTAATTCTCTGCCACATGGAATAATTCTATGCCACATGGAATAATTCTGTGCCACATGGAATAATTCTGTGCCACATGGAATAATTCTGTGCCACATGGAATAATTCTGTGCCACATGGAATAATTCTGTGCCACATGGGATAATTCTATGCCACATGGGATAATTCTGTGCCACATGGGATAATTCTGTGCCACATGGGATAATTCTGTTCCACGTGAAATAACTCTCTGCCACATGGGGATAATTCTCTGCCACATGGAATAATTCTCTGCCACATGGAATAATTCTCTGCCACATGGGGATAATTCTCTGCCACATGGAATAATTCTCTACCACATGGAATACTTTTCTACCACATGGAATTCAGGGGCTAGCCTACTTGTTTTCCTTGCATATTTTACCCCTATTATTTTATTTTTTATTTTTCTTTACGTTTAAGTTGTGTTCGTCACTTTCCTCCCTGACGCATCATATCAAAGAAAGAATTATTAATGGCCAGAGAAAAATGTCAGGCTCTCTCAGTTCTGGAATATTAGACAACGGACGAAAAGAAAAAACATACAGCTGGGAAAAATGAAAAAGAAACAGCAGAGATATATGAAAAAGAGAGCAGAGGAAAATGAAAAAGAGACAACAGAGGAAAATGAAAAGGGGACAGCAGAGGAAAATGAACGACAGACAGCAGAGGAAAATGAAAAAGAGACAGCAGAGGAAAATGAAAAAGAGACAGCAGAGGAAAATGAAAAAGAGACAGCAGAGGAAAATGAAAAAGGGACAGCAGAGGAAAATGAAAAAGGGACAGCAGAGGAAAATGAAAAAGAGACAGCAGAGGAAAATGAAAAAGGGACAGCAGAGGAAAATGAAAAAGGGACAGCAGAGGAAAATGAAAAAGAGACAGCAGAGGAAAATGAAAAAGGGACAGCAGAGGAAAATGAAAAACTGAAGAGGGAAATGTATGCTATTTTTTTCCCTCAGTGAATAATGTAATTTGTAGCCGTTGTGCACTTTTTTTCCTGAATTGTACTTTTTTACTGGAAGTGTACTTTTAACTGGAATTGTGCTCTTTTACTGGAATTGTACTTTTTACTGGAATTGTACTCTTTTCTGGAATTGTACTCTTTTACTGGAATTGTACTCTTTTACTGGAATTGTACTCCTTTACTGGAATTGTATTCTTTTACTGGAATTGTACTCTTTTTCTGGAATTGTACTTTTTCACTGGAATTGTACTCTTTTACCGGAACTGTACTTGTGTGTGGTAATCATAGGGGCATTTGTCTTCTTAGTATAATAGGAAAAGTGTATGGTAGGATACTTATTGACAGAGTTAGAGAAAGAACAGAGAAATTAGTTGGAGAAGAACAGGGAGGCTTTAGGAAGGGAAGAGGTTGTGTAGATCAGATATTCATTATTAGATCTTTGGTGGAAAAATTTCTAGATAAGGGAAAGAAGTTCTATGCGGCTTTCATGGATTTGGAGAAAGCATACGACAGGTGGATAGAAAAGGATTGTGGAAAGTGTTAAGAATATATGGAGTAGATGGGAAGTTGTTGAATGCTGTGAAGAGTATGTACGATGGTGCGAAGGCTACAATGCGTGTGGATGGTGAACTAAGTGAATTTTTCTCTTTGAAAGTTGGGTTGAAACAGGGATGTGTCATGTCTCCATGGTTGTTCAATCTGTACATGGATGGGGTAATAAAAGAGGTACAAGGTAGGGTAGTGGATGTTGGAGTGGCCCTGGTGAGAGAGGATAGCGTTTGGAAACTCCCTGTACTGTTGTTTGCAGATGATACTGTGTTGTTGAGTGAAGACGAAGGGGAGCTGCAAGGCTTGGTGGATGAGTTTGGGAGAGTGTGTAAGAAACGGAATCTAAAGGTGAATGCAGGGAAGAGTAAAGTGATGGTCTTTGAGAGAGGTGAAGTCAGTGAAAGTACAGCGAGGTTGGATGGTGAGGAATTGGAAAATGTGAGTACGTTTAAGTACTTGGGTAGCGTGATGAGTAAGGATGGAGATTTGGAGGGTGAAGTGCTTGAAAGGGTACAGCAGGGAAGAAAGGTTGCTTGTTCTTTTAAAGCAGTGATAAGAAACAGGGAAGTGAGCATGGAAGTGAAAAAGTTACTACATGACAGTATTGTGATACCAACTCTAACGTATGGAAGTGAAGCTTGGACGTTGTTGGAAGGACACAAGTCAAGAGTGAGAGCAGTGGAAATGAGTTATTTAAGAGGAGCCTATGGAGTGACATGGAGAGACAGGCTGACGAATGAGGATATAAAGGAGTGTTGTGGTGTGGATGTGGATGTGATAGGAAGCGTTATGAGGAACACACTGAGGTGGTTTGGCCATGTGGAGAGGATGGAGGGTGAAAGACTGAGGAAGAGAGTGCATGTGAGTGAGGTGGAGGGGGGAAGAGGGAGGGGGAGGCCGAGGATGAGATGGAGGGATGGGGTGGAGAGGTATATGAGAGAGGGGGGTGTGAGCTGGGAGCAGGGCAGTGAAATGGCGGGGGACAGGGCGACTTGGAGGCGATTTGTTTGTGGCCACCCCAAACGGGATTGAGGCGTCTGGCAATAGATAGATAGATAGTACTCCGTTACTGGAATTGTACATTTTACTGGAATTGTACTTTTGGCTGGAATTCTACATTATTATCGTTCTATATATTTTACTCCAATTATCCTCTATTTTTATTAACCGTGCAGTTGTTGGGACATTATCAAATTTAGGAGCGTGTCATAAAGCAGAGCTTTGGTTTAATTTTGTTAGTGGATTTCACTGCCCTGGACACGACCCACAATTTATGAGGCCGACTGTACCTCCTGGCGTGAACTAGATTTTGGAAAACTTTTTAATATACCGTGGAAATAAGTTTGTGAAATCCAGGAGTACCTGAGGTTGTGATTTTTATATATATATCTCTCTCTCTCTCTCTCTCTCTCTCTCTCTCTCTCTCTCTCTCTCTCTCTCTCTCTCCCCCCACCTGACAGACAGATGGCGCTACACAAAGTTACGCGACAGAACCAATCCCACGCCTCCTCACGGACGAACCAGATTTTTAACACCTCAAGGTTTAGCTTTCCCGAGTTCATTTCCCTCCTCTCCCCCTTTTGCATTATGGCGCCCGGGTCTTCAAAACGGCAACATTTTATTTATATATCTCTGGATTTATTCACGCGGGAATGGGCAGGCAGAGGGGCGCTTCACTTGAATAATGAATAATGACGAGAGGATTAAGGGCTGTGTGCTGGGCCCATGGGGGACAGTTTGCCTCCCTGACTCTGGCTGGCTCTCCCTCCTGCTTCCCTTCCCTTTCTCCCCTGCCTCACCTTATGCTTTGGTGATAGTAGTAGTAGTAGTGGTAGAAGTAGTAGTAGTAATGTTAGAAGTAGTAGCAGTAGTAGTAGTTGTAGTAGTATGTAGGTACGAGTCTCCTTGGTTACTAGTTCAACCGACCCTCCAACCAGACTACACCTGGCCATCAACCGAGCTGAAAGAGGTTAAGGATCTTTGTCGTATTAAACGCCTTGTACTTACGACAAAGGATTAATCGTAAGTTTCTTTTCCCAGGAGGGACGAGAAATAGACCTCATCTCTCTCCTTCGACCTCCAAAAATAAATCTTAGTTACGACTTAATATTGATCGTAAGTTAGGGCGTGGGTCTCGGGGGTAAATATTCAGAGTCCGGCCATTCCTCCTCACGAGTACCAGGCCGCGTTTTATCGTTCCCCGGCTGCGTTTAATGGCCGTATTCATAATCTCTTTAAACTCCTTCAATCCGGTGACGTATTTACTTATTTTATTCCTCTTAATTGCACGTTATTTTATTAATGAAGAGTTGACTAAGGCGATAGCGATAGGTAAACCCTCCTGTTGCAAAGATTTCCCAAAAGGTGAATAAAATGGTCTGGAGATTGCAAGAATTCCGTAAACACACACACACACACACACACACACACACACACACACACACACACACACACACACACACACACACACACACACACACACACACACACACACACACACACACTAAAATCACGGGCTGAAGAGGTTATTCTGGTGATGTATTTAATCCCTTTACTTTCAGAATACTCATTGATAGGGTTAGGCATATGACAAAGGAGCTAGTTGGAGAAGAACAAGGGGGATTTAGGAAGAGAAAAGGGTGTGTAGATCAGATATTTGTTCTAAGATGTTTAGTGGAGAAGTATCTAGAGAAGGGAAGGAAAGTGTATGCTGCCTTCATGGACTTGGAGAAAGCTTATGACAGAATAGATTGGCAAGGTATGTGGAAGGTATTAAGAATATATGGAGTGGAGGGGAAATTGTTGAGTGCTGTGAAGAGTATGTACGAGGGAGCTAGGGCTACGGTGCGAGTGGATGGTGAGCTGAGTGAGTTCTTTGATCTCAATGTGGGACTGAAACAGGGGTGTGTGATGTCTCCATGGCTGTTTAATATATATATGGATGGGGTTGTAAAGGAGGTGCAAGGTAGGGCAGTGGATGTGGGGCTGGCCCTAATGAATGAGGGTGAGATTTGGAAGCTTCCGGTGTTGCTGTTTGCTGATGATACAGTATTGTTGAGTGAAGATGAATGGGAGTTGCAAGGTTTGGTGAATGAATTTGGGACAGTGTGTAGGAGGAGGAAGCTGAAAGTTAATGTAAACAAAAGTAAAGTTATGGTGTTTGAGAGGAATGAAGTCACAGAGTGTGCAGTGAGGTTGGATGGTGAGAATATGGAGAATGTGAGTGCATTCAAGTACTTGGGTAGTGTGATGAGTAAGGATGGAACTTTGGGGGATGAAGTACGTGAAAGGGTACAGCAGGGAAGGAAGGTTGTTGGTACACTGAAAGCAGTGATGAGAAATAGGGAGGTGAGTTTGGAAGTTAAGAAGTCACTGCATGATGGTATTGTGATCCCTACCCTGACGTATGGAAGCGAGGCGTGGACCTTGCAAGAGGGGAACAAGTCAAGAGTGAGAGCAGTGGAAATGAGTTGCTTGAGAGGAGCATGTGGAGTGACGTGGAGGGACAGGTTGACGAATGAAGAAGTGAAGGAACGTTGTGGGGTAGATGTGGATGTGGTTGAGAAGATTAGGAGAAATACACTGAGGTGGTTTGGACATGTGAAGAGAATGGAGAATGAAAGACTGACTAAGAGGGTGTATGTAGGTGAGGTGGAGGGAGGGAGAGGGAGGGGTAGACCGAGGATGAGGTGGAGGGATGGAGTTGAGAGGTATATGAGGGAGGGGGGGTGAGTTGGGGGGAGGGTAGTCAAATGGTGGGTGACAGAGTGACTTGGAGGCATTTTGTCTGCGGCCACCCTTTGCGGGATTAGGGCGTCGGGCTATAGATAGATAGATAGATAGACTTTCAGACGATTTTATTCAGCTTAGGAAGAACCTTAATGAGGGAGGGGGGGATTCAGGGCTGCATCTCCCCCCACCCCAGTTCGAAAATTTTTACTCTAATCTGAAAAAAAAAAAAAATACACTAACCCCTTGAACCCTCTCAATCCCATGACGTCTTTTTCCACTCTATTCTTTCGATCTCCAGACGATTTGATTCAGCTCCGGGGACTGTTTATCGAGCTGACGGAAATAGATGTACCCTTCATTACTCCTTCAATAAAATATATAGAGAAAAATCGTCTGGTGGTGGCAAGAACAAAATCAGATAATACGTTCTAATAAAAATCCTCTCTCTCAACCAGACGATTTGCAGCTACCCTTCTCACCATCCACTCATCGAATTAAGGAAGCGACTCGTTAAATCAGGTGCTCTTGATGGTCAGTTCGGCCAACCTGTTAAGCCGGAAGTAAGCCTGGGTAATTACGATGGTTGGGTTGTTAAATGACGTCACAGACAGGCATTAATGAGGTCAGGTGGGGATATAATAAGGCTTTTTTTTTCTTTTTCTTCTATAACCCACTTTATTTCCAGTTTCTCTCTCTCTCTCTCTCTCTCTCTCTCTCTCTCTCTCTCTCTCTCTCTCTCTCTCTCTCTCTCTCTCTCTCTCTCTCTCTCTCTCATGTCATCAATTAAAGCGTATGTATATTTATGACTCATATTTGAAGAAAACGAGCGTCATAATTTCTCGACAGTATGTGTGAATGTGTTCGAGAGAGAGAGAGAGAGAGTGGCTGGCAAACTAAACAATCATAATATCCTTTACTTCTGTACACCAAGTTTTCATGGTATACTGCACCCATAAGACTTAAATAGGTATACTGTAGATATATATGTCACTGATACACCCCTGGGTTTTCGTGGTACACCTGTGTGAGTATGCTGGGTATACTGGACAGGTGTATGATGCTACGCTGATATACTGCCCGCTACTGTCCGTTCCTGCCAGCATAAATTCGTGGTGTGCCATTGTGTGTGTGTGTGTGTGTGTGTGTGTGTGTGTGTGTGTGTGTGTGTGTGTGTGTGT
Source organism: Coenobita brevimanus (assembly GCF_032717465.1). NCBI lineage: Eukaryota > Metazoa > Arthropoda > Malacostraca > Decapoda > Coenobitidae > Coenobita > Coenobita brevimanus. The sequence goes on from NC_137033.1 coordinate 18,980,687, forward strand.
GTGTACGCCATGATGGATGCCACTTTGATAATTCCGAGTGACACGTACATTTAACTTTGCCCATCAACTTTGCAATCCCCCTTCATCCATCTCCATCCCCCCCTCCCCTCTCTCCTCTCCTCTCCTTTCTCTCCCCTCCCTCCCACACACCTCCAGACTCCTTCCTCCCCCTCCGTTCCCTCTCCTCTCCCTCCTTTTTCCTTCCCTCAGCCCTCCCTCTTTTTCCACCCTCCCTCTTCAAGAATCCCCCCTTCCCTTTCCTCTTCCATTCTTCCTCCCCTCTCCCTGTCCTCCTCTCTCCTCCTTCCCGTTCCTGTTTACTCCAGCTTCTCTCCTTTCCTCCCTCCTCATGAACAACCCCTCCCTTCTCCATCTTTCCTTCCCTCTCCTCCATCCACATTCATTTCCTACCTCTTTATATTCCTCCCCCCCGTTTCTTCTACCTCCACCTTCCTCCACCCCCTCCATTCTTCCCTCCTACTCCATCCCCTTCTTTTACCTCTATCCCCCCCTCACCTTCCCTCCTCCATCCTCTCCCCCTCCTTCATCCCCCTCCTTCATCCCCCTCCCCCTCCATTCTCCCTCCTATCCTCCTCATACTCACCCTCACCCCTTCCTCCTCCACTCCCCCTTCCCTCTTCCCCATCCTCCTAAATCCTTCCTCCAATATCTCCCCTCCCAACTCTCTCCATTGCAATTTTTTCTCCTCTTCCTATTAACAATTTTTACTCCTTCTTTTCCTTGTTCTTTTTCTTTATTTTTCCACCCTTCCTTATCTCCTTTTATTTTCCTGGTTTTCTGTTTTCGAAGTTTCTGAATCTGTCCCTTTTTTTTTTTCTGTGTTTGTTTTTTTCCTGTCAGCCACTGCTAGTCTGCTCTATTATTTTTTTTTTTTTTTACTTTTTTGGTTATTTGACATCTTTATTTTATTTTTTTCTGGTTCATATGTGTTTTAGTTCAGTTATCTCTGCTTCCTCTCCGTTTTCACTTTTTTTTCCATTTTTTTTTTTTCCTGTGATATTTTTCCCTTGCGATTTTACACCCACTCGTGATAACGCGAGGTGTATTGTTTTCGGTGATCTGTGTGTGTGTGTGTGTGTGTGTGTGTGTGTGTGTGTGTGTGTGTGTGTGTGTGTGTGTGTGTGTGTGTGTGTAATTTCTCTCTCTCTCTCTCTCTCTCTCTCTCTCATTCTCTTTCTTCTTCTCTCGTTTCTCATCTCCTCTTCCACTCACTACCCCTCTCCTCCCCACCCCTCTCTCTCTCTCCCCTCTCCCACTCTCTCCCTCCATTATCTTACCCATCTATCCCTTAATCGTATCATCAGTAAACCCCCCTCCCCCACGCTCACAATCCCCCTGTTTTCCTCTTTCATGTTACCCCTCCTCTCCCCCCTCCCCCTCCCCCTCCTCTCCCCTTTCAAAACCCCCACCTTCCTTCTTTCATGTTTCCCTCTGCTCTACCTCTACTTCCTCTCCCCCATCCCTCCCCCTTCCCTTTCCTCCTTCCCTCCTTTCCTTCTTCTCCTCCTCTCCTCGTCTTCCTCCCACTCCTCCTCCCCCTCTCCTTTTCCCCTTCCCTTTCCTTCCTTCTCTCTTCCCATTCTCTCTCCTTTTCCCTTTCTCATAAACCCTCCTCTTTCTCCTTCATGTTTTCCTCTGCTCTCTCTCTCCTTCCCCTTCCTCTCCTCTCCTCTCCCCTATTCCCCCCTCCCTCTCCCTTTTCATGCTTTCCAGTCTTCTATATCACCTTTATCCCCCCCTTTCCCCCACTCCCTCTCCTCCTTTCCCTCCTCTTCCCTTCCTTCTTTCATGTTTCCTTCTGCTGTGCCTATCATTCTTCCTCTTTTCCCCTTTTCTCTTCCACTGGCTTCCTTCTTCCCCCTTTCCCCTCGATACATTCATTTCCTTCCTCTTTCCCCTCCCTCAATCTTGCCTCTCCTTTTTCATTTATTCTCATCTTTTTACCTTCTCTTCCCCTCTTTCATTCTTCTCTTCTTTCTTCTCTTTTTTTTTCCCCCTCATCACGACTTCTCTCTCGTCACTTTTTAATCCCTTTTTCTCCTCCCTCATCATTTTCTCCCTTACTCCCCCTTCTGCATCAGTCTTCCTTCTTACTCTCCCTCTCCCCTCCATTCCACCCTCACCTCATCTCTCTAACCACCCCCTTCTCTCTCCCCCTTCCATGCAAAACGTTTTCCTTCCCCTCCCCTCCATGTCCCCTCCCTCCACCACTCTCTCCCTCGCCCTCCCCTCCTCCTCCTCCTATCGTGTCTTCAATTTCCACCTTTGCTTTATCTCTCCCCTCACATCTTTCCTGTCCTTCTCACCTCTTCCTCTTTTTCACTTCCTCTCCCCTTCCTTCCTACTCCACTTTTCCGTCCTCTTTCTTAATCCCCCTTCCCTTTTTCCCTCTACCTTCCTTCCCTTTCCCTCCCTTTCTTCCTACTTCGCTACACCTTCCCCTTCCTCTTTCTCACTCCCTCACCTCCTCTCCTTTCCCTGTCCTTCCATCTTGTTTTCCATTTTCCCTCGCCTTCCTCTCCCTCCCCCTCCCCCTCCCCCACCCCTCCCCCTCCCCCTTCTTCCCTAATATCGGATCTAAGCCCCTCTCTCTCCCTCAATCCTTTACATCATCCCGAGTTTCATTCTTCCCAGCCCCCTTCCAGATTTTTTTGGCCCCACCTTCCAGTGTGCACATACCTATACACACACACACACACACACACACACACACACACACACACACACACACACACACACACACACACACACACTCACACAAGCAGTTAGACAAACAAGCAAACACGTACTACTGTCTCTCTCTCTCTCTCTCTCTCTCTCTCTCTGATACACACACACACACACACACACACACACACACACACACACACACACACACACACACACACACACACATCATCGTAGTGAAGTTGTTAATGACCAGCCTACTCATCGCTCTTGTCACGTACTTAATCTCCATTCATATCAACACCTCGGTCTTCCTTTCCCTCCCCTCGTCTCCTCCCTTCACCTAACCCCTTGTTTTCACCCTCTCTTTCATCTATACTCTCTCTTTCTCTCTCTCCCCCATTTTTGTCTTTTCTTTCTCTTTTCTTTGACATTTTATCCTCTTTTTTCAGCTGTATTCCCCATGACTGTCATTTATATCCTTTTTTTTTTCCTCCTCCTTCCCTGAGCTATGCTCTTTTCCTCTCACCCCTTTAAAGCTTTTTCTATATCTTCTCCATTACCTTTTATTTGTAAACTAACTTTGCTTATGTCCCTTTTCATTATCATTGTCTTTCACTAACCCTAAAATATTATTGCACTCAACATCATACCTTAAATTTCCTATCCACATATTCTTTTCACTTTCCTATTCCTCCTTCTTTTTCTGTTATCCCTGCATCTTCTATTAAAATTCAGATTCCTTTGACTCAGTCTCAGCTGAATAAAATCGTCTGGCGTTAGTTGGAAGAGAAAACTAAAGCCCTCCCAATCGTTAAAGTGTTATTTTTTATTTTATAGTGTCTGTGTAGTTCTGTGTGTTTGTATTTGTCATTATGTAATTTTTTCTTCCTGAGCGTCAGCAATAACGTATGCTGAATCAGGTTATTTTCCTATTAATTGCTTGGATATGTCTCAGCTGAATAAAATCGTCTGGTGTATTAATAACTGAGCAAAATGTTCTGATAGTTGAATGAAATACCCAAATGCCAAACCACACTCAGATGATTAATCAGTAAACCAGTATCTATTCATGCCGCTTATCCCTTAGACATCATCATTCATCCTAGCTCCCCATCCTTCTCCCTTCTCCCCTCCTAATCGATTCTATACCCCTGCCCTACACTTTTTTCATCACCCTTCTTTTTTTCTCTCTCTCCCTTGTACCGCTTCTCCCTGACACCCTAAATGATATCACCCCATTCCCTTCCACCCTTTGGCTCTTCTTCACCCCGTCTCTGTGTCACCAGTGTCCTCCCTCTCGTACATTATCACCCACAGTAGTACCCACACCCTCTCTCTCTCTCTCTCTCTCTCTCTCTCTCTCTCTCTCTCCATCATTCTATAACCTTCCCATTCCACTCTCAGCCACGCTTTCTCACCTCTGTCCCCTCTCTTATCCATTTACACTTTTGTTACGCCCCTCCTACCACCCCTCCCCAACACCCAATCACCAAGACTCCCTCCCCCTCCCACACCACACCCCTCTTACCCATAACCCTTCCCCTCTCCCCCTAGGAACATTTCTCTCCTCTACCCCTCCCCTCACCATACCTACACCCCCTTTAATCTTAACTCTCTCCCTCTCCCTTGCCACACCTTTGTCATCCCTAACCCTCCCATCCTTTATCGACACTCTCTCTCCTCTAACCCTCCCCTCATCCAGACCACACCTTTCTCTCCCCTCCACCTCCCCTTCCGCAAACACTCCTCTCCCCTTTCCCCTCTTCCTTTCCCTGTCTCACTCCGCTTCCTCTCCCTCACACACACACACCCTCTCCCCCTTCACAGCCCATCCCTCAAACACCCCACTCCACTCTCCCTTCACCTCTCCCCCTCCATCTGCCCTCCCTCAAACACCCCTCTCACCTCGACTTCTCCCTCACACACACACACACACCCCTCACCCCTCTCCCTTCCCCTCATCCCTCCCCTCTCCCCTCTCCACCTTCCCTCTTGTCCCCTCAGCTGACACCCCAACACCCAATGGTTTAATCATGCCATGAATTTGATGATTTTCAGCACCAGAGCAATTTTAAATCCACACTTTCCCCTTTTTCCCCACACTGATTTTTTTGAGGCTTGTCTGCTATGTTTGCCCTTCTGTTTTCCCTGTTTTCCCGTCGCTTTATTTTCTTTGTGTTTTTTTTCCCCGAGCGATTCTTCCATGTGTTTTTCGCCGCTTTTTCCCGTGTGTAACGTGTTTTATTCAGGCTTCGTTGGTTTAGCTCTGGCTTTTGGCTGTGAGTGGGGAAGGTTTGATTGGCCTGAATGGGTATGTGTGTGCCTGTGTGCATTTTAGTCTGTGTGTGTGTGTGTGTGTGTGTGTGTGTGTGTGTGTGTGTGTGTGTGTGTGTGTGAGAGAGAGAGAGAGAAGGTGTTTGAGAAGATGGGTGAGTGGATGTTGGAAGAATCGATACGTAACAAGAGTGAGTGTGTGTGTGTGTGTGTGTGTGTGTGTGTGTGTGTGTGTGTGTGTGTGTGTGTGTGTGTGTGTGTGTGTGTGTGTGTGTGTGTTAAGAGATGTATGTCTGTGTGTGATAGAAAGTGTGGAGTCTGTATGGATGTGTACAGTAAATATGGATGAACGGATGAATGGATAGCAGAAGAGAGGATGGGGAATTTTGATAGCGAGTATGTGGGTAGGCAAAACAACCGGTAATTGAGTGAGTTGATGCTTCAGACAATAAGTGAGTAAGTGAACGGATGGATGGATCAATCGATGGATGGGGAAGTAGATGAATGGATGGATGGATTCATGAATGGATAGAATAATAGATGGATGGATGGAAGGTGAGATAAAGGGACGAATGGATGAATGAATAGACGGATGGATGGGTAAGGTGGTTGGTGGCAAGAGGGTTAACGTATACAGTATTTATAGATGAATTAGTAAGTGGATAGATATGTGTGAGTATGGGTATATGAATGAGTGAATGAGTGAGTGAATAATTATGATCGTGGATGCTCAAGAGGATGGGCGAAGCAGATGGATAGAAGGATGGATGGGATAGAGAAGGGTAGGTAGGTGGGGATTAGGGATGAAGTAGTGAGTGAGTAGTGAATTAGTGGTGTATGTGGATGAGTTATTTGGTTAGTGGTAAGTTAGTGAATAAGATGAATACCAGGGGAGGTGATCAGAGGAAAAGTTTGGGAAAATCTGCTTACAGGGGTACGAGAGAGAGAGAGAGAGAGAGAGAGAGAGAGAGGGGGAGAAATAAAAAGAAATTACCTGATGCTGTGTAGTTCTTCTCGCTATGAAATAAAGTTGGTTTGTATATGAGAGAAAGAGGATAGATAAAATGAAAGAAAATGTATGAAAGAAAGAAAATAAATAAAATGGAAGCTAGAGTTACCTGACAGTATTTGGACATGCGAGATAGGGTTCTTTTGTTAGACGTGTGAGTTAAAGTTTGCTTATGCTAATACTTGAGAGAGAGAGAGAGAGAGAGAGAGAGAGAGAGAGAGAGAGAGAGAGAGAGAGAGAGAGAGAGGATAATATGGATAAAATGATGGAGGAAGAGAGAGGTAGAGGAAACGAAGGACAAGAGAGAGAGAGATGGAGGAAAGAAAGGACGGGAGGACGATAGAGAGAGAGGGAGAGAGAGAGAGTAAATGAACGAATCAGTCAATCGATTAGTCAGTGAGGCAGCAAAGGAGGGGTGAGAGAGAGAGAGAGAGAGAGAGAGAGAGAGAGAGAGAGAGAGAATATGAGCGAGGAAGAGAGACGAATAATTAAATATAAGCTCAAAAGGCGCGGAGCAGGCCATTAGCTCAAAGAAGATGGAGTGAAAGACGCGGCGAAAACGAGGTAAATAAAAAAAAAATGGACAAAATGCTGCTAAAAAACGAAAAAAACAGAAAAGACGCAGAGCTGAAAAGAATATATTATACAGAAAATGATGTTGAGATAAAAATGATGAAAAGATGCAGAGATAAAAGGAATATATTTTTACCGAAATGATGAGATTAAAAAAATACATAAAATTATGCCTAACAAGAAGAGTCAGTGGTGTTGAGACAAAAAAAATCGACAGTGATGCTGAGGTGAAAGAATAGAGGATATGGTACCGAAATTTTCTAAAAGGACAAAATGACACTTAAATAAATTATAAAGTATGGAAGATGATGCTGAGAATGGATACAAATGCGGAAAATGATGCTTCAGTAAACACACACACACACACACACACACACACACACACACACACACACACACACACACACACACACACACACACACACACACACACAAAATACAGAGAGTAAGGATCAGATTTTAAAAAGAAAAATCGACGGTGGTGTTGAGAAATAAGTGGGAATGTTGGTAAGATACAAAAATACAGAGTGTGATGCGAGGTGAAAAAAAAAAAAAAAAATATTGAAGTGAATGACGATGAGATACAAAATACAGAAAGTCGTGCTCATATAAAATAAAAAGAGCAGAAAATGATACTGAGTAAAACAAAAAAGAAAAGACAGATCTGACACTGAGATTTTAACAACGTGGATAAAATGATGCACAGATGAAAAAAAGGAAGTGCACAAAATTTTGCTGAAAAAAGAGAAAAATATGATGCTGAGATGGGAAAAAGTACAGAAAATGATGAGCACATAAAAAAGAAAAAAGTATGCATAAAATTGCCCTGACAAAAGAAAATGATGGATGGAAAAATGTTACCGAATATGAGTTAATTTGAGCAATGCCGATAATGATGTTCCGATATGAGTTACAAGAAAATGCAGGAAATTTTGCAGAGATAATATAGGAAAAAATGATGAAAAATAATAAGGAAAGAAAGACACGAGGTGAGAGGAGAAAATGAGGTAGATTATAAAAAAAAAAAAAATGTAGGAAACGAGCCTGAGATAAATAAAAGATGCAGAAATATATCCGGGATAATATTTGTAAGAGAGATGCAGAAAATACAACAGAAAAAGGGAGAGACTAAAATTATGGTGCAGAATATTATTGAGTGTTTGGCAACATATATAATAACGAGGTAAAATTAATGCATAAAACGATATTGAGATAAAAAAGAGATAAACAGAAGATACAGGAATTATTACCGGGATGCAAAGGAAGGAACAAGTGGCAAAAAATATTAAAAGAATACTGACAGTAAAAATTGTAGCGCTAATAATGCGAGATCAAAGGGATGCTCAAAATGCTATTAAGATAAAAGTGAGTAAGAAATAAAGTGAAGAAAATGTTGAGGTAAAAAATAAATGAAAAATGAAGTAAAGAAATGCTGGAATGAAGAATGAGAGATAATAATGAGATTCAGAAAAAGTTACGAATATAAAAATGTATCGGGTGATAATTTGGAGGATGGAGCAAAAAATAAAAAAGCAAAAAAAAAAAAAAAAAGCTTGATGGAAATGATGACGATGGTAACTGGAGGAGATTGAGGAAAAAAGTTGTTGAAAAGTTCAGGAGATGGACTTAAAGAGGGGAGGTGAGGGGGAAAATGAGGTAGGTTAAATTTTATGGAAAATTCTGCTGAGGTACAATGAAAAGGATGATGAGTGAAGGGTAAAAAAAAAAAAAAAAGAAAGAAAGAAAGAAAAGAAAAAATGGCATAAAAAGCAAACACGGAGCTTGAGAGGAGAAATTATGTAGGAACAATTATGAGGTGAAATGAAGTGGATGAGAAAAAAAAAATAGAAGTACGGAATGATGAGAGGTAAAAAAGATAGGTATGTTAAGGAAATAAAGGTGCAGAAAATGTTACTGAAATTAATATGAAGTGTATGAAGAGAGAAAATTGGTAAAATAAAAGTGAATAAAAAATACAAGCGATGGACTGAAAGACGAGGTGAGTGAGAAAAAAGAAAGTGCTGAGTTTATTTTTCAGATACGAGAAAGAAATTGATAATATAGAGAAACAGAGGAAAAAAACACTAGAAATGAAAATTGAAGTAAAAGAATGGCAGGAGAGTGACCGCAAGACGAGAGGTGAGGAGGAAGAAAGATAACTGGAGAGAAAATGCTGAATATAGTAATTAATTTTAATGTATGTAAATAATCCACTGTCATACCTCGCTTTCTTACACTGTCATTTGCGATAACAACAAAATAGACAAGATAAAGAGATGTCATGGAGAAGAGAAGGAGAATTGAAGGGAAAGCAAATGAACAAAGAAATGAACTGAGAAAAATATAAGATGGGAAAAAGTTGGTAAAGACTGGGGTGATTAAAAATGAGATATGAGAAAGAAGGGTTGTCTGAAAAAGGGTGAGAGAGAGAGAGACAGACAGACAGACAGACAGACAGACAGACAGAGACAGAGAGACAGAGAGAGAGAGAGAGAGTAATGTAAAAAGGTAATATTATAGAAAATACAAGGGAAAACTAATGTGAAAATGTTAACTACATTTATAGGAATTAAATATAAAAAGGGAGAGGGGGAGGGCAAACAGACAGACAGACAAATAGACAGACAAAAAAAAAGGACAACGCAAGAGAGAGAGAGAGAGAGAGAGAGAAAGAGAGAGAGAGAGAGAGAGAGAGAGAGAGAGAGAGAGAGAGAGAGAAAATTAAAACAGCAAGAGAGTGAGCAAGGGAACGAACCAGAAAGTGGAAGATTAGGGTTGAAAGTTGGGAGAGAGTTTCCGGAAAAAGATTGGGCGGAAAAGGATATTAGAAGCAACAGGGAAGAATTAAATAAAGAACTGGCGGCTGACATTGGAAAACTTTAGGAGAAAACAGATGTCGAAAAGAAGAGATATGAATTTGGGATTGAAGTCAGAGTGTAAGTGTAAATTCATATCGAGTAAATCATGTGACTTGAGGAGTGGAGTTAACCTGTAAAAAAAAGTACAAACAGATGTAGAAAATACAGTATATAATTTTAAGCACTTTTAACAGGTGTAAAAGTGTAAAAAATGTCGAGTAAATCACAGAGGTTTAGGATTCGAGTATGAGTGTAAACATATGTAAAAAAATATTGAAAAAAATGCGCATGAATTGTGGACTCTAATTAGAATATAAACAAACTTAAAGATTTCCGAAACGAAGGGATATGAACTAAGGACGCTGCTTAGAATAGAGACAAAAAATATATAATGAACTAATATGTAAAAGAGACCGTACTAATTGGAACAAAACGTTTTTAAAATTTGGACATAAAGAAAAATGAAAAGTAACCGAGGGAGAGGACAAATGAAACTGGCAGTTGAAAGATTAAATAAATAAAACAAGAGAAAAGCATTACCTGGGGATCTGAAGCAAAAGAAAAAAAAAGAACCTGGAAGAAGTATAAAAGAAAGAAAGAAAGATAGATAGAAAGTAAGAAAAACAAAAAGATAGACAGACAAAGACAGACAAACAGAAGGAAAGACAGATAGGCAGACAGAAAGACAGAAAGAAAGAGAAATTCCTGAAATAAAAACTCAAAACAAGCTATCAATATTATGTCCAGATGAATAAGGTATACACCCACTGACTCTTAAATTTTACAATATTTAGAGAGAGAGAGATGATTACCCTCAATTTATTAAGTAAAATGTGAATTAGAGAAAGAAAGGAAAAATATGTAAGGGTATGGAAATAGAAACAGAGACAGCAATAATAATGAATAGAAAAGAATATTTCCACTGATAAAACAAGAGGGGAGAAAGTTCTTACTTGCTGAATTCTATATTGTGCCAGGGAGACTAACAAAGCACATAGCAACGATAAAATAGATTTTTAGGTATATAAAGGGATAGATAAATGAATAGACAGATACAGATGGATAAATATATAAATGTGAGAGTTGATTCGACGAAGGGGTAAGGGAAATGATAGATAAAGATAAGTAAGCATTCGAGTATAGATACATATATACCTAGATAAACACATAAAGAACTTAAAGTCCAACGAAGAGATGGAATAGTAGTCAGATAGACAGTAAATAGACTGATAAACAGATATAAGAGTACATAAAACACATTCATACGTATATACATATAAATACACATAGATAACGGTGTATTTGAGTGACTGGGGCCATGGGGTAGGTTTTGGGAGAGAAGGGGGGGAGAGAGATAAAGACAGAGGGGGGGATGAACTCTCTGGTGCGAAATTAATCAGGAGGCGAGCTGGCGTCTTTATACAAGCAGACCTTTTGATCCAGCACCCACGGGCCCCACCAGCACCCACTCCTTCAGCCTCTCATTATCCTTGGCCCTGGGATCACCCCCTCTCTCTCTCCCTCCCCCACCCACCCACCTCCCCCTCACCCCCCTCTCTCTCTCCCTCCCCCACCCACCCACCTCCCCCTCACCCCCCTCTCTCCTACCCACCCTCCCCCTCACCCCCTCTCTCCCCACCCACCCACCCCTCACCCCCCTCTCCCTCCGGATAACATAGCCTGTCTTGTGTTGCTGGTTCATAGTCAGAAGTTCTTTTGTATGTACCTTTTATCCTTATCTTTTATCAGTTCCTGCGTCCCAGTTTATAATAGCTCTTCCCCCACCCACCTCTTCCTCCGGCATCCTTTTTATGTTTCATAATTAGTGGAATCTTTTTACTGAATATTCCTACCTTCAAGTATTTTTCTCTCTTTACTTGTCTTTTATTAGTCTCCGCTTTCTTACGTTAACAATAGCTCTCTCCCGCCCTCCGCCCCCCTTGGGTAACATTTTAATATTTGTTGTTTCATAATTAGTGGCGCTTTTGTACTGATTATTAATTCTTTTTTACTTGATTAAGTTTTCGATTATTATTATTATTATTATTTTATTATTATTATTATTATTATTATTATTATTATTATTATTATTATTACTATTAGATTGTGCCTTCCCACGTTCACAGTGGCTCTCTCATACTCACCTCTGCTTCCGACTACATGCTTCTTAATTTGTAACTCCTTTTTACCTACTGTACCTTTAACTACTGATTTATTTATATACTTATTTCTATCAGCTTGTGCTTCTTCGTGTAATGATGGCCCTCCCTCACCCACCTCTCCCTCCGAAAAGGATGTTTTATTGTTGATGGCTCCTTTTTTTCTTGTTTTCGTTTTTCATTTTTCTTTTTTAAATTCCTTTTTTTTCTTGTTTTACAGTTTTCTTGTTTTGGTTTATATTATCTGTTTTTATTTTTTCAGGCTGTGCTCATCAGCCATATTATCACGTCCTTTGAAGATTCTGTATACTTGACTTAAATCCCCTCGGATCTGTGCTTAGTTAAGGTAAGCAGAATCAACGCTTCTAATTGTTCCTCGTTTGGTTTATTTCTCAATCTAGGTATCATTTTCGTCACCCTTTCCTGTACTCTCTCAAGTTTCTCCATTTTTTTAATAATAAGGTGACCAGAACTGGACGCAGTACTTCAGGTGCGGGCGTACTAAGGTATCATGCAAAGTGAGGACGATGTTTTCGGGTTTATATTCGAATGCTCTGCCTCTGAATCCAGTCAATTTATGGGCTTTTTTAACAGCCCCTGTACACTGCTTCCTTCATTTCAGATCATCTGTTATTATAACTCTTAAGCTTTTTTCTTAGTTTACAGTATCAAGTTAAAGGATATTCGTGCTATAGCTGACCCTTACATTTTCACTGCCAATGTTTAGCACTTTATATTTATTAATGTGGAAGTCTGTTTGCCATGTTTAGGCCCAGTTAAACAGTTGGTCAAGATCTCACTGAATTTTCTGTCTCTGCGATGCTGTATCTGCTCTGTAACCTGTTTTAGTATCATCGGCAAATTTAGAAATCTTACAAAATAATCCTTCATCAATATCATTTATGTATTAGAGCCATTGTACTACTTAATATCATTTACATATTCCTGTTCTACGAGTCATCCATCTTTTTTTCACCTATTTTTTCATCTTTCTTCCCCAAGGATGTCAAATGCTCTTCCCCTGCCCCCAGCCACCTCTATCTCCGAACACCTTATCACGTTCATTGTCGACTCGTAGTTGTTTCCTCTGACACGCCTTCATTTCCTGATTTTATCATCCTTACACGTTCTTGCTCACACACACAGCCATTGCAACACAATTTCCGCATGAATTTCTCTCCTACACTCCAAGAGCCTTACACACACACACACACACACACACACACACACACACACACCAAACATCCACCCCCCCCACACACACACTCACCCCCAGCACAGTCACCTAAACACACCTGCCCATTATATCCACCTACATTAGCAAACAGATCATTATGCCTTTCCTCACTCACCCATAAACTTAATTACTGAGCTAAACATACTAATTATAAGTTAACCATTCTCAGCTCACCCACTAATTGATATTAGATTGCTTTTTGACAGCCGGGGGGAAAGACGTGTAATCGACGTGTAGTGCGTTCTGGCGAGGCAAAGGTGTGTGTGTGTGTGTGTGTGTGTGTGTGTGTGTGTGTGTGTGTGTGTGTGTGTGTGTGTGTGTGTGTGTGTTTTTACTTAGGTAAGTAGGTATGTTTATACATATGTATGCTTGTTTGTTTTTCTGTATATTTGTATGCGTGTATATATATGTACTGCATGCATATAAGTAAGCATGTACGAGAGAGAGAGAGAGAGAGAGAGAGAGAGAGAGAGAGAGAGCGAACGGTGTGTAGCTACGAAGTGGATGAGAGGGGAAGCAGATCGAGGAAACTGAACAAAAATCCAGTGTAAGGGACTATCACAGCGTTTCCAAATATCGAATCACCATAAAATAAATATAATAACCATAAAAAAGAAAGAAATGAAAAAAATAAAAAAAATATGAATGTGAAGGAGAAGGAAGGAGGAGAGGCACGCCCAGAGTGAATGAAAATAAGATGGAAGTGAAAAGAGAGAGGATTACGTCTCCAAATATCGAATCATTGTCGCGTAAAATTGGAAAAAGGGCGTACAGCTTTGAAGTAGGTGGGAGGAGGAGGAGGAGGAGGAAGTGGAGGAGGAGATGGAGGAGGAGGAGGAGGAGGAGGAGGAGGAGGAAGAGGGGGAGGAGAGGAACACCGAGAGTGAAGCAGGACAACAGTAGGGGTGGGGTGGAGTGGAAGGTGAGGTGCAGCCGAGTCATCGAAGTGAAGGGGTTGATGATGATATATAACAGACTGCATTCCACTGTGCATTATAGCCAGCATCGAGGTATATTTCTAACACTTACCAATTATTATTTATTTATTTACTTATCTCTCTGTCTATCTATCAATGTATTTATCTGTTTACGTCTTTTCTTGTGTCATGTATTTTCGTACTCATGTAAATAAGTTTTGGTTTGCTTTCCGTTTTTTGTGATTTCAGGTTTGACTCCTATCCACAGTAACTTTTTTTCTTGCTAAATTCAGTGATCCTTGTCAGCTGGGAGAGGCTTTTAAGTGGAGGACGTAGATGTAGACTTCATTACCTCCATCGGAACTAAAAGACCTCCCTAAGAGGGCGAAATCAACCATTGCATATAATTCCTTGTAGCTCCGTTGATGGCTAAGTGTAGTCAGAGTTTAAGGCTAATTTGACTAGTAACAATAGAGACGCATTTTTTCCTCATAACCAAGAATGATCAAAGTTCATGCAATTACGATGTAATATTCAGGTTGTGAGAATGGCCCAGTTTCCCTCAAATAGAAATTAATTAACTTTAATGGTAGCCTACTTAAAGCGTAACAGAGAAAACAGAAAGAAAGAAAGAAAGAAGAGGGAAAGATAGGAAGAAGGAAGGAATGAAAGAAAGAAAAAAAGAGAGAAAGATAAGAAGAAAGAAGGAAAGAAAGAAAAAAGAGAGAAAGGAAGGAAGAAGGAAAGAAGGAAAAAAGGAGAGAATGGAACTGAAAGGATAATAATACATGTGTCAGCGTTGCAGAACAGACAGATAAATATATAGACTGGTTCTCTGAGGTAGATTCAGAAATATAACATTGTATCTTTATAATTATTAACTGTAAATGTAAAGGAAAACACATGACGGTACCACGACCCCTACATGTAAACACTCACACATGACTGCTCGACGACACTTACATGTAAAAGTTCACATGACTGTGCTACCAGCCTTCCACGCACACATACACATACATAAGTACCCAAGGGAAGATATTTTTCCTCAAGTTACACACAAAGCCGCACACACACGCAAACGCACACTTAAACAGGAACTGAATGCGAGAACACACACACACACACACACACACACACACACACACACACACACACACACACACACACAAAATCACCTCTCCCTTCCCACACAATCACCAAACCTCACTCACACACCCAAACAAAACACACACACACACACACACACACACACACACACACACACACACACACACACACACACACACACTCACAAACAGTACCTCCTTCATTCCCTAGCATTTATTCAACCTAAAACGCGATTAATTCCCACAAATTCTGCAGTCAGCGTCGAGAATTAAATGACTTGTGCTCTTAGTTGTGACAAACGGGCTCAAGTTCTAAGCATTTTGAACCCCGAACGAACGCAAGTGGAAGTTATGCCCACAGTAATTTGGAGGAGTGCGTGTGTGTGTGGGTTTGTGGGGGGAGGGAGGGTGTGAGAGTGTGGGGGGAAGGATGGGGGGGATGTGGGTTTGTGTGCATCGGTGGCTCTGTGTGTGTGTGTGTGTGTGTGTGTGTGTGTGTAGATAGTTTAGAGCGTGCAGACTGGTTGGACAGGATATGTTTAAAGTTAGTGAGAGTGAGTGTGGTTTGGTGAGTGTGATTGCGCGTGAAAGAGTGGTTGAGGGTGTAAGTGTCTCTGAATGTGTGTGCTAGAGTTATTGTATTTTAGTTTGGATATACGTGTGTGTGTGTGTGTGTATATGTGTGTGTGTGTGTGTGTGTGTGTGTGTGTGTGTGTGTGTGTGTGTGTGTGTGTGTGTGTGAATGTATGTGAAGGAATATATATATCTGTGACTATATACGCTGATTTTCACGTTTGTGTTAATGAGACTATGCATGTGTGTGAATGTGCATGTGTATCACTGTATGTATGTATGTGAATGAGAATGTGTATATGTGTGTGAATGTAGATGTGTGTGCTCGTGCTTTTATTTGTAGGTGCTTGTGTGTTTGTGTGAATGTTCGTGAATATGTGCATGTGAGGGCTCAGATATTGACCTTCTCATGAATAATTGTTTTACTCTTTCTCATCAAACACAACGCCAACATTTCATCCAAGCAAATCAAGAAATATGCTGATAGCGAGAATAATAACAATAGCATTTGGGGTGAAGATTAAGTGTCGATGCCGGTCTCTAAGAGGTTATAGCAAGAGAAGCTGATTAAATTTTAAGGTAGGGAGACTTAAGTGAAAACCAAGTCATCAGGGAGAGGCGATTAAAGCGCCATAATGAACGTAGATGTATGCACGATCCTGGACGTTCACTTGAGGGTCTGAACGTGCTCAAGCCCCGTTCACCCCTCCCCTGAAGCATTATGAATTTATGTAGTAATTAATGCAGGCAGGTAAGTGGTCCATGCTTGCTTAATGCCAGTCTCTGTTTGCCTGCCTATTGTTATGGTGTGGGGTGACGAGGGCAGGGCAGAGGGGCTGGGATTACATTGGTGTTTTTGCTGCTTTTTCACTCTCTTTACTGTTGTTCCTTGTGTGTGGGGTGGAATCAGGATTTTGAGAGGTGATATGGTCATGTGTGACGAGGACAGGCGTGGTGGCTGGATGGAGGAGTGTGCTTTTATTCTCTTTTTCTGTTTTATTTTTCTTTTTATTGTTGTTGGTAGCTTGTGAGGCGGAGAAAGGATTCATAAGGCTGCTGTTTTTCCCGAGAAACGAGACGAAGAAAAGGAGAGTGGCAGGACAAGGCAAGACAGGCAAGGGCAGGACAGGCAAGGGCAGGGCAGGGAAGGGAAAGGCAGGGAAAGGCAGGGCAGGGAAGAGCAGGGAGGGGCAGGGAAGGAACGAGCTGGCTGAATAGATGAAGAAGCTTGCTTAGTCTAATTTTAATCTGTTTTATCCTTTTTTAATTACCACTTTATTGTGAGGCAAAACCAGGATTCAGAGGGCCTATATGGTGTGTAAATGATTATGTGGCCCATTTCACTTATATATTATGCGTCCTTCAAGTCCATCATCATCATCGTCGTCGTCTGTCCACATTTTTCTATCTCTATTATTGTTCTTATATTAATTAGTGTTGGCATAATGAGAACAATACTTATGATTATAGTTTCACTGATTAATCATGTGTATACTAATTACAAAACGTGTTAGCCTGCAGTGAGTGCCTAATCCTGTTAATGGAGATTCTATTATCATTACATCACATACATTACCATTAGAATTAAGTACCATCATTACCATTATTAGCGCTTTAATTATGATGATATTATTTTTTCACCTATTTTTGCAGCTTCCAGACAAAAATATTTAACTTATGAAAATTTCCCCCGACAAATGGTTTAATAATGGCTGTATATTAACCCTTCAGTTTGTCATGCCTGCATCTCTCCTGAAATTAATCACATCGCCCTTTTTTCGCTTGTCTTCTCGTGGGTACTGACTTAACACGTGGATTTCTAAGGGCCAGCTATCTTCCCAAGTCCCCCACACCTTCACATGTCACCATTTCGGTACTAATACTCACCGTCCATACTGAACAGAGGTTAGAGTTGTCTCATCCAGGAATGATGTGAGAGTGTTAGCAGGGGAGCTTTCCTTTCTTTTTTTCTCTTATTTTTGACATGTGCGTGGATCTTGTTGACGATCAGTAATGTTTGTTTTAATCTGATTCATACTACCAGGCTGTTTCCAGCATCAGCTTTGGATCGAACTGGCGTCTCTTCACACAGCAGATCACTTTTCTAATCACTTAATCACACACACAAAAAAGACATCATTGTACTCACGGAGGAATATCATAATCGTTTTCATTAATAATTTAATTTTCTTTGAATGATCCTGCTGTCATCGCCATTGTCTTTCTCTCCCTTCCTCCTCTTTGTCTCTCCCCTTCATATTCCTTCTTTCTTTCATTCTTTCTCTCCTCCTCCCTTCCTCGTTCCTTTCTCCTTCGTTCCAGCTTTTCTTTCCTTATTCAATAGAGAGAGAGAGAGAGAGAGAGAGAGAGAGAGAGAAATTAAGGATAGTACTGATGAAAAGGATGGGGGATGGGAAGGGGGAGGGGGAGGAGTGACCAATGAGAAAGATGAGAGCCACTGATAGACTGGGGAAGGAGGAAAGGCAAGGAAAGAAGGGAGGGGAGAAGGAGAAGAAGAAGACAGGAATAGAAGGAGAGTATGAAGGACAGGCAAGGGAGAATGAAGAAGAGGAGGAAAGTTAGAAGGTTAGAAAAGATGAAAGGGGAAAAATTAGAGAAGAGATTGGAAAATAGATAAATAGATTGTTGGATGGATGGATAGATAAACAGATTAACAGATAGATAAAAAGATAGAGCAACACACGAGAAATTACTTGATGGAGTAAAAAGTGAAACATTAATCTATTCTTCCTTCCATCAATCTTCGTTTTCTTTTCCCTCCTTCTCTTCCCTTTCTGCTTCCACTCTTCCCTCATTTTTCTCTCCATTTCTCTCTCGATTCTCTCCATCCGCATTCTTCCTTCATCATCCTTCTTTTCATTCCTCCTTCCCATCCCTTTTTTTCCTCTCTTCCCCTCTCTCCCTTTCTTCACTCCTCTTTTCTTCTTTAATCTCTTTGTTCATCATCCTCCCTTTCCTCCATTCTTATTTCCTCTTCTACATCCTTCCTCTCTACCTCCCTTCCCTTTTTCCTGTTTTTTATTTTGCCATTCCTCTCTCTCTTTTCCCTCCTCCTCCTCTTCCTCTTCATCCTTCCTCCTCTCATCCTCCCTCTCCCCCTCTCTTCCCTCTTCCTCCCTCCCTTCTCTTTCTAACTTTTTCCTCCAGCCAGTACTCCTTCCCTTCTTTTTTTCTATTCTCTTTTTCTTCGATTCTTCTTCCTGCTTCCTTCCCTCCACATTTTTCTACCTTTCTTTCCCTTCCTTCTCCCTCCCTCCCTCTCCTTCTTCCCTCTTCCTTGTTTTCTTTAGCCGTCTATGCTTTCTCTTCAGTACATTTGTTCTCTTCTCCACCCCTTCCTCATTTCCCTCCCTTCATCCCTTTCCTCCTCTCTCTCCATTCCATTCTTCCTCCTCCCTTCCTCCTCCATTTTCCCTCTCTTCAGTTTCCCTCCCCTCTTCCCTCCCTCCCTCCATTTCTTTCTCTTACTTTTTATTCTCTTTCTACCTTTCTCTTTCCCCTCCCTTTTTATTTTCTTTTTTTTTCTCCCTCAATCCCTCTTTCTCTCCATTCCTCTCCTCTTTCCCTTTCTTCCCTTTTCCTCCTACACTTTCTTCTCTCTTTCTCTCTCTTTCTTCCTCCTCTCTCCATCCCCTTCTGCTCCATTCCATCCTTACTTCCTTATCTTCCTTTCCCACTCTTCCTTTTAGCCAGCCTCTCTTTCACCCACCCTACCCGTCTCCCTCCCATCTTTATCTTCTGCCTCATCTTTCCTCCAGCCTACCTCCATTCTACCTTCTTCATTCCTCCCTTCCGTCTCCCTCCCTCCCTCTCTCCTCCCCTCTGTCCACCCTCCCTCCGTTCTTTCTCGCTTCCTCCATTCCTCTCATCTTTCCCACCCCACTCCCTCTCTCCTACCATTCCTCCCTCCCTCTGACCCTCCTTCTTTCCCCCCTTCCTTCCCTCCCTCTCTCTCTCTCCCTCCCTCCCTCCAGTTTATCACCATACCTGTAAAATATTTCTCCACTGATAATAATTTTTGAACTTTGAGGAAATCGGGAAAAAATGAAGGTGATTTTTTCCATATCAATTTTTTCCCCGGCTTGACGATGCATTCTGACTTGAGGGCGGGATTTTTTTTTTTTTTTTTTTTTTTGTGGAGGACGGGGAGGTGGGAGGGAAAGGGAGGCAAGAGGAGAAATTGGGAAGAAGGTAGGAAGAGGAAGAGAGGAAAGGAGGTAGGGAAAGAGGTACAAGGAGGAGGAAATGGGAAGGGAAGGAAGGAAAGAGGGAAGGAAGATGGTAATAAAGTAGAGGAATGGAAGAAAAAAGAGAGGAGGGTTGTTGGGAGAGGGAAGGGAAAGGAGTGAAGAGGGAAGGAAAAGGGGAGAGGAGTGCAAAGTGGTGGTAAGACAAGAGGGGGAAGGAGGGAGAAGGAAGAGGGAAGATGAAAAGGAAGGAAGGAAGGAAAGAAGGAAGGATCTAACCTCATTACGCATAAAATCTCTCTCTCTCTCTCTCTCTCTCTCTCTCTCTTTCTCTCTCTCTTTCTCTCTTTCTCTCTAAGCCGAATAAAACCGTCTGGGGGCAGCAAGAATAAACTGCAAGAAAAAACACGCCATCGGAGAGAAGTGGCTGAATCGCTACGTGACTGGTGCTTACTTAAGGAACACATATACATTTCTTGAAGACGTTACTTATGTTGCTTGTGTTTCAGTCTGGGTATCGCCTCTGTCACAATCCATCATGCTCCCATTTCACTATATTATACTCTTTTGTAATAAGACCAGAATTGGATGCAGTAATCAATGTGCGGTCGTCCTAGGCAGTTATACAAGAAGAGAATATTTTTTAATTGCTTAACCTGTGAACTTGTCTAATTTACTGGCTTACTTAACAGCCTATGTACACTGATTGCGTACTTACTTCCAAACCTTTTTTCATACATAATTCCTAAATATTGTCCTTTGTTTGCTTTTTGAAGGTCATCAGTAATCACAGTATAGCCTGCTTTTTTCAATTTCACGGCCAATATTGAAATCCATTCGCTGTACTGAGTCCAATTACTCTGAATCACTGGCCTTTGTAAAGATGTATTGGCTTTGGTGATAGTTTTTCATCAGCAGCAAATCAGGATATTTTGCAACACAAGAGGAGTTAAGGAGAGAGGAGAGGACAGGGAAGGAAAGGAAAATAAAGGAAACGAAGGGAAGAGAAAAAAAAATAGAACAAAAGGACAACTCAAGAGAAGAGAATGAAAGACATTAGAAGGAAAGTGGAGTAGAAGAGGAGAGAAGAGGAAGAAAGAAAGAGAGATTACAAGGAAAGAGAATATATACCTAAGACGAGATGGGAAGAAACGAGATGAAATGAAATGAGAAGGTAGTACAGAAGACGGATGCTGTTAGGGAAGTTAACATAGTTAAAAGACGGGAAACGAAATGATAACAAGGACCACAATATGTTGTACGGATGAAGAGGAAGGAAAAGGTGATCAAGCGATCGATCGAGAGACTAACAGATAGACAACCAGATAAGTTAATATTATATATATATATATATATATATATATATATATATATATATATATATATATATATATATATAGATATCTATAGTGTTCCAGACCCTATGAGTTCATCATCCTTTGTGTAATTTTAACGCACAGTTGCTGCATGTTTGATCACGAGCGTGTTCTGCCTCAGGTCCCCCCTTCTACCGTTATAGTAGAGTAAGTCGTTCTCTCTGTTGTCCAGAGCGGGATTGTGAACTCTATGTCCCCATGGCTTTCATTTGCGCGTCCTCTTACAAGTTGTATCAGGCTCTGCCGGCCCCTATATAATGAGCTCAGTCTCTGCATCATTGCCACTTAGATCTGCTCCTCATTTTGTTCACATCTCTGTCCTCCCCTGTACAGATATTATTATTGTGAGTGCTCAAGAAATCTCCAACCATCTAGCAGCTGTGTGTAATTTGAGTATAACTGTTGTTGCATTTTTTCTTGTACTGTATAGCATAAGTTTAATTTGTAGGGCCTGGTGAAGTTTTGTAATTTATGTAGGGTTCTTTGTCAGTCATTTTTGATAATAGTTTATATCTGTAATAATTTATCTGGCATTCACTGAGTATTATCTGGTATCTCATTTTATCAGGGCTGACTTAGATAAATTTACTCTTGCTAATTTCGTGTTAATAGAGGCTATTGCAGTTAACCATATATTTAACCTGTTTATTTGCCATTACATTATCCTTATGAGTCCTGAATGTTTTGTTGTTAGTTTGTGCATTAAACTTTAACTTGTAATTTTACCTAACTCTTTTGTTTTGAACCTGGAACTTTACGGGACAGTAGTGATTTTTAGCATTCTCACTTAAAGTGTACGTTATCTTTCTCTGTTCCGTAACATAAATTTGGCGACCTCATATCAGGATATTCAGGATATTATCATAAGGATACTGCTTGATATTTTGTGACTGTTTCTTATTAATTATGTCTACTATTACTACACTTGATGAAGCCAAGGACTTTTTGTCAAATGTGCAAACAGTGTGTGATATAGAAAACAGAACAAAGAATGAACTTAAGATTGTTGCTCAACAATTGGGATTTGTTGTTCGCTCTCATCAGTCTAAAGATCAAATTGTTGCCATGATTAATGAAAGCTTGTTTAATGTAACTCCTCCAAATGAGGAAACGCAGATTGAATTAGCTAAGTTACAGCTAGCCCTGCAGGAGGCTCGTGTGAAGGAAGCTGAATTTCAAGCACGTGCTAAGGAGGCTGATGTTAAGGAGGCAAATGCTCGTATTGAAGAGGCACAGGTACAGGCTCAGGCACAAATTGAACTTGCCAGGATTCAGGCAGACCATGAGTATCGCATGAAACAAGGTGGAACTGGATCATCTTGCTCTGATGATTTTGATGTGGCTAAAAATGTTAAACTTGTCCCTCCTTTTAATGAATCTGATTTAACAAAGTATTTTCAGTTGTTTGAGAGGGTAGCTACAGGTTTTAATTGGCCTAAGGAGTATTGGCCAGTACTCCTTCAAACTGTTCTCACCGGTAAAGCTCAAGTAACTTATGCATCTTTGCCTCAGGATCAGTCTGATAATTATGATGTAGTTAAGAGCTTGATTCTTAAGGCCTATGAGCTTGTTCCTGAAGCCTATAGAGTAAAATTTAGGACAACTTACAAGCAAGATAAGCAATCCCATGTTGAGTATGCAAAAATCAAAGAAGATTTGTTAGAGCAGTGGTTAAATTCTAAGAATGTGGATTCTGATTTTGACAAATTTAAGCAGATGATTTTGCTGGAGGATTTCAAAAGGTGTATTAGTAAAGATGTAAGCCTATATCTTGATGAGAAAAGAATAGATAATTTGTCTGATGCTGCAGTTTTAGCTGATGAGTATGTTCTCACTCACAAGAGATATTCTAGAGAAAAAGGGAAAGCTGAGAGTAAGTACGTTGCCTCTACTCAGAGTACAGGTAACAGGAAAGAGAATAAGGATGATGTTTCTCAGGAAGTAAATACCAGCTTCACCTCTAGATTTCAGAAAAGTAAATGTACTTATTGTAGTAAGCTTGGTCATACTACGGAGAGATGTTTCAGGAGACAGCGTGATGTGAACAAAAAGGAGTCTTTAAATATTCAGTCAATTGGTCTAGTGTCCACTCTTGAGAGTTCCCAGAATTCTTTAACTGAGTTAACTGAACCTGCTTTGAGGGGTAACTTAAATTCTCATGATGGAGCTCCTCTTTTGAGCAGTAACGTGGGTGACACTCTCAAGAGTTCATGTGCTAATTTCCTGTCTGATGGTTTTGTCAGTCCTCTGGACAGTAATGACAGGAAATCAGTTAAAATATATCGTGATACAGGTGCTTGCCAATCCCTTATGCTGACCAGTGTTCTAGGCTCTAATGTTAATTCCTCTGATGAAACTGTAATCTTACAAGGTGTAGGGAATAATTACTTCTCTGTCCCTCTGTGCAGAGTGAATTTAGAGTCTGGTTTTGTTAATGGTTCCGTTATGGTTGGGTTGGTTGGAGACACTCCCAATGTCAGGTGTAACTTTCTTACTTGGAAATGATATTGGTGGAAGTCAAGTGTGTCCAGCTCCTCAGTTGTCTAGTGAGCCAGTGGCTGTGTCCCAGGATTATGATGTCCCTGATGTGTTCCCTGCATGTGCTGTCACTAGGGCTAAGTCTAAAGTTACTGGTGATTTAGAGGATAATGATGATGATGATGTTATCCTAGCTGACACTTTTCTTGCTAATTTGGACCACTCACCAGATGAGGCAGTACCCCGTAGTGTTGATAATTTGTCTCATCAAGAGTTGGTTGAGTTGCAGGTTGCTGACCCTGAGTTGAAAGGTCTAGCTAACTCTGCTTTACAGTGAAGAAGAGTCAGCCGGTGCTTCTACTTGTTATTATGTAAAGTCAGGAGTACTTATGAGGAAGTGGAGACCCCCAACAGCATCAGCCGACTGTGAATGGGAGGTTGTACATCAAGTTGTCATCCCTCGTGTTTGTAGGCAGGATATCATTCGAGTGGCTCATGATTCCAGTTTGGCAGGACACCTTGGAGTGAGGAAGACTGTGGCACGCATTTTGAAACACTTCTACTGGCCAGGTATCTTCAGGGATGTTTCCTGGTATTGTAAGTCTTGTCACACCTGTCAAGTTGTGGGGAAGTGTAATCAGACCGAAAAGGTTGCACCTCTAGTTCCCATTCCTCCTTTTGAGGCGCCTTTCACCCGTGTGTTGGTGGATATTGTGGGCCCTCTTCCTAAGACTTCTTCAGGATTTTCTTATGTGTTGACCCTGATTGATATGGCTACTCGTTATCCTGAAGCCATTCCACTTAGAAATATCTCAGCAAAGAACGTGGTTAAGGAAATGCTAGGGTTCTTCACAAAGTTTGGTCTGCCTAAGGAGGTACAGTTAGACCGGGGAAGTAATTTCATGTCGAATGTTTTCAAGCAGTCTCTGAAAGAGTTGGGCATCTCCCAGATCACGTCTTCAGCTTACCATCCCCAGACCCAAGGAGCGTTGGAGAGATATCATCAAACACTCAAATCGATGCTCAAGAAATACTGTTTGGAACATCAGAAAGACTGGGATAAAGGTCTTCCATTCGTCGTATTTGCCGCAAGAGAATCTCCAAATGAATCACTGGGCTTCTCACCTTTTGAACTACTGTTTGGCCATGAAGTAAGAGGACCCCTTAAGTTACTCAAGGAATGCTGGCTGTCGGAGGAAGATAACGTCAACCTGCTGGAGTATGTGATGAAGTTCAAAGAACGGCTGTCCACTGCTTTACAGCTGGCGAGAGAGAATTTAGGAGCTGCTCAGGAGAAGATGAAGACTTGGTATGATAAGAAGTCCAGGTTACGCCACTTTCAGCCAGGAGATCAGGTTTTGATTCTGCTACCAGTTCATGAGCAACCTCTTCAAGCCAAGTTTAGTGGCTCTTATTTCGTGGAGAAGAAACTCAGTGATGTCAACTATGTCATCGCCACACCAGATCGTAGAAAGAGCAAGCAACTATGTCACATCAACATGCTAAAGTTATATCACAGGCAGGACGAAAATAATCCAGTCTGCACTGTAGCTGTTCCACCCGAGTCTGCAAGTGAAGCTCTCCCATGCAGTATGAGCCTGAGTGATAGTTTGGGGAAGAATCCTGATATCATGAATGATCTCCAGACTAAGCTTTCTCATCTACCTCCCAAGGAAAGGCAGGAGTTTTCGGCATTACTGCAGGAGTACCCGCAAGTGTTCCGTGCCACTCCAGGAAGAACCACTGTGTTGATGCATGATGTCGATGTTGGAGACGCAAAGCCAATTAAATTGCCTCCTTACCGTGTGAACCCAGTGAAAGTTCCTCTCATCCAGAAGGAGCTTGGCTACCTGTTGGACCACAAGATGATTGAGCCCTGTCAGAGCGAGTGGAGTTCTCCTGTCACTCTAGTCCCTAAGCCAGGTGGGTCACAGAGGCTTTGCATCGACTACAGACGTGTTAATCAGATAACCAAAACAGACACTTACCCTCTCCCTCGTGTGGAAGATTGCATAGACAAGATCGGAAAGGCTAGGTACATAAGTAAGTTTGATTTGTTAAAGGGATACTGGCAAGTACCTATGACTGAACGTGCTAGGGAGATCTCATTTTTTGTAACATTAGGAAAGACCTTTGGATGGTCTGTAATGCCATGTACAGATTGTTTTAGAGTAATAAGAAATTTCCTTTGTAAATTTCTTTTTTCTTTGTGGGGAGGTGTTACATAGCCTATGATTTCATCATCCTTTGTGTAATTTTAACGCACAGTTGCTGCATGTTTGATCACGAGCGTGTTCTGCCTCAGTCCCCCCCTTCTACCGTTATAGTAGAGTAAGTCGTTCTCTCTGTTGTCCAGAGCGGGATTGTGAACTCTATGTCCCCATGGCTTTCATTTGCGCGTCCTCTTACAAGTTGTATCAGGCTCTGCCGGCCCCTATATAATGAGCTCAGTCTCTGCATCATTGCCACTTAGATCTGCTCCTCATTTTGTTCACATCTCTGTCCTCCCCTGTACAGATATTATTATTGTGAGTGCTCAAGAAATCTCCAACCATCTAGCAGCTGTGTGTAATTTGAGTATAACTGTTGTTGCATTTTTTCTTGTACTGTATAGCATAAGTTTAATTTGTAGGCCTGGTGAAGTTTTGTAATTTATGTAGGGTTCTTTGTCAGTCATTTTTGATAATAGTTTGTATCTGTAATAATTTATCTGGCATTCACTGAGTATTATCTGGTATCTCATTTTATCAGGGCTGACTTAGATAAATTTACTCTTGCTAATTTCGTGTTAATAGAGGCTATTGCAGTTAACCATATATTTAACCTGTTTATTTGCCATTACATTATCCTTATGAGTCCTGAATGTTTTGTTGTTAGTTTGTGCATTAAACTTTAACTTGTAATTTTACCTAACTCTTTTGTTTTGAACCTGGAACTTTACGGGACAGTAGTGATTTTTAGCATTCTCACTTAAAGTGTACGTTATCTTTCTCTGTTCCGTAACAATATATATATATATATATATATATATATATGTATGAGAGAGAGAGAGAGAGAGAGAGAGAGAGAGAGAATCCTGCATGAATATGAATTTGAGAGGAAAGTAAGAAAGAAGAAAAGAAAAGTAAAGCAGGGAGGAGGAGAGGAATAAATAAGAAAGGTAGTAGAGAAGAAAGAAAGAAAGAGGGAAGGAAAAAGAGAAAGGAGGAGGAAAATAAAAGAATAAAAGAAAATGGTAAAGAGGAAGGAAGGGAGAAGGCGGGGCGTAATGCCCATAAATTAGGTGAGAGAGAGAGAGAGAGAGAGAGGGAAAGAGAGACAGTAAGAGCATGTGTGTGTGTGTGTGTGTGTGTGTGTGTGTGTGTGTGTGTGCGTGTTTATGTGTATGTATGTATGTGGTTGTGTGTGTGTGTGTGTGTGTGTGTGTGTGTGTGTGTGTGTGTGTGTGTGTGTGTGTGCCAGAAAAACAAACAAATGGTACAATAAAGGAATGTAACCTAAAATAATGAGAGTTGTGCTTGCCCGTGATATTGGAGAGAGAGAGAGAGAGAGAGAGAGAGAGAAAGAGAGAGAGAGAGAGAGAGAGAGAGAGTATATACCTCTGAATATAACAACAATGACATATCCCCCACCTGTGATATGCTATGGTGCTTTGACCCCCTCTCTCTCCCCTATTCCCCCACCCCCTCCATCAGTCTCCCTATAATCCCTTCCTCTCCCCCCCCTCTCTGTGCCTTCCCCATCCTCTACCTCCCCCTCTACCTTCCCCTCCCCTTTACCTCCTCTTCCCTCCCCTCCCCCCTCCTGTGCTGTAGGCTAATAACATAATTGGGTTGCAAGACGCTCCCTTTAAGTCAACCATGCTTGTATATCATTATTTCTCTCTCTCTCTCTCTCTCTCTCTCTCTCTCTCTCTCTCTCTCTCTCTCTCTCTCTCTCTCACACACACACACACACACACACACACACACACACACACACACACACACACATACACACTTTCCCTCCCATTCACTTCCCAATGCTTCTCTTCTCTTTAATCAATTTCTGAGGCTGAAAATTTTATCTATTCAGACCCTCCCTCCCTATTCCCTCCCTCATAAGCTCCCCTTCGTCCTCCCTTCCTCTCCCTCACTCTTTCTCATTCTTCCATCTCTCTTTCTCTCTTATTTTTCTCTCTTCTTACTTTTCATTCTCTCTTTCTCTTCCTCAGTGTCATCCTTAACATTTTTTGTTGTTGTATTCAATGTCACTTATGCTGTCACACTGCCCTCTCTTCCCTCCCTCACTTCTAATTCTTTCTACTTCTTCCCCCTCACTCTCTACGATTTTTCTACTCCTCCCCTCTGTCTCTCTCTCTCCCCTCCCATCCCTTCCCCTACCACTCAGGTTCCTTCTCTCCCCTTCCCCTCCGTCACCTCTCACTTCCCTCCTCATTCTCTCTCTCTCCCCCTCTCGCCAATCCTCACTCTCACTTTCATTTATATCCCTCCACCTCTCTCTCTCTCTCTCTCTCTCTCTCTCTCTCTCTCTCTCTCTTTCATCACCCCCAACCCCACCACTCCCCACCCCCCACACACAAACCCCCACTCTCCCCAAGTTCCCACCCAAACCCCCTTATTTCTCATTTCCCACTCCACAGCCCCTCCTCTCTCCTTTCTCTTCTCCCTTCTGTCTTCTCTCCTACTTGTGCACTCTACCTCTCTCTTTGTCTCTTCTCTCCCACTTATTTCTCCATCTTCTCTCCCTTCTCTCTTCTCTTCCATCTCTCTCCCTCCTCTACTCAACTCCTCTTTTCTCTTTTTCCACCTTTCTTCTTTGCCCCACCTTCTCTCTTCTCTCTCATTTTTCTCTCCCTCCCTCTCCTCTTCTCTCTCCCTCCCCTCCTTCTTTCTCCCTTACTCTTCTTTTCCTCTTTTCCCCATTCTTTCTCTCTTCACTCCAGCTTCTCCTCTCCTCTTCCCCACTTCTCTCCCATTATTCCTTTCTCTCCTTCTCTCTCCCTTCACTGGTTCCCACTTCTCTCTCCTACTTCTCTCTCCCTCCTCTCCCCCTTCTCTCTCCTCTCTATTTTTCCCCTAGCCCCCCTTGTTCTCCCCACCCAGCAGGACAAGCGGGGAGAGTGCATGGTGGGGAGGGACTGGTTGGTGTATAGGAGACGTCAGTTCAAACCCAGACAGCTCAGTAATTAACATTTCACCAAACCGGGCAGATTGGGGCCCACTGATTAGCACGCACTCACAAACAGGGCTGCAAGGACATCACACAGCCCGGCTCATCACATTACCCCTTTTAAATCGAGGACGTGTTTTTCTTGGGGGGGTTGATTTTTCTCTAGACTGGTTTGGTTAGGTTAGGAAAGGCCTCTCGTAGGGAAGGGGTTGTTGAGAGCCATATATAATAGACCCCGTTGAAAAAGTCCCTCTCCCAAAATAAATAAATATATACAGATAGATAGATAAATAGATAGCTAGCTAGACAGATAGATAGATATACGAGTAATAGACAAAAATGCTTAACCGTTATGAAAGGGGTTGGCTAAAACATCATCTAAAAACGCCAGGACTAATTCTGGCAAAAACTCTGATTCCCTTCATTACGATGCATAACGGGGCACTGAGAGACCTGGCCCCGCTGATCGCCACTCACCCACGGACAGGCCTGGATGATGATGACACACGAGCTGGGTCATCATGTTAATTAACCCCTTTCAATCCAATTACCTGTTTATTTTTAGCTACTTTTGTGCTATTTTAATATGCTCGAGAGGCGAAATTTGGCCACATTTGCTATAGGCCTACTCCTTCTACTCTCACTTGGCCCAGTTTTTCGTCCTTTTGCAGCTTAAGCCTTTGTATTTCAGTGGCGGAAAAAGACACTGCTACAGCTCTTCACACTTCCCATAGCACTTCTTCATGACTAGCACCACATGTAGTGCTAATCTCTTGTAACTAATCAGCAATCAAGATGGGGAGATGGGTACAGCACACACAAGAAAATATATATAAATGGTACAGAAGTAGGTGATGACTTAGTATTCCAACCTGCATCATCACATTAACTAAAATCTCATCGAAATCTATGTACAGTTGCGGACAAAAATAAAGATCCACCCATAACGACAGCTAACGAGACAACGAGCAGACGTTTACACCAGACAGGGGAAAAAAATGATCATAATGAGTTGGTTTATGCTGCAAAATTAAGTAATATACAGATTAATTAGGTGAGGATGGTAAGATATTAATATGGAGATTGGCGTTACATTTCTCTCTCTCTCTCTCTCTCTCTCTCTCTCTCTCTCTCTCTCTCTCTCTCTTTCTCTCTCTCTCTCTCTCTCTAATTGACAAAACTCAATTACGTATGATATTCCGTTTCCTTGTTCTCCATTATTTTTGCGTCTCGTTACTTCCTCATTTTTATTCTAAACTCCTTTATTCTTCACACTTTTGTCTTTACTTTTCGCATAAATTCTCTCTCTCTCTCTCTCTCTCTCTCTCTCTCTCTCTCATCGTACTGAGAAAGCTGATGGTGACTATTTCCAACCCCTTGAGAGAGAGAGAGAGAGAGAGCGAGAGAGAGAACAATGGCCAGTGATACTCCCTTTCCGACGTATAACTGCTTCCCACATTTTCCCATTATAACATTCATTCCCCCTCAAAAAAAAAAAAAAAAAAAAAAATATTATGTGTCAAAGAATTCATTCCTGTGAAACGGATGTCGAAAAAAGAGAGGAAGAAAAATACTAACTTTGAATTTTGTACGTCCACTTTTACCATATATCTGTGTCTATTTATCTGCCTCTGTCTATCTATCTATCTGTCTATATTTGTCTATCTGTCTGTCTGTCTATCTATCTATGTATCTGTCAATACATCCGTCCTTTTTTTTTTAATATGTATCTATATCTTTAATTATTTGTGTATATTAGAATAGTTGGAAAGACATGCAGACAGACAGAGAGATAGACAGACATAGAGACAGGCAGACAGACAGATAGATAGACAGACAGACAGATAAATAGATAGACAGTTAGAGACATTCTCACATATAATTATGGAAAAAATGAGAAAAATCCTAAATACATTTTTAAGTTCACATCTTTTATGATTATATAAAAGTATATTATATTTTCATGGGGGAGAAAACCGAAAAGTTTCAGAGAACATTCCTATAATTTTTTGCCCCCAACCCATTTCACATATATATTCATTTTTTATATTATTGTCACCGCCGAGCTGTTTTCCGATATGCAATAAATATATGCTAATGTATCCCTATCCATATTTTGCCAGCCTCATGGATAATTGGCTTTTTTTCCGAAATTATTGGCCAGATTTTGGGATTAATAAATCCTGGGGTTACGCAGAGAGACGAGAATTGGGTATTGGGAGAGTGGGGGATTTTTTCTGATTTTTTGTTTTTTTCGTGTTAATATGGGGGGTGATTTGGGCATGGAGAGGAGCTATTAACACTCTCAGGCTCCTATGACTCACTCCCAGCTGAATAAAATCGTCTGGATCAGCTTCAATTAGAGGCTGAAGCTGACTGGACCATTATTATTATTATTATTATTATTATTATTATTATTATTATTATTATTATCATCACTTCTGTTGTTCGTGCTATTGCTTTTCACTACCATCACCACCATCACCATCTTCACCATCACCACCACCACAACCACCATCATCCTCCCTTCCTTCACTCCATACAATAAATCCGGCACAAAAATCCTACCTCACAGCAGCCCGGCGAGCCAACACACCTGAATTTAAAAGGCACAGTCCCTAGAAAAAGTTGGTGCACAAAAATTATTACTTTGTTCCATTAAAAGGGGATTAAAATTATTGTTCCCGCGGCACCAGGAAATGTCTGAACCCTTTTTAAAGGGCATATTCAGATTAGATTTTTTGTTCAGGCTTTTCCCGGACGATTTTGTTCATCTGGGAGTGCGTTATAGAAGCCTGAGTATGTATAAAATAATTGTTGGAATCATTAGGATTATTAGAATTATTGTGCAGTGGTTCAAGGATATGTGTGAATCGTTCTGAACCGAATAATTAGATGAAGTATTTTTTTCCAGGCTTGTACCAGACGATTTTGTTCATCTGGGAGTGGATTTTAGGAGCCTGAGTGTTCAAAATGCGTGGAATTCATTTTTGCCATGGTGGGAGGAAAGTATGTTTGAACATTTTAAATCGAATTTGAGTATTTTTATTCATATTAATTTCAGAGGATTCATTACCACTCCTCCCACCACTTCTATGACCTTCCTTAAGCCCCACCACCACTACCATTGTCTCCACCACCACTACAACCAACCTATCACCACAACTACCACTGTCTTCACTCTTCACCACAACCACTACCATCCTCACCACCATCACTGCACCGTACTCACTCCCCACCACCACTGCCATGTTATTCCCCACCACCACTACTACTGTCCACACTCCCCACCAAGACTACCACTCTCACCACTCCCAACCACCACTGCCATTAGCCTCCCCCTCCTCCTTTCTACCATCTTCTCTCCCACCATTACAGTAGTCCTCATTCAGACGTTACCATCTTCTTCACTCCTCACAACTACCACAATCATCATTCCTCACTACCACTACCAACAACCTGTCCCCTTTTCCTATCACAACTAACACAGTCCTCACACCCCACCACCACTACCACCAACCTTTTCCCTCCTCCCAACCGCACCTCCATCATCAGCATAGATAAAGTGAAATATGGAAGGGCAGAGAACATTACTGATGTGGACGAGTCAGGTGGAATTAGAGTGGAATTAGTGGAGGGGTGGCTTCCCCACATTGCATATTCATTGGGTGGAGGACGGTGGGGCTAGTGGAAGGAGGAGAAATGGATAGATCAACAGAAAGATGGATAGACTGAGGGACTAGCAGAGACCAGCTCAGGCCGAATGACAAAGGGAGACAGACAAAGAGAAAAACAGGAGGAGGGAAAGACACAATGTGGAGATCAGTGAAGGCAAAGACAGAACAACTAGAGAGATAGACAGATAGATAGAGAGACTGATAGATACACGCAAACAAGCACACACAGAAAAAAACACACAAGCTCTCGAAGACAAACAGAAAAACAGACTGAGATCCAACTTCCTCCAAACTTGGCCCGTCTCTGCTCATTAACCACTTTCCTGCCAGACGTTTTTTCCTGTTTTTTCTACTTCCAGACGATTTTATTCAGATTAGGAAAGACTTTTGGATCTAAGAAGGGGGAGGGAGGATTAGATACAGCCTTGCCCTAGCCCTTCTTTACACCAGACCTCCTCTGAAAAACCGTCTTAATCAATAAAACCGTCCTAAAGTGGCAACATTAAAAATAAGGAAAGGAAATCCTCCTTTGTAAATCCCACTCACAAGTACCCAAGGTTTTTTAATCACCCCTTAAAAAAAAAAAAAAAATTACCAACAAGAATTAAACAAAAAATAAATTCTGCCCTATTAGTCTCATTCTTAAGTACAGTATTTTTTTTTAAATCTCCCTCAGGATTAGAAAGAAAGTAGTCTGAAAAGTACCATGAACATAGAAAGAAAATAATGAACATTGAAATAAACAACTCCCCACTGCAGTACCAAGGCGGGTCTTTTGCCATTAGCTTTTGTGGTTGAAAGCCACAAGAAAATATTGTCAAGTTGTATTTTTTTTTTTTTTCGGAATGACCCGGCTTTCGTTTCCATTGCTCTCAAAATGGGAAGGAAATATACACAGAAAAAGAGGAGGAAATATGACTAGCTTTTCCACTTCTGCGAGAGAGAGAGAGAGAGAGAGAGAGAGAGAGAGAGAGAGAGAGAGAGAGAGAGCAAATGAAAAGGAAAACATTAGCGTTCAAAATCATGCTTTTCAACTAATGGAGGGGAGTTAAGGCAGACAGTCAGATCATGCTAACTCAAACCCTTCCCTTAGAATGCAATGTTATGTTATGTTAATTTTACCGCTGGTTGAGGTGGGACGAGGGAAAAGCAAGGAAAATTAAATTCCTTTTCCCACTGCATCAGCTTTAAGTATCATGCCTGGGCGCTCCTATTTCCTGAATACTGGACAAAGGGAAAATATGTTTGACGAAGAATATGTCTATCTATCTATCTATCTATGTGTGTATCTATCTGTTTATCTATCTATCCATGTATGTGTCTATCTGTCTCTTAAAAACCTGTGTATCTGTCTATTCATCTATCGGTTTGTTGTCTAATACCGTATCCTGTAAGGAAAAGTTTCAGCCAAAAAATTTCCCCCTTTCTCTCTCTCTCTCTCTCTCTCTCTCTCTCTCTCTCTCTCTCTCTCTCTCTCTCTCTCTCTCTCTCTCATTTCTTTAATCAGTCGCTGCGAGTCATTAACAAAAAACCTGATTAAAGAGGAAACCATTGCATTGATGAATATTTTTTTTTCCTGTGTGTGTGTGTGTGTGTGTGTGTGTGTGTGTGTGTGTGTGTGTGTGTGTGTGTGTGTGTTTGTGTGTGTGTGTGTGTGTGTGTGTGTGTAACGTCCTCTGATACACAGTCTTAACCTTCTGAATGTGAACTGCCAACTTTTGTATTCTTTATCTTCATGTTAGGTGAGGGAATCCACCATCCACTCACTTGATGTAGTTCTTCCTTCAGATGACACACCTTTGAACGACAAGCCTTTTTATGGCCCAAGATGCCATATAATTCGCTGGGTGGTGACCATACAACGAAGTGGATGCCTGGTGGTTTAGGGAGTAAGGCACACTAACTCTCTCAATCGTCTTCACTCATTTTCTCATTCTCTTCCTCATTCGCATCCCCTCATTGTTTCTCATTTCCCTTCTGCCATTTACTTATTCACTCTCTCAGACTTATTAACGTATTCACAGTCCCTTTGTAGAGTAACAGCCACTGACTTTCCATCACACATTCACTCACTCTCTCACCCATACAGTCACTTTCTCACTCTCATTTTTCCCGTCTCATTCATTTTCATCATGCTCATGGTCACTCACGCTCACTCTCTCAAGCTCACTCTCACACCTACTCCTTCTCTCTTGCTCACACCTTCACTCTTTCTTACGCACTCATACTCACTTCCTCACCCTGACACACTAGTACATACACACGCTCTTACTCTTTCATTCACAGTCTCTCACTCCCTCATTTTCACTCACTTTTCTGAGCACTTTATATCGGATCTCTAAATCGGGTCCACCTTATCGGTTTCCCTTTTTAATTGGGCACACCTTGTCAGATCGGTAATCCCGCATTCCTTAATTGCTATATGTTTAAATAGGGGCAGCCGATCGGGTCCATTTAAATCAGCACCCTTTATCGGCTGTGTACTTAAATCGGTCACACTATATCGGATCTCGGTTAATATCGGATGCATCTTATCGGTTTCGTGTTGAAATCAGATCCACGCTATCAGATCTCAGCATAATCACCCCAGTTGCCTATCGCGAATTCAGGATATCCAAACTCTTTCGCTGAAAAGAAACGAACCCCAACTTAACGCGGTTCAGGTTAACACGGTTTTACTTAACGCGGGTCTGTTTAACGTGGCCCCCTACTTAACGGAATTGGTACTTAGCGAAACCCGTACTTAAAGAGATGGCTTGGTGTAGAGTAGGAGGCAAAATATAGGCCATTCTTGCTTATATTAGGAAATTAGATGGTCAAATACTAGGTTGCCTGTTTTTACCCCCGCCAGCGAATTGGGTGGAGGTTATGTTTTCGCCCGCGTCTGCTTGTCTGCTTGTCTGTTTGTGTACAAGATATATCCTATAGTTTTTGTCGAACTGCGTTGAAATTCGGGGGATAGGTTGGCAGTGGGTCAAAGAAGAGTTGTTTAGATTTTGAAGTGGATCGGGATTAGGAAGAATGAATAAATTTTAAATGTTATTGGCTTTGGCGGAGGTATGCTCTCTCTGATAGTGTATAACGGGGCAAACTAAGACCGTAGATTACTTGGCTATGTTAAACCGTAAAAGTATCAGCCTGGAAGCAAAGAGGAATCACGGCAGAAACTCATAGATTTTACTGGAGTTGGCGGAGGTTTGCGTTTCTGGAGGCTTTCTAGTCTTCTTTGCCATTCTGATCTTGTCTGTATGTAACCGCACTACACAAAATTAGCTACAGTTAACAGCTCTGAACACTATTCTACCCTACACCACACCAAACCACCAGTCTACACCACACAGCACTATACCACACCACACCACCAGTCTACACCACACACCACTACACCACACCAAACCACCAGCCTACACCACAAAGCACTACACCACACCAAACCACCAGTACACAACACTACACCACATCATTTCACGCACCACACCACACCATATCCACCACTTCAAGCTGCGCAATACTACACCACATCACACCACACCACACCAAATTACTTCACATTTTTTCCTGGCACAACAAAATACACAAGACCACACCAGATGATACCAGAACACTTCAGAATATTCCAGTACCAGCAGACCACCCCAGATTCAACCTAGCTTAACCTAACAGCGGAATTAATCAGAACTCCAGTAGGTTAGCCTGCTCTAGGGCTACGCAATCACCTGAGAGAACATGTTGGCTAATAAGGAGAGAGAGAGAGAGAGAGAGAGAGAGAGAGAGAGAGAGAGAGAGGAGAATGCAGAAAGAAAATAAATCCATAGAGGAAATCGAAAAAGAATTGAAGATGAGAGGGATACAGTGCATATGTAAAATGAGGAAGAGATGAGAAACGATGAGGGGAGGAAAAGAGGAAAGGGAGGAGAGGATGAGGATGAGAGGCATTAAGTGAGGAAAGGGGAGAAGAGAAAAGAGGGAAAAGAGAGAGAAAAAGGAGAAAAAATGAGAGAGACATAAGTAAAAGGGAGAGAAGGAAAGGGAAGAGGGAAAGAGAAGAGGAAAAAGGCAAGGACATAAAAGACGTAAGTGGAAAGAGGGGAGGAGGGAAATAAAGAGAGAGAGAGGGGGGGGGTCGCGAAAAATACAGAGATGAGGACTTGGCATACTGAGATGGAGTGAGTGAGAAATTTAATGAAGAATGTGAGATGAGACAGACAGATAGACAGACAAAAAGGACGATCGGACGGGCGGGCAGACAGACAGACACAACAGACGGAAAGACAGACAGACAGACAGGCAGGGAAACGAATAGAGAGAGGCAATTTAAGAAGTGAAAAGAGGAGAGCAGATAAAAATAGGAGAAAAAGTGGTGTTTAAGTGGGTGAGAAGAGGAAAAAGTTAAGGATGGGAGGACTTCAAGGGGATGGGGGAGAGAAATGAGAGAGAGAGAGAGAGAGAGAGAGAGAGAGAGAGAGAGAGAGAGGAAAGAAGAAAGGAGAGGAGAGAGACAGAAACAGAGACATAGACAAACAGATAGGCAGACAATAAAAAGCTAGTTACATAGTGAGGTTACAAAGAGATTACAGCTAAAGGCCGGCTCTCCCCCACCCACCGTCTCCTCCGACAAATTGCTAGACGAGAAACAAAGGGAAAGGGTTCGTGGCAGATTAAAATTGCTTGGGGAAAATTTGTAGGGCGGAGAAATTGCACCGTGAGAGAGAGAGAGAGAGAGAGAGAGAGAGAGAGAGAGAGATTAAGGACTGACGAAATAGAAGGACTGAGTGGGTAATGAACGGAGACGAAGGAAGAAAAAAGAGGGAAGAATTAGGAGGGGCCTGAAAGAGAGAGAGAAAAAGAGAGAGAGAGAGAGAGAGAGAGAGAGAGAGAGAGGGAGCAAAGGGATTGTAAGGAGGGAGGGAGAGGAAATAAGTGCTGGAGGGAGGAAAGGAGGGAGAAAAGATAGATGCTGGAGGAAGGGAGGGAGATATGATAGATACACTAGGGAGAGAGGAAGACGAATGAGATAAATGGAAATACTGAACAGATGTAGTTTAGGAGTTGAAGAGAACGAAGGGAGGGAAAAAGAAGGAGGGTTTCTTGTATAATGAGGGTTTCGTGAGTTTGGAAGAGGGTTTCGTGTATATGAAGGAGGGTTTCGTGAATAAGGAGGAGGGTTTCGTGTATAATGAGGGTTTCGTGAGTTTGGAAGAGGGTTTCGTGTATATGAAGGAGGGTTTCGTGTATAAGGAGGGTTTCGTGTATAAGGAGAGGGCTTCGTGTATAAGGAAGGAGAGGAACTTTCACACACATATAAGGGAGAGGAGGCAAGAAACTTTACATATAGAATGGGAGACACAGTTTATATAGATAGATAGATAGATAGATAGATAGATATGTATGTATAAAAGTATAAAATTGTGTGTGTGTGTGTGTGTGTGTGTGTGTGTGTGTGTGTGTGTGTGTGTGTGGTGTACAGGAAAGGACATATCACACAGTCCCAGCATATACAGTATAGCGGAGGGATTTTCTAGTATTAAGAGGAGGGGGGACGTTAGGCGGCTATGTAGAGAAAGACACACATTGCCTGTATAGGGGGAGGAACTTTTTATAGGAGGGGGCACGGGGCGAGGGTGAAGGTAGGGCGGGGAGAGATGGGTGAGGGGGAGGGGAGGGGGAGGGAAGAAGAGTCGGGGAGGTGGAGGTAAGAGCTATATCCCTGCTTCATTAAGTCCCCAAGCGCCCAGGTAACCTTCCCACACCTGCCCTTAATTAACGTACCGCTTCTCGCAACTTTTACACCCGCCAGCGTTACTCTCCCTCCTGCCTCACGCTCCATGCTTCACGCTTAGCCCTGGATCACGCTTATCTCTGAATTCTTAAGTTAATCGTTAAATTCTTACGCTTTTTTTTTTCCCATATTCCTCCGTGAAATTTTGCACTGTATATACCCCCTTAGTTCTTTCCCTTATACTTTTTTTTTTTTTTAGCTGGTCTCACCTTCCTAAAGTCTCACGCTTCTGTCTTCCCCCGACCTAAAATTTTATGGTTCTTTCATTATCTCACACTTCTCTCCTCAAATAGACACCCCCCTCTCCCTAAATTCCCACGCTTTTATCTGTAATCTCACACACTTCCCAGAATTCTCCTATTTCTGTCATACATCTAATTTTCCACGCGTCTCTCTCTCTCTCTCTCTCTCTCTCTCTCTCTCTCTCTCTCTCTCTCTCTCTCTCTCTCTCTCTGTTCTCACGATTCTGCCTTTCCTCTCTCACGCTTCTTCCTGTTTAACTCACGTATATGTCTTAATTCTCAATCTTTTGCCTATTTCCTCTCTGCTTTTTTTTTTTTTTTAAGTCTGTCATTTCTGTAATATACATAAATTTTTATACTCATGTCTGCAACGAATTTCCACGCTTCTGCTTTTTTTCACATTTCTCCCTAAATCTCACTCTATTATCTACTCCCTAAAATATCATACTTTTATTTATTTCCTAAATTATCATGCTTCTGCCTACCCCCTAAATTTACATACTTCTGTTTACAAAAATTTTCATACTTTTATCTACTTCCTAAATTTGCATACTTTTACCTGCTCTAAATTCACACTTCTGTCTACTCCCTAAATTTCTGTCTCACACTCCTCATTATTCTGTCACTCTTACATTAATTGTACTTTCCTCTCATTTATATTGCTGTTTTTTATTTATGTTTCTTTTACCAGTTTCTTTTTCTTCCACTTTGTTCCCACTTCCCTCCCTCTTCCTTCATTTTCCTCCCCGTCACTTCCTCTTCTTCCCTGTCTCTCTCACTTGGCTATCATTCTTCCTCCTTCATTTTTATCTCCCAATTTTCCTTCATCTTTCTCTCTCAATTTTCCTTTTTCCTCCCTTATTTTCACCTTCATTATGTGTCCTTCCCTTTTCTCCCTTAACCCATTTTTCTGTCCACTTATTCTTCACTTTTTATCCTTCTTCTCCCTTTCTCCCTAGCGTTTTCTTTCCATTTATTTTTCACCCTTTATCCACTTGCTCTCCCTTTCTCTTTTACTTAAATCGTCCTCCCTTTACTCTTCCTCAGTATTTTTTTCTTTACTTTCATACCCCCTGGTCTTCCTTACGTCTGTTTATAATCCATTACTCCTACCCTCCGTTTCTCTCCGTTTCTTTGTGGTCACTCGCCCTTTTCTCTCCCTCTCCCTTTTCTCTCCTCCCTTTCTTCCTCTCCTCCCCTTTCTCTCACCTTTTTTCTCCTTTTTTCCATCTTTTCTCTTTTCTTCCCTTTTCGCTCATTCACCCTTTCCTCTCACTTTCCCTCTTATCTCATCCTCCCTTTCATTCCCATCCCTCTCCTCACACTCTCCATCCCGCCCTCCATTTTCTCTCCATCTCCTCTTCCCTCACCCCCCTCCCTTTCTCCCTTTCCTAATCCCCTCCGTTTCCTCTCTCCCTCCACTTCCTCTTTCCTTCCCTTTTCTTTCCTCCTCCCTTTACTGTCACCCTCCTTTCCTCCTCTTTACTTCGTTCTCTTTCCCCTCACCATTCATTTCTTACCTTTTCTTTCCTCCCTTCCATCCTCTAGCCTTTACTCTGAATCTTCTTGTACTTTCATTCTCTTATCCTTTCTTTCCTCACACCCTCCTTTTCCCTCCCCCCCTCCTTTTGCTCTCATTCGCTTTCCTGCCTTCCTTCCTCTTTTCCCTTTTCTCTCATTGCTTTTCTTCCACTTTCTTTTTTTCTCTCCCTAATCTCCTTCCCTTTCCCCTTTCCTTTTCTTCCCATTTCCCTTTCTTCCTTCTTTGTACTTCTTTCCTTTTGCTCCATTTTCCTTTCCTCTCCCTCCGTGTAATCCTTTCCCATCCTCTCCCTCTCCACCCCTCCTATTCTTCTTTTCTCTTCCCTCCCCATTCCCTTCCGCCTTTCCTTCCCATCCCATCCCTGCTCCCTTCCCCCCCTTTTTTCCCCCTTCCCGTACCCCTTTCCTTATCTTGCCCTTCTCTCTCCTAGTCCTTCCCTCCCCTCCCTTTGACCCACTTCCCTTTGGTGCCCTTTACACCTGGTTGACCGCCACTCTGCCTTATGGTCATCTACTCACCTGGCCTCCTAAAGGTGAGAGCCTCCGACAGACGCACTTAGCCACCATCATCATCATCATCATCATCATCATCATCATCAACATCTCCATTACCAGCATCACCACTTCCACTGCCATTATCACCACTTCTACTGCCATTACCACCACC
This sequence comes from Coenobita brevimanus, assembly GCF_032717465.1. Classification (NCBI taxonomy): domain Eukaryota; kingdom Metazoa; phylum Arthropoda; class Malacostraca; order Decapoda; family Coenobitidae; genus Coenobita; species Coenobita brevimanus. The sequence continues at coordinate 19,021,225 of NC_137033.1, forward strand.
ACCTACATCATTACGACTACCACCACCAGTTCCGCCATCATCATCATCATCATCTTCACTACTAATATCACCACCACTACTGCGTTAACACCACCACCACCATCAGTTTCATTATTATCATCATCATCATCATCACAGTCTGAATAAAGATGTCAGGAAAGCAAGAATAAGATAAGATATTTAAAAACTCCCCACACTCAAGAAGCTGTAATTTGTGGACCAGTTCCCTCAAATGAAAACAAAGCTACTCTAGGGACCCTCTCTACCTGGCACCTGCCGTAGCTAAAAGTGGTTGCGATTTCTGGGTCGATGTCAACCTTTACTGGGGTAATGATTTCGAAGGTGATTGAGCGGCAGGGTGGGGCGTGCGTGAGAGAGAGAGAGAGAGGGAGAGAGAGAGAGAGAGAGAGAGAGAGAGAGCGATACATAGATTTACACAAATCGTGATAGTCGTCCGAGTCAGAGAGAGAGAGAGAGAGAGAGAGAGAGAGAGAGATTGTGTTAGTTTATTTATACTGCATGTGTGTGTTTTTGCCAATATACCGGCACTACTACTGTATACTGTATAAACGTGTGTGTGTGTGTGTGTGTGTGTGTGTGTGTGTGTGTGTGTGTGTGTGTGTGTGTGTGTGTGTGTGTGTGTGTGTGTGTGTGTGTGTGTGTGTGTGTGTGTGTGTGTGTGTGTGTGTGTGTGTGTGTGTGTGTGTGTGTGTGTGTGTGTGTGTGAGCCTACTTTACAGCTTACTTTACAGAATATTTCTCACTTAACTCTCACTTCAATCCCACCATTGGCCTTAATTCATCTCAAACGAGGGACGTGTGCTTGGAGGTGTGCTCCAGAAATCCCGCCCCCCCCCCTCCACTCCTTTAATCTACGGCTGTCTGGGGGTTGGCGAAAGGGCAAAGGGTGGCAGTAGGACGTAGATGGCAAGGATTAAGAAACGGCGGAACAGCAACAGAAGCAGTGGAGAAGCAACGGAGCCAGCGGAACAAAAAATACAAAGAAAATGGAACATGAAAAAATAAATGGACGGGCAGTCAGTACAGTGGAGCGGAAACAAAAGCAAATGAGAACAGTAACAAGTGAAACAGAAACAAAAACAATGGAACAACAACGAAAACAATGAAACAGCAAAGAAAACAGTGGAAGAGATGCAACAAAACGCGCAAAAGCAACAAGAAACATTGGAAAAATATCGAGCAAAACCGTGAAATAATATGAAAACTGCTAAAAGAAGAAACTGCTTAAATAACACAAGGTACAAACACCAGGGCATAAAAACACACACACAGTAATTTCACAAACACTGGAGCAACAGGGCAGGAGGAACACCGAGATTCGTGAAAAAAAAAAAATAATAATAAGGATTGCGATGGAGACTTACTTCCTTTATTGCTATCGGTTTCCGGACGATTATATTCGGCTGTGTCAAGACCTTTCGTAGTGACGGGAGTTTAGAACCAGTCTGACCTGAGGCAGACTTTCATTACCAGGTAGAGTCTTAATACCAGGCAGACACCAATTAAAATAACACCAGCGGCGAGTCATCAAGATAAAGAATAGCACCAAACAGAGAAAAAAATAGGTGAAACTCATAATAAAAAGACTTACCTGTAGGTGGAGATGGGAGAGGAGAGCTGAGACGACGGAGAAATTATCAGAAATTATTCGTGATTCACACTTTAGTAGGCTCACACTTGGTCCATATCACACTCTTCGTCTGCTCAATGCATACTAAATCGCTGTTCCACGAGCGAAGGTTATTTGCTCACACTACCGCTCTGTACATACTTTTCATGTCCTTGTACCACTTCTCTTGTCTTATTCTTCGTCTGTATTGCACACTAGGTCACTGTTTCACTAGTTAAGGGTACTGGCTCATACTTCGTCTTTATTCACACTTCGTTCTTCTCACACTTCGTCTTAATTCACACTACTAGGCCATTGTTCCACGAGTAAAGGGTCAAACTACAATATTCACCCTTCACGCTCCTCATACCTCGTTCATATTGCACACACTAGGTCCCTGTTTCACGAGCAAAGGTCATTGGCTCCTACTTAGTCAGTATTATACACACTTGACTCGTCCCACACTTCGTCTCTACGCCCACTTCAATCGTCTTACGCTTCGTTTCTTGGAAACGTTAATTTAAGTCACTGTTTTCCGGGTCAGAGGTTAATTATCACAATATCTATGCTCATCTGACACAGGAGTTCGCATTCTGGGGCCCACTGGTAGCTTTGGACTTAGCTGTGGCCACGAACTTAGCTTGGTCTCACGTTATTTTAGCCTGAATTTCACTTTTGTAGCTGCCGAGTTTTCATTTTCTGTCATAATTTTCCTCAGTCACCTTTTTTATTACCTGTTCCATTCTTAGCTTTTGGTCTGGGCTCACTTTTCACTGGGCACGCTTTAGCTGGGGTTAAACTTAGCTGAGTCTGGCACTTAAGCTTCACCCATAGACTTAGCTGGAGTCACATCTTCACCCTGCGTCATATACTTAGCTCCTCTCACACTCTGTTACCCTGAATGGCGTGGTTAGCTTGACTTAGTTACTTTAGCTTTCGTGGTTTAGCTTGGTATACTTCCTTAACGTGGATCAGACTCCTTCGGTTATTATTCTCAGCTAGACGTTATACTTAGCTTGAGCAACAATTTAGCTTACCCTCATACTAAGCGTGGGTCATATTTTTAGCTGGCATACTACACATACTTAGCTTGAAGTAGATCCTAACCTGACCCATTTAGCTTGGGTCACATTCCCTGATTTGGATGAAAATCTTAGCTGACCTCATACTTAGCTTGTTTCACACTCTTAGCTGACATACTTCCTTAGCTTAAGTCATATACTTTCTTAGTATGGGTCACGTTCCTAGCTGTGGTCACATATTTAGCTGGGGTGACACCTTACCTTTTGTCACATACTTAGCTTGACCTACATACTGACCTGATTTTAATAGACACATTCATGGCTGACCCCCATCTTAAACTTAATCTACATTCTAAAGTGACATGGCTTTCACATTCTTAGCTTTCACATTCTTAGCTTTCACTTTGTTAGCTTAGGTCACATTACTGGCCTGGACCACATCTTTATCTTCACGTCATACTGTAGCTTTCTCTCTCTCTCTCTCTCTCTCTCTCTCTCTCTCTTCATCTCATTCTCCCTCCTTCCCCCCTTTACTCCCACTTTTCCCTCTCCTCCCTTCCTTTTCCTCCTCATTGTTCTCCGTCCTCTCTCTGTTCTTCCTTCCTCCTTCATCTCTTCTCCTTCTAGCCTGTTTCCTCCTCTTTTTTCCTACTTCTCCTCATTCTTCTCCCTCCTCCTTTTTCTCCTTTTTCCTCCCTCTTCCTCCTCATTCTTCTCCTTCCTCCCTTCATTCATCCTCCCCATCCACCTCCTCTTTCTTACCTTTTATCCTTCTTCCTCTTCTCCCCCATCCTCCCTTCATTCTTCTCCTCCGTCTTCCTCCTCTCCCTTCCCTTCCTTCCCTCCCCTCCTTCCTTCTTCTCCAGCGTCTCCCTCCTCTTCTCTCCCTCCCCCTAAACCCTCCCCTCCTCTTTGACACTCTCAGAGCACAAATGGAAACCAAGAACACATTAAATTCTTTCCAGGGAAAAAAATTATTCAAGTTTGGAGTGATGAGAGCACGGTAGGGGGAGGAGGGGGAAGAGGAGGGGGGAGGGGAGGGAGGAGGGGGAAGAAGGGTGGGGGAGGAAGCAGGGAGAGATTGAGAGGGCGAGAGGAGAGTGGGAAGAGGGAGGGAGGTTTTTGGAGAGGAAAAAAAGGAAGGGGGAAAGTTTTTCTTTGTGTGTGTGTGTGTGTGTGTGTGTGTGTGTGAGAGAGAGAGAGAGAGAGAGAGAGAGAGAGAGAGAGAGAGAGAGAGAGAGAGAAGGATAGAAGGGGAGGGTGATGAGTGAGGAGTGGGTTGAGAGTTAAAGTGGGGAGTGAGGAATGGGGAGGGAGTTGAGGAGGAGGGGGGATGAAAGGGAAGGCAAATAGGGAGGAGGTGGAGGCATAGGAGAATGGGGAGAAAGAGGAGATAGGTAGGGAGGGAAGGAAATGCAGTGGATATAAGAACGAGGAAGAGAAAGGAGGAAGTGGAAGGATGGGAAAGGTGGGGGGTGAAATGTGGAAGTGGTGGAATCGAGAGGGGAAACGGAGGTAATAGAACTGTTGATCGTGTTCTTGTTGTGACCCCAGGCTCATCTCAACGTGAACCCAGTAGACTGCAGGCTGAGATTGCCCTTTTCCTGGCGCCCACCATCCTCCTTTCGGGGATAGGGAAGGAGTTGAGGGACGTTTGTTTACTTGAGCAGCGGAGTCCCTTAGTTACATCAGTGCCACCACGTGAAGGCGTCCCGTTGCAAGGAGATGGAATGACAGAGAAGAATAGAGGTGAGGAAAGAGGAAAAATAAAAAAGAGAGGAATGAAGTGAGAAATGGGAGCGAATGGAGGAAACAGAAACTTGAGATATAAAAGACAGAAGAGAGAATGGTGGAGAAATAATGGAAGAGAAGAAAGAAGTGAAGGATGGTGAAAAATGAGGGAGGGAGGGAAGCAGTGAGGTGAAAGGAAGTGAAAGGCCAAAGAGGCGAAGAATTGTGGAGCGATATATTGATGAATGGAGTCTGTGAATGTCGGTCACACACACACACACACACACACACACACACACACACACACACACACACACACACACACGCCATTCTGTGTACGTATGCATCATCAAGGTCGTGCATTCAATCACATTCACGCACACAGCCATACAGATGCAAAGTAGGGAACCATGTAATCTGAAAAAATGCACTCACAAATATTCTCTCTCTCTCTCTCTCTCTCTCTCTCTCTCTCTCTCTCTCTCTCTCTCTCTCTCTATATATATATATATATATATATATATATATATATATATATTTCTACATTATTCTTATTACACAATACACACACACACACACACACACACACACACACACACACACACACACACACACGCATACACACACACAAACACACAAACACAAACAGTAGCCTCAGATTCAACCAGCACAAACACAGTTCAGTCTACCGTCCTCCCCAACAGAGAGAGAGAGAGAGAGGATCGAGGAAAACGAGAGAAAGGTGGAGAAACGAAGAAAACGAGAGACAGGTGAAGGGGCATAGGAAAAAAAAAAAAAGAGAGAAATAAAAAAATAGTAAAACAGGAGGAAAAATAAATGGAGAGAAGCAGAAAAAATGAGAGAGAGAGAGAGAGAGAGAGAGAGTAAGGGGGTGTTGAAGTGCAAAGAAAACGTGGACTGGAGGAGAGAAGAAAACGGGAGCAGCAGCAGGGAAGGGGGGGACTAACCCAAACAAGACTCTCGGATGGGAAAAATTGATGGGCTAATGTGGGAGCGGCGACACTTGTCCTGCACAGTTTGGGGGACTCTGATGGGGACTCTGATGGGGACGCTGGGGGGTGAGGCCTCGTTTGTAAATCTCTGGGGGAGTTTAATCCGCCTTGAAAACAGAGATGTGGGGGGGGGAGGGAAGGGAAGGGGGAAGGAGGAGCAGGAGGGATGTGAGAGTGGTGGTGAGGGTGAGGTGGTGGTGGGGAGGAAGAGACAGGGGGGTGTGATGGGGCTGGATGAGGGGAGTGGTGAAGGGAAAAGGGATGAGGTGTGGACTGAAAGATAGAGGGGTGGACAGGGGAAGAGAGAGAGAGAGAGAGAGACAGAGACAGGGGTGGGGAGGGAGGAAAGTTCAAGGAGAGATGGAGGAAAGTAAAGAGGAGAAGGAAGATGGAGAAGGATGGGGGAGGGGGGAAAAGGGAGGGACCCAGGAGGATAGGGGGAGGTGAAAGGGGAGAGGGGAGGGGTTCAGGAGGGGAGGGGAGGGGAGGGGAGGGGAGGGGAGGTGGAGAGAGAAGAGGATAGTGAAGTTTTCTTTTGTAAACTTTGGTCTTTTTCTTTTTAATCTCGTAATGCGGTGTGTATGCGTGTGTGTGTGTGTGTGTGTGTGTGTGTGTGTGTGTGTGTGTGAGAGAGAGAGAGAGAGAGAGAGAGAGAGGGGGGGGGGACTGGAAGGAATAAGAAAAGTCAGATGAGGGGACGTTTTTACACTGAGATTGGCAAAAGGAAAACCCACAGTGATTCCTAGAGTTATCATTAAAAAGCATAGGGAAACTAATCACCAAATTGACTGTGAAGGGAAAGAATGGGGTGTGGGTAAGGGCTGGGAATGGGGGATGGGGTGGGTAAAACATTTGTATGATGAGTTGGCGCTTGAAGTGGAAGTGGGGTGGAAGAAGAGTGGGTGTAAGTGTGTATAGAGGAGCAGAGATAGAACTTTGAAGGGTGGAATATGAGGGGGAAGGAGTGATTTGATTAATATATGGACGCAGAGAATGAAATGATGCCAAAGAATTGTCTGTAGGTAGGAGGCGAGCTTAAGAGAAGGATGGCTGCTAGATTAGGCCAGAGATTGGAGGAAATTATTATCGTAAGCTGTGATGTGAATGGGATAGATTGAATGCAGCAATAAACAAAATAAAATAGACATGTGTAAAGGAATATAGATAAAAGTAAACTGTAAGAGGAATGAGCGCAAGAAAATATAGAAAGGCGTAAAAAAGGGTACTGCAGACTGAATGATGGTATTAAGAGTGCAAAGAACTGGGTGGATAAAAGTATGTATGGAGTAACAGCGAAGGAGATGTAATGATGCCTGCAGTAAGGAGCGGAAGTGAAGTAGGAATTAACTAGTGACAAACATAGTAGGAGGGAAATAGGAGGGGATAGAATGGGATACAGAGGACAACTGATCGAGAAACAGTAACCTATGGAGAAAAAAGAGGGAGGAAAAGGGGAGAGAGAAAGACCTATTGGAGAGGAAAATGTAGAATTCAAAGAGCACCACGATGGAAGTTAGTGCATGAGAGTGAAGTAAAAGTAGCAGGAAAGGAATGGGAGAGGAAGAGGAAGCACTTGATAGGAGGAGAAGCAGAATTATTACAGAATTATTGGAGCTGACTGGAAAGTGTGTGTGTGTGTGTATGTGTGTGTGTGTGTGTGTGTGTGTGTCTCTGTGTGTGTGAGAGAGAGAGAGAGAATCAGAAATAGAGAAAGAATGAAAGAGAAAATGACAGAACTAAAATTATTACACGTCCAGCTAAGTCTGTTCCGCCACTGTCACACCTACGCCCCACCCGTACAGGTGATAATTAAAGTTCCACCAGGTGAGTGCACAGCCGCCTGCGTGTGACAGCCCCGGTGACGCAACTACGGCACAAGTCTCCTTCGCTTATTATTATTTGGCGTCGGGAAATGCAAGTCGGGTTGGTCGTGAATTTTTCTGGCGCGAATTTCCGAGTCTGGTTCGTCACGGTTATTCTGGATTTTCACCTTTAAGATGGATGATGATGATGATTATTATTATTATTATTATTATTATTATTGCTTTCTTGAGGAAATGCAGCAAGTGGTCTTAAATTTTTGAAGTGAATTTCAGAGTTTGTGTTATCACGGTGCTGGAGACATTTAGAGAGAGAGAGAGAGAAGGGGAGGGAGGGGGGAGAAGAGTCAAACCCATATTACCCCCTCCAAGAAGTAGGTCAATCCAGTACAGTGAAGGGTATATGACCAGATCACTTTCCACTGAGGCATTACTTGATCAGAAGCCCTCCAGTCCTCAAGGGATTCGAACCTATGCCACACCATCACTCCAACCATTACACTTAACCTCTAACCCAGCGTCCAGAGTCTAATTTATCGCTAGGGAAATACAACTCAGGTCTTAAATTTCCATCCCTAATTTCCCAGTTTGGAGATTCGTGTTTATGAAGGAAACACCGAAAACGAAAAATATCCTGCATATTCCTGGCTTAATTTCACGTTTATTCTCGCACTGACTTCTATATAAATACAATGGTTTTATGCAAAGTTACTGCAGACGTATATTTAGGGGATCTGAAGTTTTAATACCCCGTTCGTTTATGTAATAGACTGGGAGGAGAGAGGGGAGGGAGAGAGTTTGAGGTGAAGAGGGATTACGATTGGGATGAAGTGTTGGGGAGAGAGAGAGAAGGAGGGGAGGGGGAGGAGACCTACTAGGTGGCTTGTGATAATTTGTGTGTAAGTGTGCGTGTGTGTGTGTGTGTGTGTGTGTGTGTGTGTGTGTGTGTGTGTGTGTGTGTGTGTGTGTGTGTGTGTGTGTGTGTGTGTGTGTGTGTGTGTGTGACAAACGGACAGACAGACGCAGGGGGAGGGGGGGACGACCTGTCAGCTGACCTGTGCTAATCTGCAATTCATTTTGACAGACCGACTTCATAAAAAAAAAAAAGTCTCCATTTCAAAACAATGCAAGGACGAGGGAGCACAGGAGCAGATCATGTCAAAGGCTGGAATGAGATGTGTTTGCCCCCAACTTCAGAATTTGCATAGTAAGTCCTAAATAAAATACACGTTTGTTCGGCTTTCCTTTTTTTTTCCCTTTCCTCTGTTTCAGTGCGGGGTTGGGAAGGGCAGAGCAGGGCAGTTCAAAGGCAGGAATTGCTAACCCTTAAAACAGCCCTTAAATTTCCGTGTTTTGTGAAATTATTATAATACATTGTTTGTCAAAATAGGATCTTTCTTCTTTTCGGCCATTTCAGTGAGAGGTAAGGAGGGTAGAATTGGTCAAGATCATATTAAAGACGGAATTAGTAACTCTTGGAAGTATCATCGAATTTCCACTTTAAAAAATAATAATAGGATATAGTAGTAGTAGTAGCACCAGTAGTAGAAGTTGTAGTAGTAGTAGTAGCAGCAGTAGCAGTAGCAGTAGTAATAAAAACACCATCGCCCTCCCTTAAAGCTATGAACTTCAGCTATTTCCATACGAAGTGCACAAGCCAAAAGCCAGAAAGAGCTACCCCTTAAATCAACTCTGAATTTCCATGTTCTGTGAAAACCAAAATGACAACACTACCCCTGATCCACTTTTTTTTTTTTTTTTTTTTTAGCTGTTTGTGCGCAAGGGATAATGCCAAAGGAAAAAAAATAATCCTCTTGTATCAACGAGTGAATTTATATGTTCTCTGAAACCATAAATGAAACAGAAAACACACCACCCTTGTCCACTTATATTCTTTTTTTTTTTCGTTTTCTTTCTTCTATCTTTCTTTCCTTTCCTTCTTCCTTCCTCCCTTTCTTTCCTTTTTCTTCTTTCCTTCCTCCTTTTCTTTCTTTTTTCTTCCTTCCTTCCTTCCTTCTATTTTCCTTCCTTTTCTTTCTTTCTTTTCTTTCTTTATCTGTGCTTGTTTCCGTGAGGGTAATGACAGTAAGAGCAGGTCAGGGTGTGTGTAGGCTATGTGTTGTAACGGCCGGCTTCCATACGCCTGACACCACGCCTGACACAATGCTTGACACCACACGCCTGACACCACACGTCTGACACCACGCGCCTAACACCGCACGCTTGACATTACACGCTTGATGCCTCTTTTTTTTTTTTTTTTTTTAATAACTGATTCTGAAGGGTAAGTGATCCATACGGCCGGACAACACCATTTTCTGTCACTAATCCACCCCCACCCAGTGTTTCAGGCTGCGAAAGAGAGAGAGAGAGAGAGAGAGAGAGAGAGAGAGAGAGAGAGAGAGAGAGAGAGAGAGAGTCTGTATTTATCATCGAACGAGCCTCGACAAACTGCAACACCAAAAACGCATGACGGGACACACTACTCCACCCTCCCGCTTGAAAGTAGAGAATTATTAACTCCGCATCAACTTCTAAATGTCCCTGCGCAATGAAAACCTAAAAAAAATCTATCCCTTACCCCAGCTATACGTCTCTCCTGCCGTTTCTATGCGAGGTGGTCAGGTCAAAGGTCGGATATAGTGACCCCCTAAACCAACAGCAGAATTTCCCATCTTCTGTGAACACTTAAATTATACGCATCCTTGTCCATCTTTACTATCTATCCATCTATCTATCTATCTGTCTATCCATTTATCTATCTATCTATCTGTCTATCTGTTTTTATTTTTATTTATTTATTTATTTATTTAGGATGTCGAGTCAGAGTAAGGATGGGTAGACAAGGTCAGTTTAAAATCCAGCAGTGACCCTTAACCCTTTCAGTCCGAGTACGCCTTTTATTTTATTCTTCCTACCTCCAGATGATTTTATTCAGCTTGAGGGAGGCTTTGTTCGACCCAGAGGGATTGGATTTTCCCGCGATTAACCCCTTCGAATTAGAGGTACACGGGAAGGTGCGTGAAATCGTCTGAGCAGGAAGAATACAATAAAATTAAGTCGTGGTGGTGAAGGTGGTAGCCTCTTAAATCCTCTCCATCTATCTATCTGTCTATCTCTCTATCTATAGTCGTACGCCCTAAATCCGCGGACCTGTATCTTAGTTAATCCTTCCTCCCCACACACGATTCTGTTTAGTTCTGGAAAATCTACGACACTCTTTTCACCTTAACTTGGCCCAGATTTTCGTCTTCTTGCAGCTTATTTCACGGAGCTCTGTTGTCTAGACAATACTACTCTACCTCCTTTCCACAGCACTTCTTCATGACTATCGTCCTATTCTGGTATTAATCTATTACTACAGCTCGGCATTCAAGATGGAGAGATGGCAATATTAGGCCAAGTTCACCTGAAACAGGTATAGTTGAGAAGGGGTTACCGGCGGCTCTGTCTAACCCAAGTAAAGAGAGAGAGAGAGAGAGAGAGAGAGTCGCTTACTTGCCAGAAAAAGTAGAAAAAAAAAATGTCTACTTCTCATAAATAAAAAAAAAATACTTGCCAAAAAATCATAGAAAATTTCAGAACCACTGCTTGACCATGTGCCGCCGTGGTGAGGGGTATAGTTTCACTTAAAGACGAAGAATTATGACACTCTTACGCCTTATTCTGAAAAATTGGCTGGGTTCCGAAGAGCGTATCACCGGTTTTCAAAAGTTATCGCTCACTCTCCCTTACCTATCGGTCACCTGACAAATTACGACGCTCGCTGGGAACGCATGAATATTGATAGCGTTTTTTTTTTTTTGGGGGGGGGGAAGGGGAATTCGGACGGAAGTAGGAAGTGAGTAGAATTGGAATGAGGGACGTGTTTCTAGTTGGCCTTTTAGGATTCCGTAACGCCTCTTCCTCAGCGATTTATTCAGGGATTTCGCACCTGATTTTTTGCACCTGATTCCCGCAAGTCCCATCATGTGTTTTTATTTTTTATATTTGTTTTTTATTCTCATCATCTCCAGACGATTATATGCAGCCTAGGAAAGCTTTTTTTTTTTTTTTTTAAGGAGCTAAATCTTTCATTCATCCCTTCATTGCAATAAGTTTTCATCAAGCTAAATATAATCATCTAAAGGAACAAGAGAAATAGATAGATAGATAGACAGATAGACAGAAAGACAGATAGATAGACAGATAGATAGATAGTGTGCGTAATCGGTTTTAAAAGTCTAATAGTCCTCTTTACTGAAAATATGGCATAAGATAAAACATAAATCGCTAAGGAAAAGGGTTCACGGAGATGCTACTGACCAAGACGGAACCCATGTTAAATATATATGAGAAATAGATGCAAGAGAAAGTAACTAAATATGTGAAAACTAAGTCGGTATGGAAGTGGCGCTGCGTCGATATTACTGATGAGTGTCGACATTATTAACTGATACAGAAGAGAATGCAAGTTACGAGATGGAGAATTAATCACCAAGGAAAAGGCACTAAGAAGTCTCCCACGCCAATGAGTATGCGGACACGAGTCACTTGGATTTAGTCAATTAACGTGGATTTATTCTGTTCGTACCAAAGACCCCAAAATGGAAATAGATCAGGCTGCAAGTAAAAGTGGCGTTATTTTTTATTTTTTATTTTTTAGAAAGTAGAGAGATGCTGTTTATCAAGTTTTCCATTGAGTTTTTTTTTTAGTCTCAAATGATGGTACGAATATCTAGTTGTGAATGATTTTTTTCTTTTTTTTTCTTTTTTTTTTTTTTGTCTTCCTGCCTCAAATGAAAAAAATATAAAGTTGTGAATTATCTTTCTTCCCTCGTGCCTCAGATGAAAGTACGGGTATCAAGATGGAAATGAATCTTTTTTCTTTTTTTCTTTTTTTATCTCCCTGCCTCAAATGAAAGTTCGAGCATTAAGTTATGAATGATTATCTTATTTTTTTTTTTTTTTCCTTACTGTCTCAGATGAAAGTTGGAGTAACAAGTTGTGAATGAGAAAAGCAAGTTTTTTTTTTTTTTTTCGGACACCATCAGACAGGAAAATATGCCATGTAGTGAGGAAGTACAGCAGTGTATTTTTTTTTTTTTCCCACTTACGAGACTAGCAGGAGAAAGTACCAAAGTTTTTTTTAAGTCTACTATATTTCCGCTAAGAAGTAGGAAAATGTACCATGTCAGTAATTAGCTATGTAATGTTCCTTTTTACTTAAATTTAGGGAACTGGAGTGTTTTAGGTATTACTGGAATATAAAGTGATACTCTATTTTTAGAAGTAAGGAAATATACCACGTTATAAGTCACTTTGAACATTTATTTTTTTCTACTTAAAATTAGGGGAATAAACGAAATTATTATTACTTTTCACAGCCTTCTTCGTTATGTTTTTGTACACTTAAAGAAAGAGATGTTCTGTGTACCAAGTTATACAAAGTTACAGCAATTATTTCCACTTAAAACTTAGGGACGTATGTCAAGGTATACCTAAAGTTCACAGGGTTTTTAAGTTATTATTGGAGTCCACAGTTATTTTTATTATTATTACTTTTCCACTTAGTTATAATGAGTCACGGCAATTTCTTCTTCCACTTAAAGTTAAGGAATTATACCAAGCTAAATGGGATTCGCGGGGAACAATGTGGATTGGGAGGGTGTAGAGGTAGGTGTAGAGGGGTGTAGGTGGGGAGAGAGAGAGAGATGGAGAGTCAGAAAGGGATGTGGGGCGAGGGGAGGTAAAAACAAGACCACCACCACCGCCACACCACGCGAAGGCGGCCGGACAGACACGTGCACTCCGTATGGCCGCCGCCTTGCTACTGCTGCTGCCTCGCTCCACTCCGCCTCTCTCTCTCTCTCTCCCTCTCTCTCTCTCTCTCTCTCTCTCTCTCTTCTACGTAAATACACCTGTTCCACTTTTTACTCTCTTTTCTTACTCTCCTGTTCAACTCCCCCTTTTTTTTACTCTTTTTCCTTTCTCTCACCTTTCTCGCTATCCATCCTTTATTATTTTTCTACTGTCTTCTTCCTCTCTCTTTACTTCCCTCTCTTCTCTCTTTTTTTTTTTTATACCCTCTACCCTTGTTTTTATTCTCCCCCCTTTCTCCTTTTCCTCTTTACTTTTCCCCTTCCTTGTTTCATTCTTATTGTCTTTCTCTCTTCTTTATTTTCTTCTCCTTCCTTCCTCCTGTTCCCTCTTCTTCCTTTTTTCTTTACTCCTCTTTCCCTCTTACCTTCCGTCTTCCTTCTTTTCCCTTCCTCCCTTGCCTTCCTGTCCTTTCCGTTTTCCCTCTTATCCTCCCTCTTTCCTTGATATTACTCCCTCTCCTTTCTCTCTTTCTTTTCCTTTTCTTTCCTATATTTACTCTCTCCTTTCTTTCTCTTTTCCCTCTCTTTTTTTCTCTCTTTCTCCTCCTTTCTCTCTCCTTCCCTCTCTCCTACCTTCCTTAATTGGTGATCTGTTTCCTCTCTCTCTCTCTCTCCTCCCTTATTTGTTTTCCCTCTCTCTCCCTCAGTTCCTAGTTTTCCTCCTTAACTCCTCATTACCTCCTTCCCTCTCTTCTTCCTCATTAGTATTCTTTCTCCACCCTCTTCCCTTGGCTTTTCTTTCTCTCCTTCCATCCCTCCTTCCTCGCATGCCCTCTCTCATTTTTCATTCTTCTCTTTCTCATTTCATTTTATCTCCCTAGTTCCATAATCTCTCTTTCCTAACTCCGTCTTTGTTGGTTGTCTCCTTTCTCTATCCATAATATTTTCCTGCCTTCCTCCATTGTTCGTGCTCTCTCTCTCTCTCTCTCTCTCTCTCTCTCTCTCTCTCTCTCTCTCTCTCTCTCCCAAGCACAGATCCCGACTATCTCACCCCCGTCCCGATTTACAGCTCTTACTGACAATTAAGAGTAAGCAGCACGGGAAAGCTCTAACTCTCACCCCCTTACCCGTTGTTGGCTGTGGTGTGAGAGGAGGGGCAAATGAGAGCAACGCGCGCTTAGCTTCCTCTTGTTCTTGGAGAAAACTTTGAGATATACCTTCACTGCACTTAAACCACAACGCCTTCTGTCCAGTGGTATTATTTTCCATTATGTTCTTTCTGTCTTCAAAGGATTTTACTCGGATTAGGGGGAAACCTTCAAATTGGAGAGATCAGCTTTAGTCTCAATGATCCTTTTCACTATTGCGCCTCCCTCCTACGATGAATGAAAGTCTGCAGGAAGGAAGAATATAAGAAAATGCATCATTGAGCTAAAGGGGTTAATCATGTGGCAGGTTTTTCTTTACAGGATGTACAGAACTCTCTTTGCCTCTCTCCACTCCACCTCACACAGCTCATCGTTCCTGTTTCTCTCATCCCTACTTTTACTCCATCCTCTCCCTCGACACTTACATTTTTGGATGACTTTTTACATTAGCCTTCACTGCACTCAAAATACTAATCCTACAACAACAATTTTCACAAATGTGTTTTCAGGCCTCAGCCCCACCGCCCTCCCACCCGGTTTTTTGCTGACCATGTTTTTTTTTTTTCCCCTTTTACGGTTTGATGGCGCGACGCAGGTTATGTGGCCGACGATGATGCTTATTTTGATCACACTGGCCCACCTTCCCCGTTCCTTCCTTCCTCCTTCAGAAGTTTGCCCATCTTAGGAGACTCTTTGAACTGAAAGAGTTAGATAGTCTTCAGTGACCCCTTTCAGAACAAGAATTCTTTCCTGTGTCCAGTATGAATGACAAGAGGTAGCAAGATAGATACACACACACACACACACACACACACACACACACACACACACACACAACACACGTCCCCGGAATGAAAGGATTAAGAAGAACTACTAGTGAAGGAGTTGCTAAAGGCTGTCTCTTTCCCTGGATTTCGAAAAGTCACTTCTACATTCCTCTGACACTCAAGAACCGTGCGTCCCCCTGGTAAAAGTCTGGGTATGGTTCCTGTCATGCAACAAGTGGTAGACAGGTGTGGTGGTGTGGTGTGACTGTGTTCTGGCCCCTGACCCGCCCTGCTTTGCCCTACCTCGTCACCCTCCCCGCTGACCTCCTCCGCTACACCAGGTCATTGCCACTGTAACTCTCGCCTTTACTTGGACCAAATTTTTTTCTTTTTGCAGCGTTTTTCACATAACTCAGTGGCAGAAGAAGGCAGTGCTACAGCTCTACATCCTTTCCGTAGCACTTCTTCATGACTGGCATCATATTCTTCCACTGATCAATTGTTACAACTCAGCATTCAAGATGGACGTATGGTAATTTTAGACCAAGTTACAGTGAAGCAATAACTAGCAAATTTCATATGTCGCCCAAATGAACCCACGCACTCCTCATTTTCTCCCTCTAGCATAGACCCTCTGGAAGGTCTTGGTCTATTTTTGGGAGTGGTGAGGACATAAGATTGTACGTTAAGTATACAGAGTTAGTGTATACAGAGTTAGTGAAAGCAGAATTTCATCACCGTTTTCCCGCACACGTCGTGACGAAATCTTTTCCCGTCAACTGTCTCGAGAAAAGAGTTTCCGGAAGCCATGAAGAATGCTTTCTAGGAATTATGAAACGATCCAATTGCCAAAGACATTCTCGGAGAGCAAATTTGCTTTGTGGGTCTTTCTGAAGTCTTGTCTGTCTATCAATGCAGCATAATCGGTTCCACGTGAAAGATGACCTTTGTTGGGCCTTTACCGTGACTGGAGAACTGATACCCCAGGAGGAAGGAATAATGCTGTTTCATCCTTATTTCTAGCTTTTGCAGTTAACTTCTTATTTAGCGCTCTTTTACGTGCATACACCCCAGACTTAGATTTAATTATCTGTTTTGCTAAAATTCTATATCCATCCTACCCTTTCGAACTGCATTGCGATGTCCACTTCTTCAATGGAAGATGTTGACGAGCTGGAACTGTCATCTCTTATCGTATTTTATCAGGAGTGCCACAGAACACACACACACACACACACACACACACACACACACACACACACACACACACACTAAAGTTCACATCGAAGGCTTTCCGACAACAAGTTCCTAAGTTGTTCAGTATCTTCTCAGGCCAACACCAGTCGCTCTCCTCATCATCCTCTCCTCCTCATGTTATTCATCATTCTGTTCATTTTCCCTCTCATCTTTTTTTCCTTCCTTCTCATCATATTCATCATTTTTTTCTCAATTTCTCAATCTTCTCCTTCTTTTCCTGCTCGTCGTAATCATCTTTTTATTCCGTTTCTCATTGATCACCTCCTCCTCCTCATTTCATTCATTTTGTGTTACTCATTTTCCCTAGCATCTCCTTGGCTTCTTCAACCCTGGGAATATTATTTTGTTATATTCTACATGGATGGAAATCAGCAAAAAAGTAAATAAAATAAATAAATGAAATACTGACAATAAACCAAAGAGAATTTATGGGCCGAAAATATTTATTACTCTCGTCTCCCCAGGGAAAGCGCAGTTGAAATTTTGCACTATTGTTTTTTTTTATATGCATGATACCAAAAAAGAAAAGAAAAAGAAAAAAATAGTCTTCAAGGGATAAGGGCCCGCGGCTAGGCTGCCTTTGTTCAGTACACTTACGGGTGCATGACTAAGCTACCTCCCTTGATGATATTGCTTTGATAATAATAATAATAATAATAATAATAATAATAATAATAATGATGATGATGATGATGATGATGATGATGATGATGATGATGATGATGAGGAGGAGGAGGAGGAGGAGAAGGAGGAGGAGGAGGAGGAGGATAATGATGATAAGGAGGAGGAGGAGGAGGAGGATAATGATGATAAGGAAGAGGAGGAGGAGGGTTAATGAAGACTATCTCGAAAAATTCCCGTTCGAAAAATCTCCTTAATGCTTTTAAAAAGCGACGGATAGTAACAAGTATAAAGTTTAAAAATATATATATATCGTATTCATAAACCTAAGGCATAGATCTAGATGCCTTTCTAATTAATTGACCATTTTTTTTTTTTTTTGTTCTTTGCCATTCTTTCTTTCTTCTCTCTTTTTCTTTCTGTCTGTGTCTTCTGCCTGCCTGTCGTTCTTTCTTACTTTTTTCTCTCATTCTTTTTTTTCTTTCTGTCTATGTCTTCTTTCTGCCTCTCTGTTTGTTTTCTTTCTGTCTTCTTGCTTTCTTTCGTTTTTTTCTTTTTTCTCGTCTGTCTTCATTTTTCTGTTTGCCTGTATGCCTTTCCTTCTTCCTTTCTTTCGTTCATTCTTCTGTCTGTCTATCAATCTATCTATCCAACTATCTATCTATCTTTTCTTTCCATCTCATATCCCAGCATTGCCAGCATGATCTTTTATTTCCTGCATTCACTTCCGCTTTATAATACCTTGTGTCGTCTTCAGCCAACTTTCTCGCAAAATTTCGCCTCTGTATTCGCAAGCGCTTATGAGGTGCCGCCAACTTTGAAACTCTCTCACCCAGTCAGTTTCCCAGTCAGTCAGTGGATCAGATAGTTGGTCAGTTAGTCAGTTAGTCAGTTGTTTGCAATTAGGACAGGGAGGATTATCTACTGTACTCTTCTCACCGTAACTTGGCCCAGATTTTCGTCTTTTTGCAGCTTATTTCACGTAGCTCAGTGGCAGGAAAAGACAGTACTGTGGTTCTTCTTCCTTTCCATAGCACTTCTTTATGACTAGCATCCTATTCTTGTGTTCATTTATTGCTACAACTGAGATTCAAGAGAGAGAGAGTAATTCTAGCCCAAGCTGGAGTGAAAGGAGTATAGTCGGTGGGGAAATTGGTTAGTTATAGAATAAGTTAGTCAGTAAGGAAGTCGGCAGGACAGAGTCAGTATATCAGTTTAGATTGGAGGAGATTTGTGTGATTCTCTCTCTCTCTCTCTCTCTCTCTCTCTCTCTCTCTCTCTCTCTCTCTCTCTCTCTCTCTTTTGTGTGTGTGTGTGTGTGTGTGTGTGTGTGTGTGTGTGTGTGTGTGTGTGTGTGTGTGTGTGTTTGTGTGTGTATGTGTATGTGTGTGTCATTTTAACACCTTTTTAACACCTCATTTTAACACCTCATTTTAACACTTCATTTTAACACCATTTTAACACATTTTAACACCTCATTTTAACAACGTCCTCCCAGACTTCGAGGAAATTTAACTGCGTTGCCAAGTTTGGGGAAGAAGAATTAGAGGAGGAATATTCTTTGGCGGTGAGGGGTAAGAGGAGGAATATTTTTGGTAAGGAGGAGTAAGAGGAGGAATATTCTTCGGTGGGGAGGAGTAAAAGGAGGAATATTCTTTGGTGGGGAGGAATATTAACTGGCAGGGGTAAAGAGAAGGAATATTCTTTGGCTGGAGGTATATAAGGGGGAATATTCTTCGATGGGAGGGAATAAGAGCAGGAATATTCTCTGCTGGTGGGGAGGAATATGGAGGAGGAATATTCTGTGCCTGTTGAGGAATATGAAAGCCTGGGGACATCAAGGCAGTTTTCTTGGGTTGGTCTTGGCCGGACTGCGAGACGAGGGAGGAATATGCTTAGCGAGAATCACGTCACTCGAACCCTTCACTCAGATGATGTAGTTTTCCATTATTCCTTGGCTACTCTCATGTCTGGTAATCGGTGTATAAATCTGTAAAAATATATATAATTTGTCAATGGAGTATTTATTGGTCTAAGTATTTTATTTTTTTTATATTGACTTTAATCATCCCCTTCCCTTCTGCCCCCACCGTCCTCTCTCCCACGTCTTGCCCTCCCCTCCCCTACTCTCCACCCTCCCGTCTCCCTTCACACTCCCTTGTCCCCTTACCCTCCCCATTTCCCCCATCCTCACTCTCTCGGCTCTCCCCTTTCCCCACACACTTCCTACTCCCCTCACCCTCCCCTCTCCCAGTCTACCCTCCCTTTCCCCCTCTCCCTTTCTCCCCTTCCTTCCTTTTTCCCCCACACCCATCCCTCTCACCGTACCCTCCCCTCACAATCCATTCCTCCTCCCATCCTCCTCTCTCCTCATGCCCTCCCATCTCCCCGATTCTTCCTACTTCCCTCTCTCTCCCCACACCCTCATATCTCCCTCCCTCCTTCCCCCAACCCCCACGGGAAACGTCTGAATACACCACTGATAGCGACACTCCCTCGGCGAGCACGTTCATTTAACAACTTCACCACGATGCGTTTTATCAGTCAATTCTTACCAGTGACAGGTCAATTTAGTCAACTTTGAACCGATTTTAGGTCAATTAAGTCAACTTTCAACCGATTTTAGGTCAGTTTAGTCAACTCTGAAAAGATTTTAGGTCAATTTAGTCTACTTTTAACCGATTTTAGGTCAATTTAGTCAACTCTGAACAGATTTTAGGTCAATTTAGTCAACTTTCAACCGATTTTAGGTCAGTTTAGTCAACTTTGAACTGATTTGAGGTCAATTTAGTCAACTTTGAACCGCTTTAGGTCAATTTAGTCAACTTTAAACAGATTTTAGATCAATTTAGTCAACTTTGAACCGATTTCAGGTCAATTTAGTCAACTATGAACTGATTTTAGGTTAAATTAGTCAACTTTGAACAGATTTTAAGTCAAATTAGTCAATTTTGAATAGATTTTAGGTCAATTTAGTCAACTTTGAACAGATTTTAGGTCAATTTAGTCAACTTTGAACCGATTTTAGATCAGTTTAGTCAACTCTGAACAGATTTTAAGTCAATTTAGTCAACTTTGAACAGATTTTAGGTCAGTTTAGTCAGATTTGAACCGATTTTAGATCAATTTAGTCAACTTTGAACTGATTTTGTCAATTTAGTCAACTTTGAACAGATTTTAGGTCAATTAAGTCAATTTTGAACAGATTTTAGGTCAATTTAGTCAACTGTGAACAGATTTTAGGTCAATTTAGTCAACTTTCAACAGATTTTGGGCTTTTTTTTTTTTTTTTTTATTCTTTTACTACTAAATTTATTCACTCTGATTAGGAGAGATGAGTCAGTGGGGCTTGTGAGTCAGTGAGGCGGTGTGGTAGTGTGAGTGTGTCAGTTAGTGTGAATAGGTGAGTTAATGTGAGTTAGTGAAGCAGTGTGAGTAAGTGTGGTAATGTGAGGTAACGTGGTGATGCTAGTGAGTTAGTATGAGTCAGTGAGGTTGGTGAGTCAGTGGGGTAGTATGAGTCAGTGAGGTTGGTGAGTCAGTGGGGTAGTGTGAGTCAGTGAGGTTGGTGAGTCAGTGGGGTAGTGTGAGTCAGTGAGGTTGGTGAGTCAGTGGGGTAGTATGAGTCAGTGAGGTTGGTGAGTCAGTGGGGTAGTATGAGCCAGTGAGGTTGGTGAGTCAGTGGGGTAGTGTGAGTCAGTGAGGTAGTGTGAGTCAGTGAAGTAGTTTAAATGAGGTAAGATGGTAGTATTAGTGAGTTAGTATGAGTCAGTGAAGTAGGTGAGTCAGTGAGGCAGTGGGAGTCAGTGAAGTAGTTATAGTGAGGTAAGGTCGTGGTATTAGTGATTTAGTGTGAGTCAGTAAGATAGGTGAGTCTGTGAGGTTGCATGAGTGAGGTAGTGTGAGTCAGTAAGATAATGAGAGGTAGTGAGTCAGTGTGGTAATGTGTGTCAGTGAGATAATGTGAGGTTGTGAGTCAGTGAAGTAGTGATTCAGTGAGGTAGGGTGATGAGTCAGGGAGACAATGAATCAGTGAGGAAATGAGTCAGTAAAGCAATGAGTCAGCGAGGTAATGAGTCAGTAAAGCAATGAGTCAGTGAGGTTGTGAGTCAGTGAGTTAATGCAGAAAACCCATCACACACTCCCACACACATTATCATCCCTTGTTCGTTCAACCAGATCAGAAAAATGACCTTCACAGACTTCGGGGGAAATATTCTCTCTTTAATATATCTGTCTATAAAATTATTTGTGTTTTTGATAATCAGCAGACAGAAAATGTTATAGATCTTTCAGGCTTTAAATTGTTCAGACAGAGGATAACATGTAATCCCTTGAGTGTGATGAGGTGTTTATTTTTACTACTACTACTACTACTACTACTGCTACTATTACTACTACTACTACTACTGTGGAGTTCTTATTGACATTGTAGATTTTTTTGAGGGGGGGGGATCTAGAAGGCTGGCATTCCAAGACCGTTAGAGATAGAGACTTGAAATTTTCAGGAGTGATGTATCTTGGTTACAGGCTTCTTTTGGCACATTTTTTTTTCTAGCACTAGCGCCCTCTGTTAGTTTTCAACTTTTGCTTTCCTGCGCAGCAAAAACTACTGAATCGATTGCTTTGCAAATGTTCCAGTATGTAGTCATCAACATATACTAGTGCACCTGGGTATTGATACTGTGATCCAGTAAATACTTTCTGAGATATTGAGGAAAATAAAAATGGCCTCCTCATGCCTGGATGTGCTAAATCGGAAAATATTTGGCCGATTTTGACCAAACTCGGTGGAAATGTAGTTTGTCATGAATGAACATGATTTGCTTAGTATGAATGACCTTGACCTTGATCCCAATATCACAGTTCAAAATCTGTAAAAAAAAAACACTTGAGTCTCAGAAGTCCCTTAATATTAGGTCTACAAAGGTAACAAAAGTATTTTCATCTGGAATGTGGAGTTCATTCAATTTATTGCTTCAGCAGTTTTAAAAATCTGGTTATTATTATTATTGTTGTTGTTATTATTGTTGTTGAGATAAAGGGAAAGGGGCAGAAACCTCCGTTTTCCCTCCACAAAATCAGGGGGACAACTGTCCTCCTTCCCCCTTCCTCCACTTCAGCGCCCTTGAATGATGATGTTGGATATGATAATGATGATGATAATGATGGTGGTGGTAATGATGATGATGATGATGAAAAAACGAAGGCACAGACTCTGAATAAAGGAAAACGTAAGAGCGGAAAACTGGAAGGGGAGATAATAACATTTTTTTTTACCCGGCATATATAACGAGCAGGTAACGTCATAATAACCCCAGAGGACGTCGTTAAAGTCCATTATGGCCCGAAAGAAATATACTTTTGGATTTAATATAATTTTTACAACACCGTCGGCGCCTCCTACACGTTCGCCGTGCATTCCTCCGTTTACTTTAACTTGGCCCAGTTTTTTTTTTAGGTCATTTCGCTTTGCTAAGTGGGTTAAAAAGCAGTGTTATGGCGCCACAGTCTTTTCGCAGCACTTCTTCATGACTAGGATCATATGTTGGGTGGGCAAATTCGGCCTGCAGTCCACCGGGTGCACGTTCATATGAGCCTTGGGTTGCACTACTACTACTGCTACTACTACTACTATTACTACTACTACTGCTACTACTGCTACTACTACTGCTACTACTACTACTACTACTGCTACTAAACATTAATTTTCCAAGCTTCACAGTGGTTCCAGTTAGGTAACTGTTATATAGTTTTTTGCACTTATTAATCTGAACACCTGGCTTTCTGTCATGCACTAAACAGACACTTTTTCCTCTCTGGCTTTTTCTTTTTTTTTTAGATGAGGGATGGAGACGGTTAAGGGACTGCTATACAAATGTTTCGTGATATGTCAAAGCTTCCACAGTTTTGTCAACCAGATGCAGTTTATCATGGACTGGCGGTAGCTGAGTGAGAATGAGAAATGGAGTGGACGTTGATATATGGTTGTGGGTGTGGGTGTAGGTGTTGGATGTAGCTATGGAGTGAGGTGTTTGTGAGCATTAAGTGAGGTATGGACGTTGATGTAAAGGTATGGGTGTGGGTGTGGGTGTGGATTCAGATGTGTGGATGTGGGTGTGGTTTCAGGTGTGTGGGTTTGGTATGAAGTATGTGAATGTAGGAATGGGCTCAGGTGTGTGAGTGTAGGAATGGGCTCAGGTGTGTGAGTGTAGGAATGGGCTCAGGTGTGTGGCTGTAGGTGTGAACTGAGGTGTGTGG
This sequence comes from Coenobita brevimanus, assembly GCF_032717465.1. Classification (NCBI taxonomy): domain Eukaryota; kingdom Metazoa; phylum Arthropoda; class Malacostraca; order Decapoda; family Coenobitidae; genus Coenobita; species Coenobita brevimanus. The sequence continues at coordinate 19,044,296 of NC_137033.1, forward strand.
GTGTGGATTCAGATATGTGGATATGGGTGTCAATTCAGATGTGTGGAAATGGGTGTGGATTCAGATGTGTGGATATGGGTGTGGATTCAAGTGTGTGGGTGTGGATTCTGGTGCTTGGGTGTTTGTGTGGATCTGGGTTCAGGTAGGCTATATGGTTGTGGGTTTAGGAGTATGGATGTGGATTTAGGTGCATGTTTGTAAGTGCAGAGCCAAGTGTATGGGTGTGGGATCAGGTGTGTGTAGGTATGGAGTCAGCAGCACAGGTGTGGACACAGGTGTGTTTTCGATAGGCTCAGGTGGGGAACAGAATGAAAGGCGTTGAAAATACACTTTGTTCTATGGAGGAAAAAAAAAAAAAAAAACTATATCCCCAGCTTTTTTTACTTTTTTACTTTTTATCACATTAGGTTTTATTTTTTTTTTTCACCTCATTATCACAGTGTAGACAAAGATAGCATTTTCCTCACATATAATTTACCTGGTGCTCTAATGGTTGCAACATCTTATTAGGAGCGACGGCCTTCCATAGGTTCGACTCCCAAGACGTGACTAGATTCTTTTCATTCACGTAGAGCCACTAAGGAAAGGAGGCTATACTATTTTTGCTCTGACTTGGCCTAGATTTTCGTCCTTTTGCAGCTGTTTCACGTAGCTCTGTGGCAAAAATAGACAATGCTGCCGCTCTACATGCTTTCCACAGCACTTCTTCGTGACTAGAATCATAATCTAGTGTCAATATTTTCCTACCACTGAGTATTCAAGCTGGAGGTACGGGAATTTTAGACTAAGAGTAAAAAGAGTATAGTCATCTAACCTAAAACAAACTGCACTAAGGTCGCCTAATCTTTTGCATATTATATCTACATAGGGGTATAATAGAGCTGTCTGTTACATTTTTTAAACACTTCAAATTATAAGTAAGATCCTTCCCTACGAAGTTCAAATCAGTATCGGCATCACGAATATTAAGTGCAGTTTTGTTGTATCAGCCTGAGATTGCAAGCGCCTTACGACTATCAGGCACAGTGTGGAAAAATAGCAAGTTCTTTTACCTATAGTGTTTATCGGCTTGAAACAGTAAGCGCCTTTCCTTTCCTCTGTGTGGCAGAGGCTTTCACTGAGGAACAAAAACTATGACAGGATAGAAAGAGGTTTCAGAGATTAAGCTAGGGTGGTAACAGTAAACACACACACACACACACACACACACACACACACACACACACACACACACACACACACACACACACACACACACACACACAAGGGCACTACCTGGCAAAAGTGTGTGTGTGTGTGCCAAAAAAAGGCGAGGAGACTGGTGCCTTGATCAGTTATCACATTGCTGTCAGTGACATCAAAGAACACGGTGCAAAAGTGAGCTATCCTCTGTCTCTGTCTCTCTCTCTCTCTCTCTCTCTCTCTCTCTCTCTCTCTCTCTCTCTCTCTCGTGTATGTATGTATGTATGTTCAGACAGAGAGACCGCTTTAGATAGAATGTACCTGGATTTGGTGTGAAGTGTAATGATGGGGAGACTAAACTGTGTACCGTAAGCTGTTAAGATGATGATGATGATGTGTGTGTGTGTGTGTGTGTGTGTGTGTGTGTGTGTGTGTGTGTGTGTGTGTGTGTGTGTGTGTGTGTGTGTGTGTGTGTGTGTGAGAGAGAGAGAGAGAGAGAGAGAGAGAGAGAGAGGGGGGGGGAGGGAGGGAGGAGAAGACGAGTGGGGATGGGAGTTACTTCGAGTGGAGCAAGGGACTGTGAAATGAGTGTTACAGGGATGAGCGACTGTCACGTTAATATGACAAGGAATTAGTGAGATAATATGGAGGTGAGACAGTGAGGGGGAAGACTAGAGGAGAAACAGGGGGTGCGAAACTAATTAACCCTCTCATGGTCGGGACAGCTCTTGTAGTCGATTCCAACTAACACCTGACGATTTTATTCAGCTGAGAGAAAAGTGGGAGCAGAGGAGCGAGAGAGAGAGAGAGAGAGAAAGAGGTCCCACTGCACCACTCTACTCATCACCGTAACTCTAGGCTCACACGCATGACGGCAAACAATTTGGCTTATTGCAATTTGCTTAGATCTCTCTTCTTCCAGACTCCTTCATTACACTCTAGGGTCAACGCCGGATCTCGTGTGTGTGTGTGTGTGTGTGTGTGTGTGTGTGTGTGTGTGTGTGTGTGTGTGTGTGTGTGTGTGTGTGTGTGTGTGTGTGTGTGTGTGTGTGGTGTGTAAGAGAGAGAACAGACAGACAGACAGACAGACAGAGACAGAGAGAGAGAATGTTATGGTGCTGAAAGGCTAAATACTAACCACTTGAAGACGATGACGTTGTTCTTATATTCTCCCTACTCTCAGACGGTTTTACTTAGCTTCAGGGATGATTTACGAACTGGGTAAGATACTGTATACCCTTCATAAATCCCTTCAGGACAAGAGGCTTCTCCCAGGCTGAGGAAAATCGTCTGGAAGTGGCAAGAATGAGCTTTAAATGACATCGTATAGCGAGAAAGGATTTACAGTGATTCCGGACAAGTGAGTTAAAATATAAATGCCGTGATGGACCCAGCGGATTGCATTATTTTGACGACGCTGACAAAAGGCATCGGATTCTATACCTTTTGCATCAGTGAGAGTGTAAATATACAGTATGTGTGAGAGTGAAAGCTAAATTTATGCTCGGGCTTTGTGTGTGTGTGTGTGTGTGTGTGTGTGTGTGTGTGTGTGTGTGTGTGTGTGTGTGTGTGTGTGTGTGTGTGTGTGTGTGTGTGTGTGTGTGTGTGTGTGTGTGTGCTATGGGTAAATATTTGGGGAACTGGAAGGTAAATATTCGTTCAAGCCGAGGTCAAAACTACTTATTTCAAAACTACTGCTCTAGGTTTGCCTTCATCTGACGGAATGGGTTCACTCCAGCAATTTCAGTACTAAATGATGCGGTAAGAATGAGTCTCCTTGGTTACTAGTTAAATATACCCTCCACTCTGAGTACACCGGGACATCAACTTGGGCTGGAATAGGGATAGGGATTTTTTTCAAGTTAGAGGGAACGTTTGTGGAATTTTTGTCAGGTTAGGGGAAACGTTTGTGGGATTTAGGCCAAGTCAGAGTAAACGTTTGTGATATGGTGTTACGGATGCAGGCCATGTCGATATTTAAACGGTATAAATTCATAACATCCACGAGAATATCAAGAGGCTGCACACAAAATACGTCGCTTAGGAAGAGGTGTTACGAAGCCTCTTAGAAAACGAACTTAAGTTTCCAAAGATTTCAAGATAGGGAAGGGGTCATATACAAAATAAACTGCTGCGGAAAATGTGTTGAAGCCTTCCACGCCACTTAAATATAGGAGTGTGTGATAATATTGCGGTGCGTCCAGGGTTCATGTGCTGAATAAATAGCAGAGGAAAAGGTGTTAAGGAGCCACCCACGCCACTAAGAATACGATCATAAGTTTGGTAAGATTGCAAGTTGTACTCGTGTTCTCCTTGTAAATAACATAATGCGGTAAAAGTTTGAGCCGTAAATTGAAAGAAGTGGAGTTCCCAAGAGCCTCTAATTACCACCTGGCCCGGAAGATGGACGAGAGAGAGAGAGAGAGACAGAGAGAGACAGACAGACAGACAGACAGAGTGGCGGTATGAGGAAGAGGGAGGGTGAGAGAGGGGTTAGGAGAGGGATAAGGGGGAAGTGAGAACAAGAGAGAGAGAAAGAGAGAGAGGAAGCGAGAGAGGAGGGGGAGAGGGGGAGAAGAATAAAAGAGAGAGGGAGGGAGGGAAATGGAGAGAGGGGGAAGAGGAAGAAGTTTGAAAAAGTTAACCCTTTCTATACTCTAACAACTTTTATTTAATTTGCCATATCTTAACCTTTTCACTACAAGAGGCCGTTCCTGAGGTGCATAAAATCGTCCTGAAGCAGCAAGAGAACATTAGAAAAAATAAATGTAACAAAAATCTAAATTATCGCGGTACTGAAAGCCGTAAGTGCGAGGCAAAGTTTGGAATTACTAAATGTATACTTTCTCGAGTAGTTACGTGTCTTGCATAAGTAAGGAAAGGGTTGGGGAGAGGAGGGAAAGAGTCTGGGGGTAGTGGGAAAGGGGAGTGAGGAAGGGATGGGGGCGTGTGGGGAGGGGAGATTAGAGTACTGGGGGAGAAGAGGGCGGTAGGATGGGTAGGAAGGGTAGGGGAGCGATGCTAGAGGGGAAGGGTAGGGAAAGGGATGCTAGGGGAGATGGGAAGGGGGAGTGAGAGTGTACTAACCACTGAAGAGAGATTTGAACCTTCCAACCTCCTTCATTATTGCCAGTCCAGTATAGCAACATCCGCTAGAAATCCGAAATCCTCTCAAGTGAATAAAATGGTGTGGTTTGAGCCTGAATAAAACACCGGAGTGCGTCTATGGGAGGGATGGGGGTCAGGGTGGACGTGCTATGGCCGATTCGAACGACTGAAAAGCCAACCCTGCCAGAGTGAGTTCGTCAGTTAGCGAAGTATCTGCTAGATATTCCCTGAACTAAACAAAATAGATCGAATCTAGCTTGAATGAAATACCCCAAGAGCGTCCATGGCAACGGCAGGTTAAAAGTGAACGAAAGGGGGATTAAAAAAAAAATCAAAGTAAACGAAGAAGAGGTATAGGCAAGAACAAAAAAGAAAAGAAACAAGACTGTCTCGAGCGACTGGAGTATCGCCAGTTCGAGTGGGTTCGCCAGGAAGGATGCCAGGTTAGCGCTTTTGAGACCTGATTCATTTGTATTTACCTGCATCTGTCATTACATTACATCAGTCAGTATCATCTTTATCGATATTTTAGTGATATTCTGAGTATTATTTCTGGTGAATTTTGAGGTTTCTGTGCACGTAGCCAGATATTAACGCCCTCTGATATGGCGAGTCTGTGAGATGAGTTGTCGGTTCGCTAGACAATTGTGACGTCAAAACAAGCTCCGCCTACACAGACCAGTTTCTTATCACTCATAGTTAGGGGTGGACGCTGAGGCTGTCCCATCTCTCCCTCCCTCCCCCCCACCCTTTTATGTCTGTCCCTCTTCTTTCCCATTCCATCTCCCATTTTGTGTTTAGTCCCTCTCTCTCTCTCTCTCCCTCTTTGTTCCTTCCCTGTGTCCCTGTCCTTCCTCTCCCTCTCCATCCGTGTCTGTCTGTCTGTCACTGCCTCTGTTTCTGTCCCTTTCCCTGTCTCAGCTACTGTCCCCACTGCTGTCTCTGTTCTTTCTGTATTTATTCATCCAGTTACTTGCTCCTACCCTTCTCTTCATCTCCAATCTCCTGCCCCCATTTCCCCAGTCCAGACCCTTCACTCCTATTCCTATTCTCCCTATTCCTCCTTTCCCTACCGTCCTCTTCCTATTCCTCCTCTCCCTACACTCCTCTCCCTGCTTCCTTCTCCCTACCCTCCTCTCCCAGCTTCCTTCTCCCAACCCTCCTCTCCCTACCCTCTTCTTCCTGTTCTCTTCTCCGTACCCTCCTCTCCCTTTTCCTCCTCTCCCAATTCCTCCTCTCCCAATCCTAGTCTCCCTACTCTCTTCTCCTAGCGCTCCTCTCCCAACTCCTCATCTCACTCCCCTCCTCTCTCTGCCCTCCCCTCCTCTCTCTGCCCTCCCCTCCCTATCTTCCTCTCTCTCTGCCCTCCCCTCCCTACCTTCTTATCCCTACCCTCCTCTTCCTGTGCCTACTCTCCCTACGCTCCTGTCCCTACCTTCCTCTCCATACCTTTCTCTCCCTACCCTCCTCTGCCAGCCCTCCTCTCCCTACCCTCTTCTCCCTTCCCTCCTCCCCCTACGCTCCTCTCCCTACCTTCCTCTCCCTACCCGCCTCTCCCTGCCCTCCTCTCCCTATCCTCCTCTTCGTACACTCCTTTCCCTATTCCTACTCTCCTTACCGTCCTCTCCCTACCTTCCTCTCCCTATCCTCCTCTCCCTGCCCTCCTCTTCCTGCCCTCCTCTCCCTACCCTCTTATCCCTTCCCTCTTCTCTTTTCTCTCCTCGTCCTACACTCATCTCGCTACACTCCTCTCCCTATTCCTCCTCCCTGTTTTTCTCCTACTCTCCTCTCCCTACCCTGCTTCCTAGTCTTTGAGCCTCAGAAATCGCCAAGATGAGTTTTTTTCCGAGTGACCCTAAAGACCAAGGATACATAATGAGCGTGGTTTGCGACGGTGACACATACAGTGGATTGATGAGTCTGTATACTTGTGAACGGACCAGCTACTCATCTTCCTTGTTCTGTATCGTGTTCGTCACCGTAACTACTAACTGTCCCCGAATAGTGTGCTTCTTCACCATACCTTCTGATCCTCGTTGTATACTGTGCATCGTCACCGTGATCCCGATCCCCGTTCAGTACTGTGCTTCCTCATCGTATCTTTAAACTGGTGAGTAGTGTGTTTGTACAGTCTGTCAAAAATTCGAGGTAAGTTTGTAGTTTCTGCCACCAAAGAATCCCGAAATTTTTAGGTGTGGGTTGGCAGCATCAGTTTTATGATTTTCCTTTCTGAAATTTCCGTCGTCAATCCATGGGTGGCTGCAACTACAATTACACCACTTTTGCTCACTATTCTTTTGTCTTTACGTCATATTTAGATGCTTCATATTTAGGGCTTATCCGTCACTTTCCTCTCTTACGCATCACATCACAGGGAATTCCTTATCTCGGGGTTGGGACACACACAAAGCCTCTCTCAGCTTAGGAAAATTAGCCAGCATGAGAAAGTTGAAAAGTGGAAGTAAAATAATTCCATAATGACCATGTCAACGATGGTAATAAGAACAATAGTAATAATATTAATAACGGTAATAATAATCATCATCATCATCATCATCATTATCATCATCATAATAGTAATACCGTAAAAATTGTTCGTTCACCTTAACTTGGCTAAGATTTTCATCCTTATATAGATTATTTTACGTTAGCCGGTGGCAGAAAAAGATAATACTAAGATTCTACATCCATTAGACAGCACTTCGTGATTAGCACCATATTCTACTCTGAATCTATTGTTACAACTGAGTATTCAACGTGGATAGATGGCAATTTTAGGCCAACTGAAAAGAGTATAGTTGGCTTTCTGCGTACAGCTCATTAACAGCATTTATTTTGCGGACGTGTAAAGTGTTTGCCTGCTAATTACCATGGCAAATTAATAGCCATCATGGACTGTGGACATTGTTTGAGGCAGACTCGTCATTACGCTCGGCCAGAGAGAGAGAGGGGGGGGGGGAGGATAGAGGAGGGAAGAGGAGAGGAGAGGAGAGAGAGGGAGGAAGGGAGGGAGAACTGCATTTTGATGAGAGCTAAATATGTTCTTAACCCCGAAAACCGAGGGCTTTTTTTTTTTCTTTTTTTTTTTTTCCTTCTTGCAAACTACGGACGATTTTCTTCAGCTTGGGAAAGACCTTTTACAGTGAGAAGGATAGCAACAGCCCCCATTAACCTCTCTGACAACCAGCTGCGTCTCCCTAGGCTGAATAAAATCGTTTGGAGATAGCAAAAAAAGTCATAGGCTGGAAGGGGTTAAAATATTCGAACTTGAGAGGCATGGGTAAAGCAGGGGATGCTGTTTCTTTCACACTTATTCACTTTCCTCACTCATTTTCTTGCTTACGTTCACCCTCATTTTTACACACGTTCACTCTCATTTTCTTACTCATATTTATCCTCGTTTCTTTTTACCTTCATACTTGTTCATTGCCATAATCACACTCATTCGCTGTGGCTGTCTTCCACATCTCTCCCTCACTCACATACTCTGGCACAGTTACTCTTCCACACGCCTTCTCGTCCACACACTTTCACAGTACACCTGTCTTGTTAACAGTGATTCACATTTACTCATTCACGTACGCTGACTCATTTTACATTCGTGGTGGATAAAATAATCTGGTGTTGGGCTGATTACACCGCAGTACGTCACTGAAATGAATAAAATTTAAAAGTGAGATTGCGAAAGGACGAAACGAAATGAAAGCAAACCAGGACATGGAGAGACTGGCAGAAAAAAAAAATGTGCACTTGGGGGAAAAACACATGGTCTCGAATGGGAAAAAAGTAATAGAAAAAACGGGCAACAAATGAGGAGAGGCAGGAGTAGAACAGTAAGAGGATTAGGAAGGAATCTAAGAGGACTAAGGAGGGTGTGGAAGAAGAGAGGCATGGCTACAGTGGTAATTACTAGGAGGGATTAAACATGGCAAGGAAAAATGTTGAGGAAGGAGAGAGGAGAAGAGAAGACAGGGAGGAGAGAAGGGAGGAGATGGGGAGGAGAGGAGAAGGGGAATAGAAAGTAGACCCCGGAGGCAAGCTTACGATTGTGTTAAACCGAGGAAACTAGACAGAGAAGTAAAAAAATGAGATAATAGTGGTGAGGGGAGGGAAAGAGAGGAAGTGGAAGAGGGAAGAGGAGAGAGGGAAAAGAAAGTAGACGAAACAAAATCGCGAATATAAAACAAAGCTGGATTTTGACGAAAAAAAGGGAAATTTTAGATGATGCTTGCTTGTTATACGCGATAGTGATGGTAGGAGTTTCAGCACATGATTTGTATGAAATGTGAACCCAGTGGACTATAGGTTGAAGTTGCCCGCCTCCTGCAGTCCACCATCCACATTTTCTAGGGGGACAGGAAGGGTGTTGAGGGATGTTTGTATAAATGGGCAGCTCCACCTCCCGGTCATATCAGTGCCACCACTTGCGACTTCCATCTCCAGCACCGCAAGATTTACGTAAATGCTTATCATGTTCTTCCTAATTACGAGAATATATAAGGGGAAAACAAAATGCGAAGGGAGACGGAAGAGAATAAAGAGGGAGCAGTAAGTAGCAAAAAGTAGGTACCGCAGGTAGGGAGATAGGTGGGTAGGCTGGTTGGTTGGTTGGTTGGTAAGTAGATTATCGTCGGCTTCGGAGCATTTCTGGCACCTTCTTAGCATTTTTTAAGAATCATTTTCTCTTCTATACTATTTACATCTTTCATTATTCACACTGAATGCATTAATATCATCGAAACTTAACATGCCATATGCAAAAAATATATACAAATAAAACAGAGACACAAGAAGGTCTCCCAAATTTACGAGAATACGGGGACGAAGATAGGCAAACCCTACCTAGGGCAAACCCTTATTGTCGTTCGATGAGGGGACTCCATGACACCTCTTCCTTGGCGATTTATTCTTGGATCCACTTTATTGACAATTTGCACGCTATTCATGCAGAGTGTGGTGACATTAGAATGATTAACATAACACAGAGATTTCAAGGTGTAATAAGCAAAATAAGTTGTTCAGGAGGAGGTGTTATGGAGCATGCGTACTTAGAGCTTACACCATCCACTCACTGTTGACCCACTACCATATGTCATTCCTAACAGGCTAGCTAACGACCCAGTGTGAGATCCGGTTTCGAAGGGCGAGAGATGACGGGGTTCAGATGTGACACGCCAGACACTAGACACCACCACCAGCATCCGACACGATCACCACCAGCATCTGACACAACAACCACCAGCATCTAACACCACCACCGCCACCAGCATCTGTGCACCACCACCACCAGCATCTGACACCACCACCACCAGCATCTGACACCACCACCACCAGCATCTGACACCACCACCACAAGCATCTGACACCACCACCAGCAGCGTCTGACACCACCACCAGCAGCGTCTGACACCACCACCAGCTGACACCACAACAAGCATGATACCGTTGAGCCTCCAACACTATAAGAAGTGAATCTCCTTGGTTTCTAGTTATTTAAAGCCTACGGTGTGACTACACTTGCTATTAACAGAGATGAAAAGGATTAGGGATCTTTATCAGATTAAACGTTCTATTAATAGTAGGAATTAACAGATTTACCAGTTTTAACTCAGGTCAGCGCTTCACAAACAAGGGTTAAGTCCTTGAATCCGATAGAGTTTATCATCATTATTATTGATACTCTTACTGTTGTTGTTGTTGTTGTTGTTGTTGTTGTTGTTGTTGTTATTATTATTATTATTATTATTATTATTATTATTAATTTATTTATTATTATTATTAAATCATCTACATACATCTTTATTCACGGAGATGATGATGACGAGTACAAATATATTGTAAAATTAAAAGTGGAGGTATACGAGTGAGGGGGTATGAGTTGCAGAGAAGGCAGCCTGATGACGGGGAAAAACTGATATGGACTCTGTTTATGGCCACCCCTTCCAGGATTAAGGCGTCTGGCTATAGATAGATGGACAGATAGACGACCAGACACATAGATACTGTAGACTGATATAGATAGATACTGACAAATAGATAAACATATAAAAATGATCTGGTAGCAGCAGTGAGGAACAGCGTGACTGAAGCTTGGTGCCTTTTTCAGGAGATGAGGCAACACTGCAGCGAGCGGTGAGGGAAGCAGCCAGTGGACCAGAGGAGCACCCTATGAGAGGAATGCCCCGTCCTCTCTCCACTATTCTCAGTGCTGGCCTCTCCTGTCTCTGTGATAGATGCTGTCGACTCCAGGGCCAGTTCTGGGTCGGTAAGGGCCACGATTATAAGTATGTGATAATTTTGAAGATTTGGTAATTTCGAGGAGTTAATTTTCAGTATCTAATAAATTTAAGGATATGGCGATCTTTTAGGATTTCATGGTTTCGGGTACTTGATTCTGAATAGCTATGTCTGGAACGCTTAACTTCGCTACAGCCAATGTGAATATAGAGCCACATCCTGTCCTAACAGTCGCCTCTAATTTGCTAACGTCCTTTTAGTCCTACTGATAGAACATTGTCCGCCACACTGTACGTTGCCACGTTCATTAGTAAGGATACCCATCTACTTGTACACTGCTGGTGGGATGTAGAAATGTTGCGCTTACTGCCTGGTGCACTAATCGTCATTGCACCAGTTAGTAAGTGATATAGCTGCACATCCCACCAGTACTTGACTCTACCGTAAACAACACTGTAGCTGTGTACCCCTTCCTTATGAACGTGGCTTTTCATACTCGTTAAAATCTGAGTCACGGATGGTCACTGAGGTGTGGCGGTACCGCAGATGTGGCTGGCACGAAGTACAGTAAATTTAGAATGAAGCTTATTGTTAGGCTGTGTTGTACTGATATACTAAACGAGAAAAATTGATACAATTATACTTTATTACTGCATGTTAATAAGAGATGCACCTGACACACATATTCATTAAAACACCAAGCCACTGCCCTCATTTCATGCAATATGTAAGCCCATAAATAAAGCACTGCCATCATTTAACAGACCATTCCTGTTGAGCCACTGAGAATTGGGTTTCATAAAAGATTCATAATTATCGCTGTGATTAACTCGTTTATTCTTAATTGGACCTCAGTGGTAGGCTTCATACAGAATGCAGTGATTAATCTCTTCACACCGAAGATGTATTTTCTGCTATTCTTGATATCCCCCAAACGAATTTATTTACCTTAGGTCTTAGTAATTGTTGCAGCCCGAGGCTCATGTGGATATAAACCCAGTGGACTGCAGGATGACGTTGCCCCCTTCCTACAGCCCACTATCCTCTTTTAGGGAGACTGGGGTGAACTGAGGAACAATTGTACAAACCGGGCGGTCAAGCTGCCCGGTAATATCGTGTGAAGGTGTCACTCTCCAGATTGTTCAAACTTATTGGGTCTGACATGGCTCTCATTAATCCATTCAGTGATACCGCGCTCTCCTTCCTAGAAACGTCTAGGCATAGCAGTAGAGTGGAAAGCATGTCATTGGACTGAAAGGGAGTATATTTTCTGCCTTATTCTTTCTACCTCCCGATGCTTTTCTTCAGCTCTAGAATCTGCCCTAACTGAACAGGTTAGATACAACCCTCACTATCCTATTTACCACCAAAGGGATCTCAGGCAGAATAAAATCGCCTGGTAGTGGCCTGAATAAAATGAAAACTACTACCCTGTGCCGAATGGGTTAACTCTAAATTACAGTCATTAATGACATACATCTAATAAGTCATTAATAAAGGCACGACAGGGCCTGATGAACTCATTACAGCTACAGTCAGCGGGTGTGACTTGAAAGGCATAATTATGAAAACGTTTTCTTTCTTTTTTTCGTAATAGGCCCAGTAATATACCTGTGGTTGTTTATATATATATATATATATATATATATATATATATATATATATATATATATATATATATATATATATATATATATATATATATATATATATATATATATAAACCAGTCTTGTATAATACTTTTGCTGTTGATGTTGAGCCACAAGATCACAAAGTTAACTGGTGGACTGCAGGCTAAAGCTGCTCTTCTCCTGCAGTCCACGATCCCCCTTTCGGGGTACAGGGGGGGAGGAGATTTTACAACAAAGCAGCGGATTTGTCCAGAGTTTATCAGTGCCACCGCGTTAAAGCGTCCCTCTCCAGCATCCTACATACAAAAGCAAACATATTTTAGCGTAATTAAAATGCCCAAGATATCGACTATTTGCAGAATCCAATGAAATATGAGCCTTTGTACTCTTGCACGATTGGGGTTCCTGTCTTTCAAAATTAGCGGCTTTGCCGAGTTATCCGATATACAGGATCATCCTCCAGTAAATATACGTGATTACCAAATGTACAGCACAGACCAAAGTCACAGGTATACTTTGGCCTTCATCTTTGTATAGAAGGCCCTAGTGTTCTTTCAAGGCAGGTACTTACGTGTTAGATACTATCCACATGTATCTGAACGCAATATATCAGCAGTTGTATTAGTTTCTTCACAACGGAAGTCGTTATGTCGTCCGTTTTCCTGGGGCCGGCATCACTTTAGTTTGCAGTCCACCGTCTGGCATCGTCTTAATGAAACCCTTCCGATAGGCTTTTTTTTTTCTCTCTCTCTCTCTCACTTTCTTGGTGGTGGTGGCTTGATTAGTATATTTTTTTCTGTTAGTTTCATCTATCTACCTATCTGTCTATCTATATACCTAGGCTGCTTCCCCCAAGGAAAGGGAGGTAGCCGAGACAGGACGACACACTCCCCATTTACTCATCCATTCAAACACATTCATTCGCATCTTAGCCCCAAAGGGGAGAACGGACAGATCCTCACCGCACCACACCGCACAAGGGTCAACTGCGCAATGCAATCAGTGACATCCGCAGCAGGGCCTGACAGCAGAACTGGTTTACCCCTGCCACATCATAACAGACCCATCCCCTTACCCGCACCTGACCTGACTAGCTGATCAGACCAAATGCGGGAGAATATCCCCTCAGGGCTGCGTCATCACTTATTCATTCACAATTTCTCTCCATTTATTTCTGTCACGTACAGAAAGAATTCACCAAACTGAAGCTACTTCCCACCCCCCCTTTTTTTTTTTTTTTTTTTTTTTTTGTAATGTATATTGGGGGCATAAATTCCTGTATATCGGATACCCAGTGAATGAGGTTTCGAAGTAATACGTGTGTAATACCTTATGTAATAACGTGTGTAATGGAATGTGTAATACCATGTGTTTAATGTTTTCTTCCTGTTTCCTCAGGTGAGACTTGCAAGATCCGTGACTGCTTACCTGAAGAAAACTGCCTGAAGACTACTACCAAGGCATCTGTGGCTGCAGCAATCATACCCACTTTGAGCATCATTTTATGGCGGAAGATGTGATGGAGACAAGATCCTGTAGCTGCCAACCTCTGGAAATGGAGCTTAGTCTCAGAAGAAGCCCTAAGTTCAAGAGAGGAGCGTTGATTTTCAGTCATATAAAACACGGCCACTGGGTATAGCCGTCTCCTATGACTTAACTGATCTGGGGACGTGTTCATAACCCCCCCCCCCAAGCTTAAGGTGTGCCTAAGACTGTATGTTCGTTTGTCTTCACTCATTTCAGCTTCCTGGATAACAAATTTAGAGTGAATAATAGTGGAGAAAAGGGAAAATCAAAACTATCCGTGATAATGGTAACGCTATGGACACTGATGTAAATGTGTCTGGATCGTTTACAGTGAAAGGAAAGTTATGTAACCATGTTTAGATAGTTAACAATGAAGAAAAAGGTACTGTATGTATATATGTTTGGCACGATTAGTGGAAAAAAAAAATGGATCATGTGCAGTGAAGGAGTGATGTGAATATGTTTGGCTTGTTTACAGTTCAAGAAAATGATGTAAACATAGTCTGATCATTTACAGCGGAGAAAACAATGTAAATGCTTGGATCGGTTACTGTGAAGGAGAATATATGGCTGAATCGTTTAGTGAAGAGAGTGTGTAAATATATTTGGCACATTTACAGTGAAGGATATTACGTAAATATGTTTGGATCGTTTAGTGAAGAAAAGCGAGTGAATATTAAATTGAACCAAATATATAAAAAGGATTGGATCGTTTACAGTAAAAATTTAGGACAACCAAAGCAATCCGTGGTAACAGTGGTAATGGAGACCTAACTGCCCTTTAGTAATGCGACCTCTGATGCTGCTGACTTTAACGCTGCGGGTCAAGATCAGCAAACTCAGCGGGCTCTATCTGATTTTAATTGTTACCCATCCCCCATTCCTTCCCTCAAACGTTAGAGTATCCGTCCTTTCCATGCTTTTTTTTTTTTTTTCCTTCTCTGTCTCTGTCTGTCTGTCTCTCTCTCTCTCTCTCATCCAGTATTTCACATTTCATGAACAAAGGAGGCAAGGGTCTCGATAACTTTTGACAGTGACAGTATGGTGGGGTTCATAAGTTATATTTCACCAACTCTATGTTCTCTCAGACTGGTACTAAGGGCCATGTTAGCAAAAGTGGGTCCGCGAAGGTGTAGACTGGCCGGAGATTTTTTTAACGATATTTCTGAAGCCTTTGATGATAAGACACCTGACCTTTCTGTATCGTTGCTGACTGCACTTAATAACATGGGATGCAGGATAATCACATCAGTTACAGGTGTTCCATAAATGATTCTCAGAAATTATGGGCCTATTTACACCCCCGCGTACTCAAAAAAAAGAAAAAGAAATTGAGATGACATGTGTGAGGGTACCCCGTGTAACCATCTCAATATTCCCTTCAACTTGTGGCGTTTTTTTTTTTTTTATTGTCCATCAGACGATTTTATTCAGCTTTTAAGACTTCCCCAGGCTCTTATGATTAATTCTTTTTTGGCTTCTTCTTGCTTCCTCAAGACAATTTTTTTCAAGTTAGCAAAAGCCTGTCGTACTGAAGAGACGAATTATGTCTGGAGCCAACCCCTCAAGCTGGGAAGTCACGTTGAATGAAATCGTCCTGAGAGCATGAATAAACGTATGTCATGGGACTGAAGTGGTTCATAGGAGGTTGATGTGCTTGGTGAGGATGGAGATTTCGTAACATCTCCTCCTCAGCAATTTATTTTGCACGCTGCACCTACGTATCCTCTTGAATGTAATAGAAACAAAACTGTCTCCATTTTAAATCCATACAAATAACACACAAAAGACTATTAAGGTGTGATTGCAGAATAAATCGCTAAGAAAGAGATGTTCCGACTCCTCCTCCGCCACCTGGAATACGGCTATGAGAATTAAAACCCTTTCACTCTGATGACGTACCTGCCATTTAATTCCTTGCATTCCCTTTGGTTTTCTTCTGAGACGTACACACGGCCTTAAACAACCCCCTCCCCTCCTCCTCCTCTCCACTTTTAAGAGGTCCTTTGTGAGTTGGAAAAAAAAAAATGTGTGGTGGTGGCAAGAACTGAATAGAAAATACGTCACCGGAATGAAAGGGTTGACCTCTGTAATACGGGTGCTTATTTTTAACCCTTTTAGTTTGATGTGTTTATTGTTGTTTTTTGTTATTATTATTATTATTATTATTATCACTTTCTTCTTTCCTTCCTTCCTCCTCCCTCTTCTTTCTTCCTTCCTCCTCCTCCTCTTCCTTCCTTCACTCCTCTTCTTCCTTCCTCCTCCTCTCCCCTCCTTCCTCCCACCTCCTCCTCTCCTCTCCTTCCTTCATCCCTTCTCCTCTGCCTTCTTCCTCCTCCAGCTCCTCTTCCTTCCTTCCTCCTTCCCTTCCACCCCTCCTCCCTTCTGCTTCCTCTGCCCCTCTCATCCTTCCTCCTCCTCCATCCCTTTCATCCTTCCTTCCTCCTTCTCCTCCCCCCTTCCTTCCTTCTTCCAATCATTCCTCTTCCTCCTCCCTTCCTTCCTCCAATCATTCTTCCTCCTCCTCCTCATTCCTTTCTTGTTTCTCCTCCTCCTTTTCTTCCTCCTTCCTTACCTACTCCCTCTCTCTTTCTTTATTTATTCATCTCTCCTTCCCCCTCCCTTCTTCCATCTCCTTCTCCTCTTCCTCCCTCTTCTCTTCCACCACCACCACCACCACCTCCTCCTCTCCTCAGCCTCCTCCTCCTTCCACTTTCCTTCTGTTCCCCCTCCTTGAAGAAACTCCGTTATATTTGACCCTCTCCAACTCGTAAAATCTCCTTTAAGCTGAGTACAGTACAATCGTCTGGTTGCGGCATGAACGTGAAAAATAAGTCACGGGAGTCAAAGAGTTAATCTTGCTAACCCCAGACGATTTTGTTCAGCTTAAGAGGCCCCTAGATATTGTTGTTGTTGTTGTTGTTATTATTATTATTACCACCGTTGTTCTGGCACCAGGCTTATCCGCAACGTGACTTCAGTGGACTGCTGGTTGAGTTCCCCTTCTCCTGCACTCCACCATCCTCCCTTCGGGGATAAGGAAGTAGTTGAGGAACCTTGTACAGTATAACCAGGCAGTTTAGCCACGCTGTTATACCAGTGCCACCACGTGAAGGCGTCCCTCTTCAGCACCTCACATAGTATCCTTGCTGCTGAAAAGGGACGCCTTCACGTGGTGGCACTGATATAACCAGGTGGTGGACCTGCCCGATTATACAAACGTCCCTCAGCTCCCTCCCTATCCTCCAAAAGGAGGATGGTGGACCGCAGGATAACATGAGCCTGCAGTCCACCGTGTTCGCGTTCAGATGAACCTGTGGCTGCTGCTACTATTACTACTACTACTACTACTGCTCCTCCTCCTCTTCCTCCTCCTCCTACTACTACTGTTACTCCTCCTCCTCCTCCTCCTCCTACTCCTCCTCCTCTTCCTCCTCCTCCTACTTCTACTACTACTACTACTACTACTACCACTACTACTACTACCACCATTACTACAGTGCTGTGTCTATAGGAAATTCTAAGTGTATTTACTCGGAAATGTATAGAATTGTATGTATGTCATTGTCTGGCCAAGTGTGTATAGAAAATAAAGGGCCACAGCTTATGTATATCTTGTTTACATTATTTCCTTAGGTATAATTCTCTCTCTCTCTCTCTCTCTCTCTCTCTCTCGGAATGTTTACCCTGAATAAAATCGTCTGGAGGTAGCAAGAACAGAATTTAAAAAAATAATTATTCCTTCATTATGATGTCACAGTTCATTCTTGCCACCACAGACGATTTTATTCAGGCTGCGAGAGAGAACCCTGGCAGTAGGTGTTCCAAAAGTCTCTCTCCCAAAATCTAGAAAAAGGTCTGGCATTAGAAAAAAAAAAAATGTTTGACTTCTGGGAGGGGAAAAAAATCTACTATGAACAATAATAAATACAAAAGGATGAGTGAAAATAAAGTGTGAACTGTTGAGGTAAAATAAAAATAGCCAATATCTTACTGTCTTTTTTCCATCCTCCACTCAGTATAGTAACTCTTAATAACTAAGGTGGTGACTGAATCTCCTGACAAAAGCTGGTGATAGAGGTGCATGGGCTCCTATCAAGACCATCTTAGACAAGGGCGTGACTGGGGGCGTCTCATGATACACACTGGTAGGGAAACAGACGCACACACAGAGAAGCTAGCTGGATACTGTGGGAATGGGCAATGAACAGATACATGGGGTTCGGCATACTGAGCTTGGGAGTCATACTAAAAGAAATGAAGTTGTCATATTTATAAAGATTTTTAAGGATACCCGTGCATGAAATAGGTAGATATTGCAATGGGTAGATGCACAAACAAAAGATAGGAATTTAGTGCATTAAAACTGAGCCATATTTATAAAGATTCTTAAGTATAGGCGTTTTTCTTCAATTCGAAATTACTAAACCCTTCACAATCACATTAAAATGGCTATCAATGTGTAAAATACTAAAAATAAAACTACCTGTGATAAAAATTTCACTTTTTGGAGGCTTGGTTACCGCAAAATATGGTAGGAAAGCTACGATGATGCGACGAGTAAGAATTTTTATAAACGCAACAACTGGAAAATAAATGTATACCTGGCAACCCTACAGTGTCCTTAAATGAGCATTCTTACGTCCAGCACAAAGATTTCGGGGAAGAAATTACACCATTCATGATAGAAAACGCAATAATGAACATCAGCACAATTCAAGCCACAAACAAGGTGCTAAATATAGGAATAAAAAGGAGAATATTATAACACAGCTGCCAACTACGCGAAAGCAGGGAGCCCAGGTCGAGTTGCCAGGTAGATTATATCCTTACTTTCAAAAATACCAAAAATAGCAAGAAAAGGGGACCCAAATCTCAATAAAATCACTAAAAAAACACGGATAAAATGGAGAATGGATGTCAAAATTTTGCTCTAAGTCCACGGAAACACCGCTGGATCTGGAATAGAAATGGCAAAGACGGTAACCTTGGGCGGGCAGGGTCGGAGGACAGAGCGAGGAGCAGGTGAGAAGTCAGTAGCAGGCTGGACGCGAGAGGTTGTGGTTGCCCCGGCACACCACTCCAGACCCCTAGCTGCCTGTCTACTCCTATCACTGGAACGAGCATACGTACAAAGTCTTAACACTCACTTATATACTCACACTCACTTATACAATCTCACACTTATACACACAAACTCACACTCATACACACAAACTCACACTCACTTATACGCACACACACTCACTCATACACTCACACATACTTATACAAACTCACACCCACTTGTGCACACACACACACACACACACACACACACACACACACACACATTCACACACACACACACATTCACACACACACACACACACACACACACACACACACACATTCACACACACACACACACACACATTCACACACACACACACACACACACACACACATTCACACACACACACACACACACATTCACACACACACACACACACACACACACATTCACACACACACACACACACACACATTCACAAACACATTCACACACACACACACATTCACACACACACTCATTGTGTGTGTGTGTGTGTGTGTGTGTGTGTGTGTGTGTGTCCTAACACCTTTCGAGGTACCACCTCTCTCTCTCTCTCTCTCTCTCTCTCTCTCTCTCTCTCTCTCACACACACACACACACACACACACACACACACACACACACAGAGGCAAACATCAAACAGTCGCCAGCAGCATTCCAAACGCACGGGAATTGGATGCTTCTATCGTAAACCCGTCAGAGCGCATGCCAGTTTGATCTCACACACACACACACACACACACACACACACAACACACACACACACACACACACAGGAGCGAGCGCGCAGAGGCCTACTCGATTAACTTTTATTAACCCCTCGTAATTGGGCAGTACTAGTCGGCAGCAAATACACCTCCAGTCCGAAAAGCCTGGCATATTAACCAAAATAATAATAATCGTCCTGGAAGGCAAGAACAAAATATACAATACATAATAATAATAATAATAATAATAATAATAATAATAATAATAGAACTACAGGCAGTTTGTCTTCATCTGACGAAACCGTGTCACTCTCATAATATCGAGGCCGTACTTGCAAAAATATAATTCAGTGAGTCCCAGTTATAAGGCAGGAATGACACTCTTTGGTTACTAGTCGAATCCACCCTCCAGTTTGACTACACCTGGCTTTGAACTTACAAGAGAGTCGGAGGTGTTTGTCAGATAAAAACAGACTGACTAGGCATATGTCTACTAAGTGACGAATTTAATGAGCCAAAAATCCACTCCCGTATCACTGAAGCCTTCGAAACTCTCTGCTTCATCCTAAGATCCTATTCGAAGTGGTTCTGGAGATTTCGTTACACCTCTTCCTTAGCCATTTATTCTTAGCTTAATGTCCTCCTGTATTACTGACCCACTATGCTGATATTAAAACTAGAAGATTCGCCTGAGTCAAAATGTTCAAAATAAGTCGCTATGGATGAGATGTTACGCTGCCTATCACCTGTAATTAAAGCCTATAGCGTAAGCCTATAGACAAAAATCATGATTGCAAACAATATCGGCCACATTATTAACCCTTCAAATCGCAGGACTCATTTTACGTCTTAATCTTGCCATCTAAGACGATTTTATTCAGCATAGGAATGCACCCTAGTAGTGAAGGGGTTAATGAGGGCAAGATCTAACCCCTGCAGTTTGTCTCTCCTAAGCCGAGTAAAATCGTCTAAACACAGCAAGAAGTATAAGATGGAAAAATACTTCATTGGATTCAAGGGGTTAAAACTGAGAAAGCGTGGACAAGCCCCGTGATTTTACATTAATTTCTGAAGTACGTGACCCTTCTGTATCTATGTAGCTACCCATATATATCTACCAGTAATGTGGGATGCCGTTTAAGTACTTCCAACACGTCCATATATGCCTATCCTGGCCTTAGACTCCTCCCCAGATCTTCAGCCTCATTCACGTACACCCTGTTCACCACTCTGTTCAAATCCCTTCTTTCTATACGACTGTTCAAATCCGTTCATTTGATGCGACGCTATCATTACACCACGCTCTTCCTCACTAACATATGCCCTATTCACCATCCACTTCTTACCCAATTTCTCAGTACGATCAAGCTATCTCAACACACACTTCCTCGCTCACATATACCCTGTTCGCCTTCACGTGGTGACATCGATATAACTGGGTGGCTCCACTACCCGGTTAGACATACATCCCTCAATTCCTACCCTCTCCCCAGAAGAGGATGGTGGCCTGCAGGACGACAGTCAGCCTGAATTCCACCTGGTTTACATTTCAGATGAACCTGGGGCAACAACAGCAGCAACTACTATTACAACAACAGCAGCAACTACTACTACTACTACCACCCCACCACCACTTCTTATCCATTCTCTCTGTTCAACCGTACCATCTAACCTCCCTAATCAATATAGAAAACGGGGTTGGCAAGGGGAACTCCACCATTTTGAGTTTTCATGGACTTGTTCCCAACTGTTCCCTTCCTAGTACTGGCACATATTTCTATATCCATCAATTTTATACAGTATAGAAAAACACGTGGTATTAATAGAGTTAAGCTTAAATCTAACCCTTCTAGTTCGAAAAGTCTAACTTCAATAAAAAGTCTTTGATTGTGGCAAGAACGCAATAAAGACACTGGACTGAAGCAGCTGTTTCAAATGAGCATATTGTACACACCTACAGTTTTAATTACTATCCTCTCACACAATATGCATGAGGAAAAGGGTACTTAACTGCTGTCGAACCCTCCTCCCCCTATCTACCCCCACCCCTTCCCCCTCCGCCTATCAACCCCTTCCCCCCTCTCCAAATCCACCCTTCCAGAACCCCCCCACCCCCCGTTTGGTAAATCGCAAGCCAATATCACCCTTGGACATAAATCCTTGATCCTACCTTGACCTAACACTGCAACGAATGAAGGCTAACTTCATCTTGCCGAACATAGCTTAACCTAGCCTAGCAACTTAACATGATATAACAAGCTGCTCTTTCATACAGCAACCTAACCTGACCTAACATACACTAACCTAACCTGACCTAACATACACTAACCGAACCTAACATAACCAAACCTGAAATATTAACCAGATTTAACCTAACAACCAGGCCTAACTTACTCTAAACGTTAACTACCGTGACAACTGTGACTCGACCTTGACTATCTTTCTATCCATCCACCCCATTAAAAAAAAAAAAATCAATAAAGAGCAAATACCTATCTATGTATGTATCTACCTATCTTATTGAAAGGTTATACTGTAATACATGGACAAGCAATAAAACAATAAAATCTACCTTATAGTTCCCCCCTTCCCTCAAATATTCCAGCTTCTGTGCTACCCACTTTTACCTGCTGACTAATATTTCTAAGCTGAGAGAGCCCTGGAACGTTTCTCTGTCAACAGCTGATTCTCTCTGATATGATACGTCTGGGAGGAGATGACTGACATGTCCTAAGTGTGAAGTAGAGGCAGTGAAAGAGATGAATTTTTTAAATATCCATGTAGTTACGTCTGCTCAGTGCGTCCAGTTACGGTACAAACAAAACGTATTTTATATTTAGTTTGTTACCTTCACACGAATATATAGGTCGAGATATTCAGCACTGGAGGATCAGATATACCCTTCATTAACCCAATCAGTACGAGCGGTCTTTCCAAAAAATATAAATAAAATAAAATCGTCGGGAGGTAGCAAAAATAACCTAAAAATGTCATCGTGTTGAAAGGTTAATTAGTGGTTAAACTCTTGAATCTGATGATGCATTTTATCTAGATTAGGGGAGACTTCTTCCGCACTAGAGGAGTTAAACGAAGCCTTCATTAAACCCTAAAAAAAAAAACGAAATAGCTTCATAGTTGAATAAAATCGTCTTTAGGCAGCAGGAAGAAAATGGGTCAACCGACGTAGGGCCCGATCTTTGACCTTGACCCTTGACCTCTGAGGGATCCGTACCAATATCGAATCATTTGTTCCTAGACCCATACACAATGTATGTGCCAATTTTTATCCAAATCGGGTACGGCATTGATGACATTTTGCTACCATACATACATTCATACATACATTACTACACCTTCTGCATTAACAAGTAACAGAATGACAGGGACATCCGAATATTATACTAATATACTGTATTTACACAGTGAAAATACAAGCCTAGATATGTTATGATCACGGAAACAAGCAAAGCTGCCAGAACTACGAGAAATGGTCGTTCCCAGGTACGAACGAAAAAAAGATTTATAAATGGAACACTTGATTTACGCGACCTAAAAGCACTATCACAATCCCCAATGCATAATACGGGCATAAAACGTTGATTTAGTAGTTATAATTACCCAAACTACCTTAGAATGTTGGTAGACTAGTGGTAAACGAGTGGGGCAGGGTTTTATATATCTGGCTGTTTCTCGCACAATGGGGCTCCTCCACGCAAACTCAATGCACTAACATAATCTCTAAAGCAAAATAATGACATACAACGTAGAACCAGGTGTCAAAATAGGCCAACATACCTAATAATAGAGGCAAACAAGCGGGGGAGCGGAAGATGGCGTCGACTCCTGGTGGTTGAGAGATGGAGAGAGGCAGAGGCGACGTCGGTAAGGAGGCAGCCACGATCCCTCATTTGGACTTCGGCTGTGGTAGAAGGCGGACGTGCGTGGTGGAGGTGATGCTACTATTTATTCAGGTCGGCCTGGAAGTTTAGTTATTTTTTAGTGCTTTTCACGTGTGACATATTTTCCAGCAGGCAAATTATTTTCTCAAGAAGATATAAAATGCCACTTAACATCATTTTTATTTTAATATAGGAAGATATAATTCAATAGACTGACTTTGCCAATATATCTGCTGTGAGGGTTATAAAAGCCGGCTGGATACTTTGTGAAATAGATGGGTACTTTTTAATCAACGGCATTGCGATCACTCTCCTAATATTTTTTTATTTACGTTAAACTAGATTCATGCTTGATTATAGATAAGAAAAATGTGTTAATATTTAATAAGTATACTTTAACTTTCTGTAGATCGTTTTTATCATTTTAAGGAAGTTGCTTTTGCGCATACCCCGCTGGCAGAGTCGAGGAGTGTTTGATGCCAGTTAGGGGTTTTCGGGTCGTATTTTTTTAAAACTGAGGGCGCGAAGATGTGGAATTGCTTTTTTTCTTTTTTAGGATAAATTCTGAAACTTTTACTTTCTACTCTATGCATAGATTTTATACATCGTTTTGAGACCTTTCCACAGTCAGTACAACTAGTATTTTTCCAGCTAACATTAAGCTAGGGATTCCAGCAATTTTACTTGGGATTTTCACTTCAGAAATCCTTATTCTACTTGGGGCTTCCGCTCAGGGATTCCAGCCTTTCTGCCTGGGTTTTCTATTTAAGAATTTATTCCACTTAGGGTTTCCACTTGGATTCCAATCTTCCGCCTAGAGCTTTCACTCGTATTGGTCTTTCACTTGGTTTCCGGTTTCCACTTAGTTTCCAGTCTTCCACGTTTTCAATGAAGGATGTCTCATTTTGGGATTCCACTTGAGGATTCCATTCATCCACTTAGGGATTTCTTAGATTATTGTGGTCTACTTAAGAATTTCTTCCACTTAGGATTTCCTAGTTTCCACTTGGTTTCCCAGCCATCTACTCAGGGTTTCCAAAATCTTCCACTTGGAATTTGCACTTAAGGCTTCCCAGTCTTCCACTTAAGGCTTCCCAATCTTCCACTTAAGGCTTCCCAATCTTCCGCTTAGGGTTTCTGTCTTCCACTTGAGGCTTCTGTCTTCCACTTGAGGCTTCTGTCTTCCGCTTAGGGCTTCTGTCTTCCGCTTAGGGCTTCAGTCTTCCGCTTAGGGCTTCAATCTTCCGCTTAGGGCTTCAGTCTTCCGCTTAGGACTTCCCAGAGTTTCGCTTGGGGGCTTCCCGGCCTTTTGCTTGAGGGATTCGCTGCTTTTGCTTGGGGTTTTTCGGCCTTCTGCCTGGGGGGTTTTCGGCCTTCTGCCTGAGGGTTCTTCGGCCTTTTGCTTGGGGGTTTCCAGGCCTTTTGCTTGGGGGTTTCCAGGCCTTTTGCTTGGGGGTGTCCAGGCCTTTTGCTTGGGGGTGTCCAGGCCTTTTGCTTGGGGGTGTCCAGGCCTTTTGCTTGGAGATTTCCCAGCCATTTTCTCGTTTTTTGAAGTGCACATCTTCAATTTGTTTTTTGGCTAGTCATATCTTGTTTTATGCAGGTTCATTGTGTTTCTATAAGGATTTTAATATTTTTATTTTGCATATGAATATATGTATTTTTACTGTAAGGATGCAATTATCTTTCACCTTGATGTATTTTTGTATTCTCTCTCTCTCTCTCTCTCTCTCTCTCTCTCTCTCTCTCTCTCTCTCTCTCTCTACCTTCTTACGTTCTCTTACAATTATGTTTTAAAGGCGTTTTGACTCATGTAATGGTGAAAATCAATTCTCTGGCAAATGCTTCAAAATTACACCGTAGGGCAGACTAAAATAACCTAACATTAAAGCAGACAGATTAACCTAACAACATAAACACATAACATACGAACATTAACCAGAAGCAGTGTTTTTACAGAAGGGAAATTCACCAGTAGCAGTTTTTGTAGAGAAATTAACCAGTAGTTTTTAAGAGTAATTAGCACCAGTATTTGTAGAGATGGGAAAACAAGAGTGAAAACAGATTAACACGTTGACGTCTTTTCTGCTTTTATTCTCACCACTCCCATATTTCGAAAAAGTTCCCCCCTCCCAGCCACTTCAAATAAGATGCATAAGTCTTAGTTAAGTTCTGTAGTAGCATCGGAAAACAGAAAATGACGTCAACGTAATGAAAGGGTTAACTAGAAAAGTATATGCCAGAGAATTTTTCACCCAATCGTCAAAAAATTAAAATTTGAAATTGGTTTAGTGACGCCGCTTTCATTCTCTTTCTCTATGGCTCATTTTCTCGTCTGATCTCTCTGGCTCTTTCATCTCTGATCCCTCTGGCTCATTCTCTCGTCTCTGATCTCCATCTGGCTCTCTCTCGTCTCTGATCTCTCTATGGCTCTTTCTCTCGTCTCTGATTGGCTTTCTCTTGTCTCTGATCTCTCTATGGCTCTATCTCTGATCTCTGATCTTTCTCCCTGATTTCTCTGATCTCTCTGATCTCTCTGATCTCTCTCTGATCTCTCTCTCTCTGATCTCTGATCTCTGATCTCTGATCTGATATCACTGTCACTGATAGCACTTTGATCTCTCTGGTATCATTCTGATCTCTCTGATCTCTCTCTCTCTCCCTCTCTCTGATCTCTCCGATCTCTCTGATCTCTGATCTCTCTGATCTCTGATCTCTCTGATCTCTGATCTCTGATCTCTGATCTCTCTGATCTCTCTGATCTAACACTCTGATCTATCACTCTGATCTCTCTGATCTATCACTCTGATCTCTCTCTGATCTATCACTCTGATCTATCACTCTGATCTATCACTCTGATCACTCTCTCTCTGATATCGCTCTGATCTCTCTATCACTCTGATCTTTCTCTGATCTATCATTGATATCTCTCTGATCTCTCTCTGAACTCTCTGATCTGATCTCTCTGATCTCTGATCTCTCTCTGGTCTCTCTCTGGTCTCTCTCTGGTCTCTCTCTGGTCTCTCTCTGGTCTCTCTGGTGTCTCTGATCTCTGATCTGTCTGATCTCCCTCTGATCTCCCTCTCTGATCTCCCTCTCTGATCTCCCTCTCTGATCTCCCTCTCTGATCTCCCTCTCTGATCTCTGATCTCATCTCTGATCTCTGATCTCTGATCTCTGATCTCTCTGATCTCTGATCTCTGATTCTCTCTCTCTCTCTCTCTCTCTCTCTCTCTCTCTCTCTCTCTCTCTCTCTCTCTCTCTCTCTCTCTATCACTCTGATCTCTCTCTCTCTGATGTCGCTCTGATCTCTCTGATGTCGCTCTGATCTATCACTGATATCTCTGATCTCTCTGATCTTTCTGCTCTGATCTCTCTGATCTTTCTGCTCTGATCTCTATCTCATCTCTTATCTCTCTGCTTTCTCTCTCTCTGCTCTCTTTCTGCTTTCTCTCTCTCTGCTCTCTGCTCTCTGATCTCTGATTTCTCTGATCTCTGATCTCTGATTTCTCTGATCTCTGATCTCTGATCTCTGATTTCTCTGATCTCTGATTTCTCTGATTTCTGATCTCTGATTTCTCTGATCTCTGATTTCTCTGATCTCTGATTTCTCTGATCTCTGATTTCTCTGATCTCTGATTTCTCTGATCTCTCTGATCTCTCTGATTTCTCTGATCTCTCTGATCTCTCTGATCTCTCTGATCTCTCTGATCTCTCTGATCTCTCTCTGATTTCTCTGATCTCTCTCTGATTTCTCTGATCTCTCTCTGATTTCTCTGATCTCTCTCTGATTTCTCTGATCTCTCTCTGATTTCTCTGATCTCTCTCTGATTTCTCTGATCTCTCTCTGATTTCTCTGATCTCTCTCTGATTTCTCTGATCTCTCTCTGATTTCTCTGATCTCTCTCTGATTTCTCTGATCTCTCTCTGATTTCTCTGATCTCTCTCTGATTTCTCTCTCTCTCTCTCTCTCTGAACCCCCTTGGCTGTGACCTCTGAACCCACCCCCTGGCACTCAACTATATTTTCTGCCCATGAGCTGTGTATTCTCCGGCTTCATACTGTCACCTTTCTTGTCAGCTCAACTCGGGCTGTCAGTTGAGTTCGCTGGTACCCTCAGCTCGCTGGCACTCTCAAACTCTCAGCTCGTTGGCACACACATACTCTGTTCGCTGGCACTCTCTCGGCACTCTGGCACTCACTTTCGGCACGCTGGCACTCCAGCTAATGTCAGTCGATTTTATTCAGCTGAAGGATTGCATCTTCAATGTGCGTTTTTATCACATTGCACTCCATTGCATGCAAGCCCTTTTAAGATAGTCATAGTAGTGTCACTGAGCTACGGAAGTACGGTGCAAAAATTAAAATATCTAGGAAGAACTATAACTAATATATCATGAACGATGTCTATTTTCGTCTCACCCCCTCTGTGAACAGCTCAGTGTCTCTCGCTTTGCATATAATTTCAGGCACATGTGATGAATCTTAGTCCTTCAGGAGCCAGGGAAGGATGCTTGCGAAACTCCTAGTGAAGTGAGGATGCTGACGCGAAGGACGGATGACTACAGTTGCTGAAGCGAAAGGGGGACGGCTACAGTTGATGACGCGTGGGAGGGGTGGCTACAGCTGCTGACGCGGGGATGCTGACGCGGGGATGCTAACGCGAGGGAGAGACGACTTCAACTGCGGACGCGAGGGACGGACAACTACAGTTGCTGACAAGGGGATCATCGTGAAACTCTCAGCAGATGCTACACGGTAATTGTCTGCATAATGTCTATGTAATTTACGTTTACAGAATTCTAAGTATCTATGACAATATGGGAAATTACTAGAACTGGATGAAATAAACGTTAATACCCAGGAAACACTAAGCCCTAAATTATTCACATTTTGACAAGACGGGGGATTCGACGCTGGCGGCGGGGGATTCGACGCTGGCGGCGGGGGATTCAACGCTGGCGGCGGGGGATTCGACGCTGGGGAGAAGGCAGAGGCACCGAAGCTGATGCGACGGGTAACTATACAGGAATTTTGTTTACCAGGTTACTAAAACATTTCAGTGTAATTCTGTATTCTAATGGTTTATTCTTGCTAACTACAGACTATTTGCTTCACCTTAGGGAATAATTTTGTAGAGATGGGGTTAAAGCTCTGTTCAATACACGTCCCTGCAGTTCATTATCTCTGAGCTGAATAAAATCGTCTGGAAGTAGCAAGAATGAAATCCACGCGTGATGGGATTACAGGACGTAAATTTGCACTCACATTCAAACTTACACGTTTAGCCTCTCATACAGTCATGAATGTTTCTTTACCTCCTGTGATATACTCTATGCTGACTAAAATTATCTATCCGGTGGAACATACTAAGCTTTGTTCCCATCGTGTGTGCTAAATTCACAAAGATCTTTCTCAGCTGCCGGCGAGGGACCCACGGCTACACACCGGCTGACGTGAGGGAGGGACGACTAAGCTGCCGACGCGAGGATGCTGACGAAAGGGAGGGACGACTAAGCTGCCGACGCGAGGATGCTGACGAAAGGGAGGGACGGCTACAGCTGCCAAAGCGAGGATGCTGACGAGAGGGAGGGACGACTACGGTTGCCGACGCGAGGATGCTGACGCGAGGATGCTGACGCGAGAGAGGGACGACTACAGCTGCCGACGCAAGGAAGCCACCGCTGACGCTACACGGTAATTTACGAACTATCTACTTTATCTCCCAGTCCGGTGCAGTAACTTACTTCCTATAATGTCGTGGAAAAAGATGAAATACTGAAATGTTGCTGCACCATTATATAATTAGTTCTATATTATTCAGAAGCTGACGCTGCTCAGGATTCGACGCTGACGCTGCGCAGGATTCGACGCTGACGCTGCGCGGGATTCGACGCTGACGCTGCGCGGGATTCGACGCTGACGCTGCGCGGGATTCGACGCTGACGCTGCGCGGGATTCGACGCTGACGCTGCGCGGATTCGACGCTGACGCTGCGCGGGATTCGACGCTGACGCTGCGCGGGATTCGACGCTGACGCTGCGCGGGATTCGACGCTGACGCTGCGCGGGATTCGACGCTGACGCTGCGCGGGATTCGACGCTGACGCTGCGCGGGATTCGACGCTGACGCTGCGCGGGATTCGACGCTGACGCTGCGCGGGATTCGACGCTGACGCTGCGCGGGATTCGACGCTGACGCTGCGCGGGATTCGACGCTGACGCTGCGCGGGATTCGACGCTGACGCTGCGCGGGATTCGACATTGACGATGGGGGAAGGATACCGAAGCTGACGCTGCGGGTAACTATTGATTTTTCCTAGTTACAGCTGCTGGTACCCAATAATAGTCTACTTACTGCTGACGTGATGTTGTACTGTTCCAGATATCAGCAACAGCATGATGAAAGTTCTTTAGTGGATGCAATAGCAATATACTATCTGCACCATGAAATACTAAGTTATGCCTTATTATTCAGAGGCCGACTCGACTGGGGATTCGACGCTGGCGTAGGACAACTCGACGCTGGCGGGGGACAACTCGACGCTGGCGGGGGACGGCTCGACGCTGGCGGGGGACGATTAGTTGATGACAGTGCTTACGAGAGGGACAACGACATCGATGCTTGAGGTATTTTATTTGGTATTATGTAGCATATCTTTTTACCTCTCGTATTGCGTGAGAATATTGTGCCATTTTGTCCATTTTCTCTTTTTCATACGCCCCAAATGATCTCAGTAGTCCACGCAGTAAATAATTCTCAAGAAATACAGTTTGATAGCTAACGACGAGAATGTGGATCTGATGTGAGGAGGAAGCTATGAGAATTTATCAGCATGAAATACTTACTCATTTCTGCAGTGACTTTAATTTTATCTTTGTTCAATTTTGGGAAGAACTTCAGTGTTGGGCTACATAAAACTAAATCTAACCCCTTTAGTTCAACGAGTCCCCGCTTAGGTAAAAAATATAACCAGGAGATCGGGAGATAGCGATAGTAAGGCAATTACGTCCTTGGATATACTAGACTTGTCCCTACTGTGAGACTGTTAATAACAGTATTAACTCATTAGCTCTTGTAACACAAAGCTGAATAAGAGCCTAACATTAGCTGGAATAGAATAGTTGTCTCGACCGTGAGTTAATGGTGACGGGTTTAACACGAGCTGCTGTACAGTGATAAGTCAGGAGATTGGTGGAATAACTGTCGCGATCCTGAGTAGTTTAGTGGTATTGCTAAAGCCCCTGTGACCTATTTAGAGGAAGGAAATGGTCTGGCGTTAGAATACTAGAAAATGTCCAGACCATGGGAGGGTTAAGTTGCACAAAGTCGTGTGGAGGCAGAGAGAATAAAATTGACCTTATTTCCTGTCAGCCACTTACCTCACTGTACGCTGCAGATGCTGACGAGTGAGAGGCGTGGTGGTAGCCATGAAGCTGAAGTGTGTGAGCTGACGAAGAGGACGTTGTGACAGCAGCTGACACATACTAAAGAGCTGTCAAGGTTGGTGCTAAGGATGATGTTTTTTCTGTAACTGCCTCACTGAAGCCAATCTGATTTACACTAAACCTGCAACAGAAATTATTCAGTGTTATGGTTATTGTATAATAACTTAGGTTATTATATTAGCCATCCTATAACAAATAGCTACAGACATCAACTATCATGTCAGATGGCTTAGTGACAGTTGCTGCGTTTTGCTTTTTGTTAAGGCATGTATATCAATGACTAATCACATGATACATATATCCATGCTGTGTAAAGTTCCTCTAATTTGATGTAATAAACAAGCATGTGCACTAGCTCCAAGAAGTATCACGCAGGTCGACGTCGATAATAGCCTAATTGATCAGTATAGCTCCTATTGCCCCAAGGAGATGAGTGTATTATCTTGCGTGTGATAATACTAGCTAGCTAAGAAAACGTCTGGAACAAGCGATATTGTACATCCTTATGAATGCTGATTTTCAGCGTGGGATGGAATAGATTGGCATTTTGCATATAACCATCTAAAGTGTCAGTCTGGCGCAAAGTGTTACTTTTTGGAGCAAGTTCACATACATGGTTACTGAAGAATACCTTAAATTACAATTTTAAAAATGTCATGGGATTGAAGTGGCTGAAGTTCTAATCCATCTTTATCTATAGGTATCGACCAAACAACCTCCAGCCACAGAGGGACTGAATGACCAAGCAGTGATGAAATAAGTAATTAAATACGTGGAGGTGATCGAACGTCGCAGAGCATCCCATCCCATCACATCACATCACATCCCATCACATCACATCACATCGCACACGGTGATGTTTTGCGTTTTCTTGTACTTGTCATTTCTTTATCACATAGGGGTCCGTAATTTGCTTTCTCCAATCTCGTGTTGCGGGGACGACTCAATCTGGTTTTTTGAGGAGCGAAGTAATTTTGCCGCCTCGTGACATTACTCATCAACCATGTAATCAATGAACGTAAAGAACCAAACACTCCAAGATATGAAAATGGTCATGGGAAGTAGAAAATAAAGGGTAGACAATTGTACTGGTATACTTTCCTTTTCCCCTTAATGTATCGTGGGCCCATACTGCACTTGTAACTAATTAATATAAATTTGCCCCATTTCTCAACGCATCCCCATTGCTCTTGTACCCTTTGCTTATTTGGCTTTCAGCAACAACTTTCCCTAAGTGTTGAGGCTTGTGCTGAATAGTAAACAAAAAATTCAAATAATATAAGCCGTCCTCGCAACACACTGGGCTGCGTCATATGAACTATCCTGTATGTTTTTGGTAACCTCGGACTATTTTATTCAGTTTTTGTCAGCGAAACAATAATGGTGCCGTTACCCTCTCATGGCCGCGTTTTCTCCTGTATTACATTTCAAGCGATTTTAATTGCCAGCGTTAGAAACTATGGATAGTACTTCTCACACTCATGTTCGTCTTAAACTTTATTTCAGTTAACGCCAAACTATATTTAACAGAGTTAGGAGCTTGAGTTATTACTGGTCCCAATCCACTCATGGTCAGTTAACGCAATCACCTTCAGGAATTCGGGAGCTTGAATCATGTCAGTAATCTGTCTTGCCCATTATAAGTATAATATTGACAGTCCTCTCATTTTCGTATTTTTTCCCCTGCTTCTGGATCCTAACTCACCCAATCCTTAGATCGAAATGAGGACGATGACCTAATTTTCCCTGTCATACTTGCTTTCACAACACAATTACACACATACATGTCCTTCTCGCAAAGCAAAACATACCGTATAAAAAATTACTATTATCACTAAGCCGAAATGTCAGGGTCTGTGTTATCTATCTATCTATCTATCTATTGCCAGACGCCTCAATCCCGTTTGGGGTGGCCACAAACAAATCGCCTCCAAGTCGCCCTGTCCCCCGCCATTTCACTGCCCTGCTCCCAACTCACACCCCCTTCTCTCGTATACCTCTCCACCCCATCCCTCCATCTCATCCTCGGCCTCCCCCTACCTCTTCCCCCCTCCACCTCTTCCCCCCTCCACCTCTTCCCCCCTCCACCTCTTCCCCCCTCCACCTCTTCCCCCCTCCACCTCTTCCCCCCTCCACCTCTTCCCCCCTCCACCTCTTCCCCCCTCCACCTCACTCACATACTCTCTTCGTCAGTCTTTCACCCTCCATCCTCTCCACATGGCCAAACCACCTCAGTGTGTCCCTCATAACGCTTCCTATCACATCCACATCCACACCAAAACGCTCCTTTATATCTTCATTCGTCAGCCTGTCTCTCCACGTGACTCCACAGGCTCCTCTTAAATAACTCATTTCCACTGCTCTCACTCTTAACTTGTGTCCTTCCAACAATGTCCAAGCTTCACTTCCGTACTTTAGAGTTGGTATAACAATACTGTCATGTAGTAACTTTTTCACTTCCATGCTCACTTCCCTGTTTCTTATCACTGCTTTCAAAGAACCAGCAACCTTTCTTCCCTGCTGTACCCTTTCAAGCACTTCACCCTCCAAACCTCCATCCTTACTCATCACACTACCCAAGTACTTAAACGTACTCACATTTTCCAATTCCTCACCATCCAACCTCGCTGTACATTCACTAGCTTCACCTCTCTCAAAGACCATCACTTTACTCTTCCCTACATTCACCTTTAGGTTCCGTTTCTTACACACACTCTCAAACTCATCCACCAAGCCTTGCAGCTCCCCTTCGTCTTCACTCAACAGCACAGTATCATCTGCAAACAGTACAGGGAGTTTCCAAACACTATCCTCACTCACCAGGGCCACTCCAACATCCACTACCCTACCTTGTACCTCTTTTATTACTCCATCCATGTACAGATTGAACAACCATGGAGACATGACACATCCCTGTTTCAAACCAACTTTCAAAGAGAAAAATTTACTTAGTTCACCATCCACACGCACTGCAGCCTTCGCACCATCGTACATACTCAGTGTTATGATCTGCGTTATGATCTGCGTTATGATCTGCGTCAGACGTTAACGTTAGGTTAACGTCTAAGTCGGGGGGCCACAATGACACACATTCGAGTAGGCCTATGATGGGGTGGATCTGGTGGAATTATGGTGGATCCTTAGCTTATGTGGTGTGGGAGGAAGGTGGGTGGGCAGAGTAGTTGTAATGGTGGGAGTAAACAAGTGGCTTAAAGGGGAGGGAGATGGCTTCAGGGATGTTTAACTCTGTTCGATGACGATTTTATTAAGTATAGACCTGGAATTGCAATTATATGATATAGCCTTAACTCTTTCTGTACAAGAGATCTTTCCTAAGTTGAATAAAATAGTTTAGAGGTAGCTAGAATAAAATCGACAAAAGTTTAAGAACGGTAGGGCTGCATAAGAATGGAAATCTTTGCTGATGTCAAAGGCTTAATGCTGATTGTAAGTTAGTTACTTTGTGAGGATAAGCACGAGCTGGAAAACGAAGCACGAAAACTAGTGTCTGAAAGGGAAGTGACTTTTTTAAATCTACGTTTCCATAAATTTGAGACAGGACCTAGAAACAGGGGAAAAACTCTAAATCTACCGATAGTGGTCAGTGGAATGGGCCATATATCTGCTCAATCATCCAAGTCCACATAATTCTCTGGTCATCCCAAGCACAAAAACAATCCAGGCTAAATTTCCTTTACTACTGTCACAGCTCCTGAGAGATGTAGACATTACGTTAGCTGCCAAGGACATCATTTTTAACTCTGGCTCCTATACTCTTTACTATAGCTTGGATTAAGATTTCCGTCTCTATCCTAATGTAATACGAATTTCTAGTCATGAACTGCAATGGAGAGGATGCTGAGCTGCAGTCTTGTCCTTTTCTGCTGCTAAGCTACGTGAAATAAGCCATAAGAATATGAAAGTCTAGGCTAAAATAAGATCAAACTACAGGACTCGGCTGAGTAACTTTTATTTACCCGATAGTGGAAATGATACATGAAAACGTAGATTATATGGATATTATCGAAGGAAGTAAAAATACTGTGAAAGTGAATGGGATTTTAATGTCGCGCTTAATGAACGTTATCTGAGTGTGAAATAGTACAGGGGCCATATTTATGAAGTTTCTTGTGGCTTATCGGTGTATAAATGCTTGTTAATAATTTGTCAACTCTGAAAGCTACCAGTACTTATCAGTCATCCTAGAGTTTTAGTGATACGACAGAACAAAATAATTTTAAAGTTAAATGCTGCAGTATAAATTTGGCTTATACCAGTTATGAATGTGGGCCCAGGAGGGAGAGAGTAGGAAGAGGGATGAATGAAAGAGGCAATTTCCCCAGCCTGCACCAAACCACTAGATCACCCACGTACAGTCAACACATGAAAGCAATATTGAGCCCCTACGCACATTCGATGGAATTGAAGCTGAGGGATATTTCTCTATATTTTGGCTTGCATGGTCAATAGATTACAGGTTTAATTGATTCCAAAATATATTCCCCTGGGTCCCTAAAGTAAGATATATTCCATGATACAGGCCATTCAGTGCAGTATTCCAAAGATGTTTCATGGTAAAGCACGCTGGGTCTCTCAACTTTATCTGGTGACTACGTGTAATTGCTTATCAGTGCCAACCTCGCCTCCCGCATCCCTCCCTACTGAGCTCATTACAGTTCTTAACTTCTTTCCTCTGAGGGTTTATTTTATTCTTGTTGTCTGGAGAATACTTAATTCAATATAGTCAAACTACAAGGGTTAGATGTGGCCTACATTAACGTCTTTGCTGCTGTGGCGTTCTCACAAGCTTGGGATAATCTGATGGCAGCAAGAATATATTGTAAATGACGTAGCCTACCCGAGGTGAAATGGTTGACCCTTTGATAACGAGAGCCCTCTTAAAACTTAGTCTGGCGATGTGAATATATTGGTGGCTTATTGTCAACTGTCGATACTTTTATAAATTCTCGATTGATGAAACTCAAATCTTAAGTTGAATAAAATAGTCTGAGGTCTGAAACTGTTTTCTTTCAAGATGTTTTGAATTTCTCATCATACTAATCCAGAACAGATTGTGGTACAGTCAAGGAATCAGTTGCCTTCCTAGTATTTTCTGACGCCTTATTTTTTGTTTTAATAGCGCAACATAACTTACTTGGATTAATGGTTTAGATTTTTTTTCCCCGCGGTGTTTAGACCTGAGGAAGATAACTTGATTCCTTCACTGTGCAACACTACCATGTACATGTAGCCTTGAAATAAATGCTGTGATTCTCCTTTGTCTTTTGATGAACCGTAGTATGATGACTGGCATTTAGTACCCTCAATATTTGGGATAAGTAACTGGGAAAAGGAAAGGGTGGCTGGAGTGACGTTATGTGAGAGGGTTTGGGGGGTTATGATTGACGTTTGTGGAATGGTTATGAAGTATGGGAAGGATTGGAGCGGGGTTGGGATTGTCTATTGCCAGACGCCTTAATCCCGAAAGGGGTGACCACAAACAAATTGCCACCATGTCGCCCTGTCCCCCGCCATTTCACTGCCCTGCTCCCAGCTCACACCCCCCTCCCTTATATACCTCTCCACTCCATCCCTCCATCTCATCCTTGGCCTCCCCCTCCCTCCCCCCCTCACTCATACACTTTCCTCGTCAGTCTCGCACTCTCCATCCTCTCCACATAGCCCAACCACCTCAGTGTATTTCTCCTAAAGCTTCCTATCACATCGACATCCACATCCACATCACAACGCTCCTTCATATACTCATTTGTCAGTCTGTCCCCATGTGACCCCACATGCTCCGTTCAAATAACTCTTTTCCACTGCTCTCACTCTTGACGTCTGTCCCTCCAACAAGGTCCAAGCTTCACTTCCATACGTGAAAGTTGGTATCACAATACTGTCATGTACTAACTTATTCACTTCCATGCTCACTTCCCTATTTCTTATCACTGCTTCCAAGGAACCAGCAACCTTTTTTCTTTGTTGTACCCTTTCAAGCACTTCACCCTCCAAACTTCCATCCTTACTCATCACAGTACCCAAGTACTTGAACGCACTCACATTTTCCATTTCCTCATGCAACCTCACTGTACATTCACTGGCTTCACTTCTCTCGCAAACCCTAACTCGTGGAGAAGTTTAATGATGGGTGTTGTGGAGGGGGTTCTAGCGCCAGTGAGATTGTGGAGGGATTGTGACGTACTGTGGGGGCATGAGGGGTTGTGATGTACTGTTGGGGGTGTGAAGGTTTCAGTTGTGGAGGGGTTGACATTGTAAAGGGGTTGAGGCGTACTGTGGGGTTTTATTGTACTGTGTGGGGGTTGAGGGGTTATACTGTACTGTGGGGGGGTTCTTTCGTACTGTGGGGGGGTTCTATCGTACTGTGGGGGGTTCTATCGTACTGTGGGGGGTTCTATCGTACTGTGGGGGGTTCTATCGTACTGTGGGGGGTTCTATCGTACTGTGGGGGGTTCTATCGTACTGTGGGGGGTTCTATCGTACTGTGGGGGGGTCCTATCTTACTGTGGGGGTTCTATCGTACTGAGGGGGTTCTATCGTACTGAGGGGGTATTGTGGCATACTGTGGGGGTTATATTGTACTGTAGGAGGTTATATCGTATTGTTGGGGTCCTATCATACTGTGGGGTTGTATCGTACTGTGGGGGGGGCTCTATAGTTCTGTGGGGGTTATATCGTTCTGTGAGGATTGTGGCGTAAGGTGGGAGGTCTAGCGTATTGTGGTATGGGTATTGTGGGGGTATGGCGTATTGTGGGGGTATGGCGTATTGTGGGATTTGTATTGTTGAAGTATGGATATTGTGGAGTATGAATATTGCGGGATATAAGTACTGTGCGGGTATGGCGTATTTTGGGGGTCTGACAGATTGTGGGGTTTGTACTATGGGGGGTCTGGCTTACTGTATAGATATTCGTATTTTGGAGTATTGCAAGAGTTTGGGGTATGGTAGGAGTATTGTATTGTGTAGAACTGTATTGTGAAACTAGTTGTAGATAGTTTCATTTTTTCTGCATCTAGTTAGGTGCACAATAACATTAATTTTCACAATGTTAACAAGGGAAAGTTTAACTATGCTTTATTTAATGCTCATGTTACAGGCAAAGTATAAATTCAGTCTTTCGATAAGTTACCTAAATACTGTGTGACAAAGTACCTCAAATGTAAAAACAAACTTCCCATTAAGATACAATCCAAACTAACCTAAAATCTGGTGCAAAAGTAATTTTCTTTATTTACATAAGTATTGCATAAAATGTCAGATTATACGCTTTGCCTTGACATGAATATTTTCGACTGCACTGCTTATGTCATTCGTAGGAAACTTTCTTCCCTCAGTCGTTTTTGAGTGAGACCTTAACTACCTATTTGTTGCCTAACCACCTCAGTCCGATAACGTCCTTGATAAGTTGTATACCTCTAGACTATTTTACTGCTTTAAAATCTCGTCATGAAGGGATAAAAAAGCTTGCATCAACCCTTTGCAGATTGAAAAGTATCTCCATTACGGAATAATTTTTTCTGGATAAAAAAAAAAAAAAATATCGGACTGGGGAGGATTGTTTTTCCCTTGACTTTTTTTTTTTTTTGCGAGTGCTTTACTGGTTGCAGGGGGTGTTTTCTTAGCCAGTCGTATAAGTGGGTTAGTTGGGATAATATACATAATTCTGTTCTTCTAACTGTACTGTCTCCTTACCTTTCCCAGATTGGCGTAGCTGTTAGTGATGCCGTTCGTCTCCCACCACCACCATAGTTGTCATAACCACAGCCGCTGCCACCACAGCTTCCGCCACCACCACGGCAGTCACCTGAGAAAGATGGGGTTTGTTGAACTTGTAGCTTGGAGAGAAATAAACAGTACAATATTTCTTGATTCTTGGTAAACCTGTTCGGAAGTACAGTAGTAAGAAAAGGCAAATTTATGGCCAGTGTAAAACTTAAGACGTGTGCAATTAAACTTAGTGCTGAGTCTGCAGCCTTTACAGACTTGAAAGGAGTTACTGAATAGTGTTGTGGCCATAATACATAATTGTTTAAAGTCTGAGAACTCCTATATTCTATTTCAGATAAACACCAAAGGATTGAGCTGCCATTAATGTATGCCTGATTAATAATGGTACCCTTGAAAGGTCGGGACAACTCGAATATTCTACTTCAGCTAACGCCAGACTACTTTATTCAACCGAGTGAGTCATAGAAGATTGCGAAGGTCTTTAGTTTTCCATTCCAATCAGTAGTCCAGATAAAAAATTCACTGTCGTATATCTAAGAAACCTTTACCCAGTGTCTTTAGATTTGTTCATTTTCATTTTATTTTAATCTTTTCCGATCTTAATTGTATTCAGTTCTGAGGAAACTTTTCATGGAGTAGTTTAATGTTCGTGGATCATGGTACGTCACTCATATCGTACTGTTGAACGAACGGGCTTTGAATCCTATTTCCACAGCCGAACAAATGTAAAAAAGCTAATTATCTTTCGCAGTCAGCCACTCGTATTTACTGATGCAAACTGCGTCACTATTAATGATATACAAGAAGATGCAAGCTGAAAAAAATCGCCAAGGGACGGACGCTATGAATTCTTAGGCCACCTGAAACACGATTCCTAAACTGAGCAAGTCTGGCGTTAGCTAAAGTAGAAAATTTTGAAACAGTTGATAGTCTGATCGTTTTGAGAGTGAATACATAAGGGGACAGTGAAAATACAGAAGAATAACATTATTTGAACGGCTTGAGAATAATTCATGGTGCCTATTGAAATAATGGAAAAAACAAAACACTGAAATTTATTAAATAAAAAGCAGAGCGAAAAAACACAGAAAACAGTACTAGAACACTGAAAATAATGGACACTTTTTTCAGTGCATGATCTAATGATGCT
Source organism: Coenobita brevimanus (assembly GCF_032717465.1). Taxonomy (NCBI): domain Eukaryota; kingdom Metazoa; phylum Arthropoda; class Malacostraca; order Decapoda; family Coenobitidae; genus Coenobita; species Coenobita brevimanus. The sequence goes on from NC_137033.1 coordinate 19,084,032, forward strand.
GAATACACTAGTTTTGACATACGTCTAGAGGAAGATATATATATATAATGAAACACTAACCACAGTAACATTCCCTGCTGTAACTGATGGAGATGCGATACATTAGTGCAAGATACAGAACAGTAATCTAATACACTGCTCGTCCCTTTTCCCGTGCTCAAAATTTTGAGATTTACGTTGCTGGTGGCATTTACTGATTGACTACACACAGCCTTTTATCCAAGGAGGTAGTACGGTGGTGTGGATAAATTGCATTGGTTTTATCTATATTTGTTTACTCTTTATACTTCACTGTTTCTTTACATATATTTACATTACATTGTTTTTCTCATGTCTGTTGTAATTTTTGCCAATAAACTTTTAAGATCGTTCTTTTACCTTTTAATCACCATTACTTTTGTAGTACTATAATTAGTTCAGACAGTCATTACTATCAGTGGATTTAAAGTCCTTGGTACTGGTTTTTAAACTAAGGACTTTAAATCCACTGATAGTACTGAGCATGTCACTGATACTACTAAGAACTTTGTCCTTAGTACTGTCAGTGGGTTTTAGTTTTGAATACCATTAGTGGATTACAGGTCCTTAATACCATCACCTGAATTTTAGTTCAATACTCTCTGGTTTATGGCTAAGTTCATAGCTCTTGGCTATGTCCTTAGCTCATACAGTGCTCTCTAGTCTGTGGCTAAGGACATTAGCCACAAACAAGAGTGGTGTATGAGCTAAGTCCTTACCACATACGGTACTCTCTGGTTTGCGGTTAAGTCCTTAGCTCGCAGCCAGTACTCTATGGTTTGTGGCTAAGACCTTAGCTCATACAGTGCTCTCTGGTCTGTGGCTAAGGACATAGCCACAAACAAGAGACTGGTGTATGAACTAAGTCCTTAGCTGTTGGCCAAGTCCTTACCACATACGGTACTCTCTGGTTTGTGGCTATGTCCTTAACTCATACAATGCTCTCTGGTCTGTGGCTAAGGACTTAGCCACAAACCAGAGAGCGGTGTATGAGCTAAGTCCTTAGCTGTTGGCTAAGTCCTTAGCACATACGATACTCTCTGGTTTGTGGTTAAGTCCTTAGCTCGTAGCCAGTACCCTATGGTTTGTGGCTAAGACCTTAGCTCTTGGCTATGTCCTTAGCTCATACAGTGCTCTCTGGTTTGTAGCTATGTCTTTAGCCACAAACCAGACAGTAGTCCATGAGTCAAGTCCGTAGCTCGTAGCCAATACTATGGTTTGTGGCTAAGTCCTCAGCTCTGTCAATAAGCACTCCAAGCAAGACTTATATCAGTGCTCTTGCTTCTCAGTGTTGTAATCCCAGCTGTTTTTCTTTTATCTATTCGTTATGTTCATCTTAGCTACTTTTTTTCTAATGTCCTTTTCTTTTGCATTTTTCTAATATCCTTTTTGTAAATAATTGCAATAAAGGGTCAGGTAAAGCGTAAATTACCTTTTTTCTTTATTTCCTTAAGTGTTACAATTTACAATTCGATAATCAGTACAGAAAATATATAAACAGCACCTGTGATGTTACTATGGTAGAAAAGTTGAACTAGTATATTCAGCAATATCAGAATATATGCTCAAGCATAATCAGTATATTCAGTTACAAGTACGTTAAAGCTCAAGTATATAATCAGTAAGCCAAGAGTATATTCAGTGTTCTCAGGTATATCGCAAGTAGGTTAAAATTTCTAAGTCCTAACCTTCTTTGTGGGACGCTCACGGGCGCCCCACACTCCCCCCCTCTAGCCCCTCCCTAACGCACAGTCTGAAGCGATAAAGAAGACGAGCGCATTATACTGTCTAGGTGGGGAAGGAAAAGATCTTCTATCGGAAGCACTCCACATACACCAGCGCGTACAAAAAAAAAATAAAAAATAAAAGGTACGCATAATAATCACTCACTCATCATATCACACACTGACAGGAAAGTACAAACAATACAAAAATACGACCTGTAACCTGTGATGAGGGTTCCCACGATGTATCCGGTCTGGTCTCGTCTCTCCAGCCGCTGTGGTCTGAGGGGATACAGGAAAAATTACAGATGCTAAGACATAAGATGCCTACCATAAGTAACAGTTCCAGGTGCTGCTTTTAGCCCTACCCTATTTAACTCCTTCAGCTTTGGGACTTTTTCTTAGGCTATTCTTGCTACTTTCAGACTTCTATTCAGCCTAGGATCTCGAGTAGTGAAGGGGTTTATGAAGGCTACATCTAACCCCTCCACCTCACAAAGTCTCCTAAACTAAATAAAATCGTCTGTACATAGCAAGAATAAGATAAAAGAAAGTCTTAGTGAAGGGGTTAATTAATGTTCCTAGTATCAGATCTACACAATCCTAATGTAGTGGAATCTGGAGGCCTTCTTGCTCTCTGTAGTCTCCTCTGGTGGCTATCTCGCTCTCTGATGTCCGTATAGTGGTTGTTTCGTCCTCCTTGGTGGCCATCCGTCCTTGTCTGTGGTGGCCATCTTTCCATGTCTATTGTGGCCATCTATCTCGCTTGGCCATCTCCCCATCCTTGGTCTTCTCTTCCTTTTGTCTTCTCACTCCTTCTCTGGTGTTCATTCATCCTCTCTGTTATTACCATCTCTCTCTCTTGGGTATTTCTTCCTCTCTCTCGTCGTCATGTCTTCTTGTGTTGGCTGTCTCTCCTCACCCCTTTTCTATGGTGACCATGTATTTCTCTGTGGTGGCCGTCTCTCTATCCTAGCCATCTCTTCCACTCTCTTGGTAGCCTCGTTGTGGTGGTCATCACTCCCTGCCTCCTCTCTCTGTTGGACATCTACTCCTCTCTTCGGTGGCCTCTCCCTCCTCTAGTGTCAATCTCTCCCTCTCCCTTGGTCACCTCGTCATCTGTGGGTGAAACAAGAGATTAGACTGAGGCAAGGAAAAGTCTTACAGAAATGGTATGGGGAAGAGGAGGCTTAAGGAGGCAGAGGAGGTAAAGGAAAAATAAATGAAGTGAGGAGGAGTGTAGCAGGGAGAGAATGGAGGTAACTGAGAGTAAGGAAAAGTAAAAAGATTGTGGTAGGGAAGCAGTGGGGAAGAAAGAGGAAGTGGGAAGTTGTAAGAAGATAAAGTAAGAAGGGAAGGTGTAACAGACCGAGGAAGCAATGGGGAGGATGAAAAGGTGATGGTGAGGAAAGAGGAAGTGAGAGGGAGTTAGTGAGAGTGCAGGTAAGATGTGGGTGAGACAGGGGAGGTGGAGGTGAGGAAGGCAAGGAGTAGGTAAGGCACAGCCACTATAGTTGAGAGGTTTAGATGAGGCAAGGGAAGTGTGGGTGAAGCAGAGGTGTGGGTGAAGCAGAGGTGTGGGTAAGAGAGGGAGGATGTGGGTGAGGCAAAGTAAAGATTAGTGAGGCAAGGAAGAGATGAGGAGGAGGTGAGGCACGAGATGAGAGAGTAAAGAGAGGAAGACAGGAGTGAGGAAGAAGGGCTACTGGTATGGGAAAGGAAATGAGACACGATGATGATAAAAAGAGGTGAGGATAAAGTGGGGGTCTGGAAGGGAAGTGAAACTAAGGAGGGGTAGTGAGAGAAGGCAGGTAAGGGTGAGGATGGGAAGTGAAGATGAGGAAGGGAAGGGAAGATGAGGAAGGGAAGTGAAAATGAGGAAAGGGGGGTGAAGATGAGGAAAGGGGGGTGAAGATGAGGAAGGAAAGTGTGCATGGTGAGGACATAGCTAGGAAGAGACGTGATGGTAATGATGGAAAATAAGGATGGCGAGGATATAGTGAGAAAGGAAGAGAGTTGATAGTCAGAAAGAAAAGTGAAGATGGTGAAGATAAAGTAAGCAAAGGAGAGACGAAATGGTGAGGAAGAAAAGTGAGGGAAAGAGGAAATTGAGGGTAAGGCGTAGAAAATACAGCTCTGGTACAAGGAACAGAGTGGCAGTAGGTGAAGTACAGAGAGTGAAGGAGGCGTAAGCAAAGTACAGGTGAAGCAAGGAAAATGAGGAGGAGACAAGAAGAGTGAGAGTAAGATGAGGAGAGTAAGCGTAGGGAAGAGATGAGAGGATGAAGATGAGGAAGAGGTGTGAGGGTGAGGAACAGGGTGAGGACGAGGAGGTGAGGATTAGGAAGAGAGGATGAGGGTGTGGAGGAAAGCGTGAATACGAGGAAGCGGGGGTGAAGATGAGGAAGTGGAGGATAAGGTGAGGAAGAGGGGGCGAGGGTGAGGAAGAGGGGGCGAGGGTGAGGAAGAGGGGGGTTAGGTGAGGAAGAGGGGGGTTAGGTGAGGAAGAGGGGGGTTAAGTGAGGAAGAGGGGGGTTAGGTGAGGAAGAGGGGGGTTAGGTGAGGAAGAGGGGGGTTAGGTGAGGAAGAGGGGGGTTAGGTGAGGAAGAGGGGGGTTAAATGAGGAAGAGGGGGGTTAGGTGAGGAAGAGGGGGGTTAGGTGAGGAAGAGGGGGGTTAGGTGAGGAAGAGGGGGGTTAGGTGAGGAAGAGGGGGGTTAGGTGAGGAAGAGGGGGGTTAGGTGAGGAAGAGGGGGGGTTAGGTGAGGAAGAGGGGGGTAAGGTGAGGGAGAGAGGAAGAGGGGGGTAAGGTGAGGGAGAGAGGAAGAGGGGGGTAAGGTGAGGGAGAGAGGAAGAGGGTGATGTTCGGGAGGCACTGGGGAGGAAGGGAGTGGTAAGGGAGGCGTGGGGGAGGTAAGGGAGGTGTGGGGAAGAAGGGAGTTGTAAGGGAGGTGTGGGGGAGGTAAGGGAGGTGTGGGAAAGGTAGGGGAGGTGTGGAGGAGGTAAGGGAGGTGTGGAGGAGGTAAGAGAAGTGTGGGAGAGGTAAGGGAGATGTGGGAAAGGTAAGGGAGGTGTGGAAAAGGTAAGGGAGGTGTGGGGAAGGTAAGGGAGGTGTGGGGAAGGTAAGGGAGGTGTGGGGAAGGTAAGGGAGGTGTGGGGAAGGTAAGGGAGGTGTGGGGAAGGTAAGGGAGGTGTGGGAAAGGTAAGGGAGGTGTGGAGGAGGTAAGGGGAGGTAGTGGGGTAGGAGAAGTTTGGGGGAGGTGAAGGTGGCATGGAGGAGATAGGAGGAGCGTGATGTTAGGGAAGAAGTAAATGAGGAGAGGTAAGGGTGAGAATGGGAAATAAAGGTGATGGAAGAGTGGAGAATGGAGACGTAGAGTGAGTGAGAATATGATGAGAGGGCCGAAGTGAAGGGGGGAAACTGAAGGTGAGCTAGGGAAAGTGAGGGTGAACCAGGAAGTGAGGGAGAGGAAGTTATAAGAAGAAAGATGTGAGAAAAGCATGAAAAAAGCATCAATAAGGAAGCAGCCATGTCCTACCCTCATATACCTAGCAACTCTCGACGCAGATGAAAACACTACCCTCCATCCAAGCATCACATACGAGTAAACAGATGTGCTTTATAATATTCTAAAGGGTCCAGACAAAACTCTATAAACTCTACCTGGATTTACTGCTCTGATTTGCTTACTCTCGAGGATGTCCTGTGTTGGTGAAGCCCACTAATGAGGAAGTCAACAAGAGATAATACTAATGACTCTGATGATAAGTCTTGCTGGTATGAATGATGCCATTAGGGAAAGCTTGCTAATTTGGAAAGGAAATGCGACTGGAAAGCAGCCAGTCTCGTCCTGCCTTTACAAACACATTTTTTTTTTCCCCACACTATCCATCATTTTCTCCCCACAAAAGCTCTCATTACCGGATCGTTAAACTGATGAGATTGACTAATTTTGGTATAGTGACTAAGACCTAAATATTGTATTTTTCTAGTGAATATCTGAAGTGATGAGTGAGGGAGAATCTTCAAAGTGGTGATATAGGGAGAATCTTTGAAGTGGTGAATTAGGGAGAATCTTTGAAGTGATGATATAGGGAGAAATCTTTGAGGTGGTGATATAGGGAGAATCTCTGAAGTGGTGATATAGGAAGAATCTTTGAAGTAGTGATTTAGGAAGAATCTCTGAGGTGGTGATATAGGAAGAGCCTCTGAAGTGATGATATAGGGAGAATCTTTGAAGTGGTGATATAGGGAGAATCTCTGAAATGGTGATAAATGCAGAATCTTTGAAGTGTTAGTATAGGGTCGTGATTCTCGTCAACTTATGAATCTTTCTAACACCTCTTTCTAATCATTCTAGTTATTCTTATGGCTTGTTAATTTTGTCCTGTAGGTTATTCATGCCATCTTTGTGATCATTAAAAGGATATAACCAACATTAAAGAAAATACTTGAGTGTGCTATTAATAAGTCAAGAAAGAGGTGCTAGTAATTCTCGAAGTCGACGAGATTACAAGTCACTTTGGAGAGATGGTCTCCTTCCTCCCACGGGTTTCTCTCTTCAAGCAGGCAGACATCTTCCCTCTTCTTCAAAGTTCTTCTCCTTTGGCTCACTCTCAGCTGAAAAATAAAACATCGTGTGAAGTTAGAAGGCAAAGAATACTAGAGTTGTCCCGATGATAAGGTTAACAATTATGCAGGATGAAAAAGCTACATCTCCAAAGCAAAACGCTAAACATTTCTTTAAAATACTTACCACCAAAGACTGCAGCATCGGGAACCCATTTTAGAGACTCAGTTACTCTGTTTTGTAAATACTAACTGATAAATTATAAAGATTTAATTAGAAAAAACAAGAATCGGTTCAACAGAATTATCACATCGTCTTACTTTACTCAGTTGTGATTTCTGGATGCAGGTGTAAAAGGAGTGGAAGTGGCGTGTGGTGAGGTGTGGTAGGCCAAGTGGTGAGGAGTGGTGATCCCAGTCGTGAGTGGTGGGTGGCTCGCTGCACTCAGTCCTTCTGGATATCACCCTGAAAAGTGTACACATTTTAGAAGAATGATCGTTGATGTGACGGCGCTGAAGGCAAAAGTATTAGCCAAGTTAACTATACAGGCATTTCTTTAAAAATTATTGTAACAGATGACGATGTCAGTAATGATAATTACAACAACTATATGACTGATGGAAGACGAGAAGGCTAGGCAATAACTACACATCATACGGTGCAAGGTAAGCTCTGTCCAAGGCCAGTCTAAACAGGGCTTCATTCTGTTAGCTTTGTTTTATACCAACACTAACTATGACTTTGGTATGGTGGTCAACATCGCCCCATCATACAACCATACATTTTATTATTTATGTTTCACCTGCGGTATCATTTTGGCAAATCCTCTTTTCCTTCAACCATCCTGTAAATATTAAATCACGCTGTGACTCGAGAATATTCCAATGAAGCCCCACGGCTGAAGCCCCACGGCCCCCCCCACCCCCTCTCTCAGCCTTAAGAGGCAGTCACATGACGCCAAGAATCAATCTCACACACTCTGCACTTTCCCTGGCATCGCGACCCCTCAGCCTTCCACACCAGCTGCCCCTCAACCTCCTTCACGCTCCCTAAACGATGGTCGAGTGGTTAGAGTGCCCCAGCCGGAGTGATGGTCTACCCACGTGTATAGGCTAGTTCCCCCTGAACTTAGTTTATCGATCACGCAAATTTAGCAACTGAATAGGCTGGCTATCTAACCTATAAACCGGACTATGGTGGCCTTCTCTCGGTCCTCTACACCTCGAAGGGGTAATATGGAACTGACAATAACGCCACATAGTCATCCCAGTGGCGAGAGAAACATAACACACCAAAGGCAGGTCTAAAGGCGAGAAATGCATGTATGCTGCCTTGTGCCCTTGAAAAACCCCTGTGGCAGACCATTCACACACTCCATACTAAGCAGAAATCATCAGTAGTGACAAGTGCTGCATGAAGCACTAACAAATCTTTGTACAGCATCTAGAGGAAACGTCTTATTTTGGTAAAATAGATTAACAATGAAATCATTCTTTTTCCCTCTTTGTGACCAGACTAATATACACTAATACAGCGTATTTTTTTTCTTCTAAAATCTTACTCAAGCTTTCGTTGAGTGTCGTCGTGCAACGTCTTTTACATCATTTAGTACTAAAATTCATAAGACTCCTAAGCCATACCCCCATCATTAGCTTCCTTGAGAGATGCAAAGCATTATTTAACATTCAGGCTCCTATGACTCACTATCCACGGAATAAAATTGTCAGACATTAGCTGGAATGTTGTTATGGCCATCCAAGGGTTTAGCAAGTTCAATGAAAAAGTGGCAGCTCATAAAACGAGGTGAAAAAGTCTCCCCTCACTTCGTTCCGTTTTCTACCTACAAGAGCTGAAAGGACTGCAGGGAGGAATGTGGAATTATGTAGTGAGCTGAGTGAAATGTAGAGCTTAGTGATGAGCAGAGTTGTAGAGCTTAGTGGTGAGATGAGTTAGACATTGACTGACCTGTAAACAACCATAACATCGCAACAGTTGGACAGTTAAGATGAAAGTCAAGAAACATAAAGAGAATAAAATTAAGAAAAACAAAATTACAAATGAAAAAACACTTTGAGATAGAAAATATAAATGAAAACACAAACAGGTAAAAATCCAAAATAATAAAAGGATTAAAATATTACGCAAAAACTAAAACCCTAAGTGTGAAGGAAGACGAGCTGAGTGGTGAGCCGAACTGAGTGGTGAGTCGGGCTGAGTGGTGAGCCAAGCCGAGTGGTGAGCCGAGTGGTGACCTTCAGGTGACACTGCACTCTCATTAATTCTAGGCCATCATCCTGTAATCCGTACAAAACAGTATTAATGGGAGAAAACAGTGATATAAGGTGATTTACGGGAATAATAAAGTAATTCATCTAGACAACCTTTTACTTCTTAACGTTAATGATATTCAAAGACTTCACCTATGTCCTGTTGCATGTTGTGTGTGTGTGTGTGTGTGTGTGTGTGTGTGTGTGTGTGTGTGTGTGAGAGAGAGAGAGAGAAAGAGAGAGAGAGAAAGAGAGAGAGAGTGGGGGCGAGGGGGAGAGAGAGAGAGTGGGGGCGAGGGGGAGAGAGAGAGAGGGGGGAGGGGGAGGGGGAGAGGAAGAGAGAGAGAGAGGGGAAAGGGGCAGAGAGGGCGGGGAAAGAGAGAGAGAGAGAGAGAGAGAGAGAGAGAGAGAGAGAGAGAGAGAGAGAGAGGAGAAGGGAGAGAGACAGGGGGGAGGAGGAGAGAGACAGGGGGGAGGAGGAGAGACACAGGGGGTAGGAGGAGAGAGAGAGAGAGAGAGAGAGAGACAGACAGACAGACAGACAGACAGACAGACAGAGAGAATGAAAGCAATGATGAGGCTGGGGAGATGAAGGTGATGGTGAGGCTGAGGAGATGAAGGTGAGGCTGGGGAGATGAAGGTGAGGCTGGGGAGATGAAGGTGAGGCTGGGGAGATGAAGGTGATGGTGAGGCTGAGGAGACGAGGATGATGGTGAGGCTGGGGAGATGAAGGTGATGGTGAGGCTGGGGAGATGAAAGTGATGGTGAGGCTGAGGAGATGATGATGATGGTGAGGCTGGGGAGATGATGATGATGGTGAGGCTGGGGAGATGAAGGTGATGGTGAGGCTGGGGAGATGATGATGATGGTGAGGCTGGGGAGATGAAGGTGATGGTGAGGCTGAGGAGATGAAGGCGATGGTGAGGCTGGGGAGATGATGATGATGATGAGGCTGGGGAGATGATGATGATGATGAGGCTGGGGAGATGATGATGATGATGAGGCTGGGGAGATGAAGGTGATGATGAGGCTGGGGAGATGAAGGTGATGATGAGGCTGGGGAGATGAAGGTGATGATGAGGCTGGGGAGATGAAGGCGATGGTGAGGCTGGGGAGATGAAAATGATGGTGAGGCTGGGGAGATGAAAATGATGGTGAGGCTGGGGAGATGATGATGATGATGAGGCTGGGGAGATGAAGGTGATGGTGAGGCTGGGGAAATGAAGGCGATGGGGAGGCTGGGGAGATTAGGGCGATGGTGAGGTTGGGAAGATGAAGGTGAGGCTGGGGAGATGAAGGCCATGGTGAGGCTAGGGAGATGAAAGGGATGGTGAGGCTGGGGAGAAGAAGACGATGATGAGACTAGGGAGATGAAGGTGATGGTGAGGCAGGAAAGGTTAAGGTGGGGCTGTGAACATGTCTGTAAATTTTCCTCCATTAAAAACATATAAAATTATCTGTTTACTCTTCTCCTACCTTAACTAATAACATCTACCAAATAAATCACAGCAAATAAATCACACCCAATAGATCATCATCGTCAAATCCTAACACAAAATTAACTAACTATGGATTTACATTCACTCCTACTGCTACCAAACATTTCTCAAATAAGCTACAGTGAAATCTTACGTGACTAAATATAACCAAAGGAAATATTTGATGCTTAGCTGATATGAAGACAAGTTTCAAGAAAAAAATAGGAACCTTTATGAAAACTTCCCTGCCTATTCCTAACCCCACCACCTCCCTTTACTATCTCACCAACCTTCACTACACTCTATTCCCTTTTATGTGGCCTAAAATTGTCATCCCTCCATTTGGGATGCTGAGCTGTAACGAGATGAACCGTAGAATATGATGCTGGTCATAAAAAAAAAAAAAAGTCCTATGTGAAGAATGTGGATCCGTAGTTGTCTTATTCTGCCACTGAGCAATGGGAATATTTGCTGAAAAATGAAAATCGCTGGAACATCAAGGCGGACGAGCTACTGCATGCCTAGACCACCTCTGACGATAGTTTGCCTGTCTGGCTGGAGATGTTTTCCTCCACAGCACTCATTACAATTCACCTAACGCTTCAAAGGAATACTTAGGTAGCTTGATTACTGTACTTTTATACGCAATATCAAACGTCAACTAACAAGCCTGCAGTATAGCTTAACCTTGTTGGGTATTATTGACGAGCAGGGCAGCAGACAGCAGCCTACACAGCTTTTCTACTACTTTTATCTCTACTCGGACCTTTAAAACACACCAAATGGCAATCAAGTACAATTTTATCAGTATACAAACATATTAGTAACCCAAATTACAATTATTTACCGTATTTGCAGCTTGAAGAGCAGCAGCGATGATCGACACACCCTCCCTCTCCTACAGACTTGTGGGCACTAAATTTTGTAGTCATGGCAGCTGAGAAACTTCCAAACAGAAGAGAAACTTTGAAACATCCAACACAACCACCAGATGGCACAGTAAAGGTTAGTAAACGTACAGAGAAGAACGGGTAGGAGAGACGTAATAGTGCATCTTGTTGCGGCGTTACCCTATAATTTTTGCAGAGTAACTGTAAATGACGCAACGCAGCGAAACTAAACTCCTTTCACTCTGTCATGGCCTAAAATTGCCATCTCTTCATCGTCAATGCTTTGCTGTAACCATCGAGAAACACTAGAAGTGCTGTGGAGAGGTTGTAGAGCCGCAGTAGCATCCTTTTCTACCACAAAGCTAAGGAGAAAAATCTGGGCCATGTTAAGGTGAAAGGTGGTCGTGATAACTCTTTACTTGCAATCTTAGTAATGATCAGTTGTGTGTAAATAATGTATTGTACTTGCAAGATATCCATATCGCCAAGACAGGGCGATGCTTCCTCAAAAAAAGTGCTTATTCTTATGCGACTAGACTACATCTTGCTCCATCAACATCAGTAAGCTACATATGCAAGTGGCTGTATAAACAGTTCAAGAAAACAATTAACTGCTCACTCAAAACTGTGGTGGCTCAATGCAACAAACTGTCTACTGTTTGGAAAGCCACCCCACAACATATTCCGTTTTCCAAAAGGCCATGACATAGACTAAATCATTCAGTAGATGTTCCATAATGTAGTGTTTATTCAGAAAGCCGTACTATAAGTAGACAACTGAAACAACTGTACGGAAAATGAACATGTAGCAATCACATCCAATGTATCTATCCGCAAACCCAAACCACAAAGGATGGCTCCCCCCTCCACACACACACACACACACACACACACACACACACATACTTGACCTCACTTCGTAGTCCCCTCGACGGACCCTCCCCCTTCCCCGTATAATACCTTTCCTCAACCTAGCGATGCGATATGATTTTCTTAACAGACTGCCTCCGTCTGCCCTGACAGTAGGTACGTAAAAGCAGACACTGGACACCATTGAAATATATTCTTGCTACTACCGGATGATTGTATTTATCACAGGAGATTAATGATGATAATGATGGTGATGATTATGTGTTGGAAAAATTATTACGCTCACGTGAAAATGTTGTAAGCATTTGTGTGTGTGTGTGTGTGTGTGTGTATGTGTGTGTAATTCTTCTGTCTGAACAATTCACGGCATCGTCACATCAAAAATGATTACGTATAATATTTCACGCCTGTCTGTTGGCCGCAAGTAAGTGATGAGTGAAAGTAGGAAGGGAAGTGAAAATGGAAGTAGGAAGGGAAGTTGAAGTGGGAAGGGAAGTGGAAGTAGAAAGGGAAGTGCAAGTGGAAATACGAGGGGAAGTGGAAGTAGGGGAAGTAGGAAGGGAAGTGGAAGTAGAAGTGGAAGCAGGAGGGAAGTGAAGGATCCTTGATGGTAGCATTGTTGATGTTGAAGGAGTGGGAAGTTTAGAGTATGCTGGCGAGTTTGCTGAGGCCTGAAGAGGATGAGGTTGAGGAGGTGTGTGTGTGTATGTGTGTGTGTGTGTGTGTGTGTGTGTGTGTGTGTGTGTGTGTGTGTGTGTGTGTGTGTGTGTGTGACTTAATAGAGGAGAGGAAAGGAAAAGGAGAAGGGAGGGAATAGGGAAAGAAAGAACAGGGAAGAAGGGAAGGAGTGAAGACAGGGAAGGCACACAGAGAGGAGAGAGAATGGGAGGAAAGAATAAAGCAAGGAGGAAGGGGAAGGAGAAAGGAATGGAGAGAAAACATGGAAGAAGAGGAAAGAGAGGAATTAAAAGCAAAGTATAAAGAAATACTCATCACGCAAGGTGGAGTAAGAAGAGAGAAAAAAAAAGTAAAAAGAGAATAGAGAAACATGAGATGAAAGGAGAGGAGGAAGAAGATGGGGAGGATAAGAGTGGATAGAGAAGGAGGGAAAGAATCAGCATGGGAGGTGAAGGAAGAAAGAAGAAAATGAGAAAGGGGAAGAAAAGGAGAAGATAAAGAGAAAGAAACAAATGGACAAGGATGGAGGAAAGAAAAGATAGAAAAGGGAGGAGGACATGAGAGAAGGAAGGAAGGACGGATGGATGTATGAATGAAAAGAAGGAAGGAAGGAAGGGTGATGAAGTAGGTAGAGGAGAAATGAGATGGAAACAAGAAGACAAAGAAGGACGAAAGGGGAGAGGGAAGAGGGAGGAGGAGAGTGAAAAGGAAAGAAGAAGGAAGGAGGAAAGGGTCGAGAAGTAAGGAGGGAAGAAATGAGATGGAAGAAAGGACGAGGAAATGGAAATAAAGAGGAAAAGGGAAAAAGAGGAAAGAGAAGAAAGAGATGGCGTCTTGGCAGGTTCAGCAAACTTGACTTAAGGAAAGTTCGTGCGGAGAGCGAGCTTGATTTCACCTGAGTTACCTGGATCTTGCACACAGCCAACACTCTGAGGCTCCTGTGACTTTGTGTTAAATAGAATACTGGAGTTGACGCAGGAATGAGAGGTTTAATGGAGAAAATAACATCTATGACTCACACCTAGCCGAAAGAAAATCGTCTGGTGTTAGCTCTAATGGAATTCTAGAGTTGACGTAACCGTGAGAGGGTTCAGGGAGACGTACTAACACTCTCAGGTCTCGATGCCCACCTTTAAGGGTTACCACATTCAGTATGAACATCTGTACCTGATTTAACAGGGGAAACTTGAGGGCTCGTTACATTTTTTTTTTTTTTTTCTCCATTCCGTGCATGTTCCGACTGTGAGATTAGTTCCGGCCGTGAGAATAGTTCCGGCCGTAAGAATAATTCCAGTCGTGAGATTAGTTCTGGTCGTAAGAATAGTTCCGACCGTGAGAATAGTTCCGGCCGCGAGATTAGTTTCATCCGCCAGGACAGGGTACAACGTGCGCCTTCATTACCCGGGGTGTACCACGAATTCATGGCCCCAGGAGTATATAAATTTACACAAACACAAGGCTAGACTCTCTCTCTCTCTCTCTCTCTCTCTCTCTCACACACACACACACACACACACACTTCAGCTTCTAAGGCTCACTCTCAGCTGAATAAAATCGCCTGGTGTGTGCTGGGTTAGAGCTGGATTATAGCACTTGAGCCGTTCCCACCATGAGAGGGTTTATGGTGATCGTAGCTCTTAATACCCGCTCTCAGCTGATTGGATTGACTGAATTTTTGTTGTAAATCCTATAACACCAGCTGAGTTATCCCGATCATGAAGGTGAATGGTGACAGTACGAACATCTTCACCCTCTCATGGCTTACTCTCAAGAAAATCGTCTGGCAGTAGCTTGAATAAAATACCAGACTTTTGCACATCATGAGAGGGTCGTATTGTCTAAGTTAAATCAGTGGGCTACTCATGGCAACGAGAGGATGGTTGCTAGGTGCCATTACCCATATATAATTCCACTAGTTTAAATCAGACTAGAGAAGGTTCATATATTGTAATTATGCTTGTGTTTAGTGCTATGTATGTGCTCTGTGGATAACGCTTACGTAACTTACTCGTAGCTTAAATTTAGAGTTGCCTAGCCCTAAACTGTCAATATCAAGGGGGTGTACAGCACGCAGGTATTTCCTTTGATTCACCTGACATGCCATAAGGAGGGTGTAGTTGGATTCTCCCTGCGTTTACATTTTTTGCCTGTGACATCATCCAGATATGGCTTACGAACGCAGTATAATTATTTTCTTTTTCATTAACTGTTAATTAGTTACTGGCGATTATGAGAAATGAAATTTATATCGTTTAGTAAAATCAACAGCGTTTTCAAGGTTACTACATGCGCAGGGAGGGTCAGTGACGTCAGCCTTCAGTATCGGCTGAGCAGCACGAGGAGGAATCAGCTGATGCCGGTCATAGAAAACCAGAGAAAATTCGTCGGTTACAGGGCACACTATGCTGTACTGAAGTTTCTGTTGATCTAAAGTTTTTACCTTTGGGCTCACATTAACTGCTGCTTTGTGTCCGAAAGATACTTGAGGTATCACTAACAGACGCTGATCGTGTATTTTTGCTACACGCGATTTCGAACTGTTCTCTTCAGTATGTCCTAAATCATGCTGTACGCTGTAGTTCGTTCACGTTATCTTGACGGAGATTTTCGACATTCTGCAGCTCAGTTCATGTGAAGTGACTCAGTGGCAGAATAAGACAGTGGCACGGCTCTATATCCTTCCCACAGCACCCGTTCGTGACTAACACCATGTTCCAGCGTTAACCTCTTGTTAAAGTTCAGCATTCAAGATGGAGAGACAGAAATATTGAACCAAGCCCAAGTGATAGTACAGTCGATCACTCCCGCGATAAGCGCAATCTCCCACGTGGCTGGATGTTGCAGCCTCAACCACCCTGCAATCGCCTGAGGGTTGATTCACTTACGATCATTTCCACCTTATAATTCAGTTAATAATTTACAGGATGAGCAAGCATATGGAAAGTGCAGTCTTTCCATGTACCTCGTTCCATCTACCAAAAAAAAAAAAAAAAAGTCTATGATACGAATGGTACATCATCGTAGGTTATAATTCACATGTCTCTTGATCTTGTTCAAGATGACCAGTCAGCTACAACAATCTGTCCGTCTCTCCAGCCTGTCTCATCGCTGGAGTCGTAGATGCTTGAATGGGACAGTGGACAGAGATGCGTATTATCGCCCACAGATGGATGATGATGATAATACGTACCTCATTCCACTACGTCACATTTAAACGTCTGTGAAATCAGCAACGAGAGAGAGGCAGGAGAGGTGAACAGATTTATGTGGTCGTGAGGCGAACAGAATATTGTAATTGAGTGACAGACAAGAGGCAAACAAATTTTAGTAAATGAAAGCGAGGAAGGAGAGGCGAACGGACTTATGCGGTTTAAAGACAGGTAGAGGAGACGAATGGATTTTTGTAGATGAAGAAGAAACGAGGGAAGCGAACGGACATTCGTAGTTTTTTCTTTTCTTTTTGGTCGAGACAGGCGAACGGAACTTTGTAGTTAGAAGACGTACGAACAGAATTTTGCTGGAGACACGAGTGAACAGAACTGTAGTTGAAAGAGAGGCAGGGGAGGAGAACGGACTTTTGTAGCTGGCAGTACATGATAAGGGTGGAGCAGGACGAAAGAAGCTGATCTACCACAGCTGCTGCCACACCCGCCTCAAGACAGACCACTGACCTTGCACAACGGGTGAGTACCACATCCGCACAAATGACTCAGTGTGAATAGAGCGGGCTTATGTCGACAGCACAGAGTCAGCTCCCTCCCCACGCAGATATAAGTCCTTCTGGATGATCTTAGGCTTTTATCTGGTCTTAACCCCTTCAGACAGAGGATGTAGTTTGTGTTTTTAATTTAGGAAAAGGTAGAGGATTTTATGCGGCTCAAAAAAGAATCGTCGGAGTCTATCTTGCAGCTGGAGGAGTACGCACTTATGTTGGTGATGAAAACATGAGAGAGAGACTATTACATCATCGTCATGTATGCTATCGTTTCTTTGTGTTCAGATATCTTTTCGTTCGTATAATCCCTAACGCTCTTATCGCACGGTTCTTGCTGGTGATATCTGGGGGGTTATCTCTCGTGAAACATCAGAATGGGGTTTCATCAGTACTGTTCGGTCCTTCGATTCACCTACTGGCGGTCATAGGCGAGAAAAGGTATCAAATTTTAATGAGACCGAGAGAGTATGAAGAAATGTAGGAGAGAGGGGATGCCATTACGAACACATTCCCGGTTTAGATTTTGAGATGGGGGAGAAAGGAGAGGCTAAACATTTATTGCATTTATTTATATATTTATTTACTGATTGATTAATTGATTAACTGACTGGCTGGTTGGTTGATTTGTTCATGTGTTTCTTTCTTTGTTTAATATTCTTGGCAATGGTCCGTCAAAACGTATGTACTTCTGATTATATATTCTGTCTATTATGGAAGGAAGGATGGGGGGGGGTCATGAAACCATTACACCCCTTGGATAATACACCTTCGTAATTAAATCATTAAAAATTAAGGGAAAACCAGACTTACAGTAGGCATATATTAATGTGTGACGACCCTATCCAGGCAAATAACAGCGTGTGGCAGTGATAAATGAGATAATTATAGAAGCACAAGATAAGAGTGACGAGAGAGAGAGAGGGGGGGGGGATAGTGCACACGTAGCAGTAGTCATATGTTCATGGTTACGTTCTGCATATGAGTGTTTATTTCCCGTCGCCAGCGAGGCTTGTATTTTGCAGGGGAGACG
Organism: Coenobita brevimanus; assembly: GCF_032717465.1. NCBI lineage: Eukaryota > Metazoa > Arthropoda > Malacostraca > Decapoda > Coenobitidae > Coenobita > Coenobita brevimanus. The sequence continues at coordinate 19,101,271 of NC_137033.1, forward strand.
AGAACATGTGATATACAGGATCTTACCATGTCTCTTACTCTTCCTGCAGAAAAAAATCATAAATACCGCGGAAAATGATCAAAAGTCTACAGGGGACAGGAGAAAAAAGGAGTGAGCTGGATTGAAATCATTCGTGTCAAGCCATAAAATGTTTACGATGCCTGTGTGTGTGTGTGTGTGTGTGTGTGTGTGTGTGAGTAAAGGAAGTGCGTGCATATGATGAAAAGGACGCGCGCATGTAAGTGGAGAGGAAACGTGTGTGTGGAAAGAAAGTGCATGTAGAGGGGAAGTGTGTGTGTGTGTGTGTGTGTGTGTGTGTGTGTGTGTGTGTGTGTGTGTGTAAAGACATGGATAAGTACGATATCAAAGACCATCCATCTATTCACATGGTCTGAGAAACTGATTATTATTTTCATTATTTACGGCAAAATTGAAGAATCATATTGTTCAGTTATTTTCACTCGATATTCACCCATTTCAAAGGCTATTAATTTTACGCTGGTACAAAAATTATCATGTCAATATTTTTCAACTTGTAACCCAAACCTTGCAAGTGATCAAATTAACTAGCTAGGAAGGTATTATGCTCTGTTCACTTTACCTTGCATCCCTGAGTTTTAATAATGGTTTTACACTAGAATATGAATCTAGTCACGAAGAAGTGCTATAGAAAGGATGTAGAGCCACAGTAATGTATTTGCCTGTTACTTGAAGTAAGCTGTACTGTACAAGGATGAAAATTTGGGCCAAGTTTGTCTGTCTGTCTGTGTCTCTGTCCGTCTCCGTCTCTGTTTGTCTGTCTGTCTGTCTGCTCTCTCTCTCTCTCTCTCTCTCTCTCAAGCATGCCTCCAAAGCTGACCAGAATGCGACCCTAGGCCAGAGACAGGTCCGTGGCAGCCTAGCCTCGGGGCCCTACAACTCCCAAGGGATACTGTGGGACCGACCGTCTTACCGTTTACCGTTTACCGTTATCTCAGCTAAGGTCGTATTGTTAGGAGAGATTTCGGCCCGTATTCTCTCCCTGACACCTTTCCGTAGGCGATTTATATTATTACACCATACACACCTTACTCTCCTGTGTTATACGAATCCTTCCAGTATCGCCATACTCAGCCTAATACGTACAAAAGGATATTAACCAGCCATAACCAAAAATAAATCGCTCAGAAAGGGGTATTAGGGATGCTCCATAACCGACGAAAATACAAGCCTCCGACACACACCTTCCTTGGCGATTTTTTCTGCACATATTACCTCATTTTCCTTTTGTACAGTATGTTACTGACGCAAATCATACCCATTTTAAAACGATATAAATCAACATGCCAGACAATGCTAAGGTATAATATAAATCGCTAAAGAAAAAGTGCTACGAACTCTCCCATACCACTTGGAACACAAGCCTCCATCACATCATCCCCTTATCACAGAATTATTGGTTATCGTGAACTAATTAAATACCTTATATCTGTGGTACCCTACTTATGGTATGTATGCGGCCATGTGATAAGGTTCGCCGACACTTGAGTACTATGCTAGTCACGAAGAAGTGCTATCGGATGGATAGTAAGCGGTAGTATTGCCTTATTCTGCCACTGAAACGCGGGAAAGAAACTGATAAAGGACGAAGGGCGGCTAACTTCTCATTCCTCCCCAAACGCCTGAGAGTATTCTTCCTTTTCACATTTTTTTTCTTTTTTATTTATATGACTATCTCCCAAAATGGCTCATGCAATATGTTTTATTGTTTCAACTGGTATTTAAGAGAGAGAGAGAGAGAGAGAGAGAGAGAGAGAGAGAGAGAGAGGTGAACAGTGACATTGGCTTAGGTTCCTGAGTTTCACCAGTTCAATAAAGCGATACAGAATCAATACTACTTACTGACCAAGGGAGAAGGGGAGGCTGCTTTCTCCCTCCCTCCCCACGCTCCTCCCCTCTCTCCATCTCCCTCCATGACCCTCCCTCTCGTCCTTCATGATCCTCTCTCTCTCTCTCTCTCTCTCTCTCTCCCCTTAACTAAGCCCAGACTTCTCTGCCAACGACGAAGTAGACTTTAGCTACCTAGAAACAGAAGGGTAATGAAAGTAAAAGTGAAAATAATCGACAGTGTTTTGACTCCGCCTCGAGAATGAGCAGCAAGAACCTCGAAACATTAAGAGAAGAAAGCGAAACCAAGTGAAACGAGAAAGGTATCAGGTTCAGTAATGTTCAGGGAGGCACAAAGGATCGCTCAGGGAAAGTGCAGATTGACTAGAGCCTACGGAATGACAACAGAGTGGAAAATAGTGAAAAAAATATTTAAATCGGCGAAAAAATCTGACACTGCCTCTGTTTATTCGATGCTTGGACTGGATTTTAAGTCTTGACCTCTTCACTGCGATGTCTTTTTTTCTCACCTTTTTCTTGCTATCTCCGGACGATTATATTCACTCAGGAGGGATTTTTCGAACTGGAGGGGTTATATGTGACCTTCACTTGATCACTACAAGAGATCTCCCCTACGCTGAATAAAATCGTCTGGTCGTGGTCCGAAAAAAAAAAAAAAGTATTTTTTTACGACAATTTCAGAAGCAGGCGATGATGAGAAAATATGCCAAACCTTTCCGGATCGCTGCTAACTGCACTCCGTAATATGGGATGCAGGCCGATATCCAACAATTACATGTGTTCCATAAGTAATCGTCATAATCAATAAATAAATAAACAGAAAATATGGGCTTACCAACAAATTTGAACACGAACTTTAAATAACACCTGCAGATTCCATTCCTGGTTTCGTCGCTCAGACCTTTGGTTCTTTACTGCATAAATAAATAAATAAATAGATAAATGACAGTTCCAGGTGTACCATTAATCGACAAAAAATAGAGGCTTTGTTAACACCTTCGGGCACTTAGTCTTAATATCATGGGCCTAATCTCTTTTCCTAGCGTTGTCTATCTCTCTAAGGCTTCAACATGCGTCCCTCCGAAGCCCTGTGAGTAGGATTACTGACAAAGTGTTTTAGTTTGGTCTGTTCTAACTTAACCTAAACTAGTACGGTATAACTCCTATTAAAAGACATCCAGATCTGACCAAAACGAGTCAAAATCGTATCAACAGACAGCCACTTCAACCTAAACTAGCCTAACTCTTATCCATAGACATACCTTCTAATTTAAACAAGCACAGCTCCCATCAATAGACGTCTTCGTTTTTTCAGGCAAAATAAGAAAAAGATGGAGCAGAATTTTTCCTTCAGTCCTGGTTCTCCTACTAACAGGCAAACAAACAAAACAAACAAATCTTACCACAGGGAAAATGATCGAAGCTATTTTTTCTTTCAATAGGGAGGACTGGAGAGGAGAGCAGAAAGTCTCTCGTGTCTCCCTAACCTCTTGAAAAAAAAAAAAGAAAAAAAAAAAGCTTAGTTATTATACGAAAATTACCCTAGTTATTTTTTCTACAGGATGGATAAGGATGTCTTTCAGTTACTTCCATATCCTCCAAAATGAGGATGATGGACTGCCAGAGAAGAGGAACTAAAGCCTGCAGTGCACCCGGTTCACATTCACTTGATCCTGGGGTTCCAACTACTATTACTCCTACTACTACTACTACTACTACTATTACTACTACTACCACTGCTACTACTACTACTACTACCTCCGAAAACAAATTGAAGTTACGACATATAATCGGTCGTAACTATTCCTGAATCCCACTCTAGCGCGTATACTCCACTCACAGGAAGATCTCTAACCCCTTTCAGGTCGACTGTTGGCCAAGCGTATTCAGATTGGAGGGCCGAATTGAGTAGTTACCAAGGAGACTCGTTCCCACCCCATAACTTAAGATCATCGAGTTACACGCAACCACTGCTTGGTATTCAAGTTGTGTAAGTTTAGATCAGGCAGGCGTTCAGTACCATCACACACACACACACACACAGAAGTTAAGACCAGGTAGGTGTCCCATTTTCTTCACCTGCCTAATAACGCAACACGCTTGATCCTCCGCCAGGGCTAAATTTATGTATGACTAATTCCTAACACCAGCTACTGTAGACACACACGCGGCGTTGGCTTGAACCACGGCCAAAGTGCAGGTGCCCCGGCCTAGATGTCCCAGGTATAAAGGCTCGAGATACCTGGGGAAATTTTGCACTTACCTGAGCTCGTCTTTTCTACGTTCGATTTCCTTTCTTGGCTAATTTTTTGTTATTTTTTTTTAAAGGGGGAACGGGAGACTTGTGAATTTTCTACCCTCCTTCCCTGACCTTTTCCCAGCTATAAAAATAACACTTTCTTCTTTGCTCTGCCACCTTCCTTGCCCTTTTTCCAGCAATAAATATAAACACTGCCCTCCATCCTTGTCCCTCTTCCAGCACTAAATATAGCACTGCCCAACTTCTTTCCCCTTTTTCCAGCAATATAATAAATATAACACTGCCCTCCTTCATTGCCCTTTTTCCAGCAATAAATATAACTACAAAACTTCTCTGAACGTAACTTTTAAAATCCAGCAAGAACGAAAACATGAGTACTTCCTACCCACTTTCCTTGCCTCTTTTCCAGCAATAATTTTAACTTGGGGTTGAATGCTACGTGGTTTTGGAATTTACCTAACACCTCTTCCTTAGCGATTTATACTGAACAGTATATTTTAGTATCCTCTTGTGTGCTACTGATGTAAACTGAGTCAATATTAAAACGATATCAAGAGCATTGGAAAGAATGTTTATATGTGATATGCAAAATAAATCGCAAAGGAAGAGGTGTTACGAACCTTCCAGTGCCACCAAGAATAACACCTACGTTCCAGACTCTCTCTCTCTCTCTCTTACACACACACACACACACACACACACACACACACACACACACACACACACACACACACATTAAGAAAGTTAACAAATACGCGCCGCAGGTGTGTCAAGGTGGATCTACTTTTTCCTATAACAACGGTTCCAGGTGAAGTTCGTGCCGTTTCCCCACATTCAGGTATCGAATTCACAAACGCACTTACGATCCAATCTCCTGTCGTAACTTGCGATCTGATTTACGACGAAAGAGGAAAGAGTTGAGGGTTCCTTCTTTTTTTTTTTTTTTTTTTTCTTAGTTCATGCTAACAAATTTTAGTTGCGACAGATATAATTGTGAACTGTTTTCTTTCTTTTTTTCATTTCTTCCTCTTCACCTCTTCCTCTTCCTTCTCCTTCTCCTGCTGTTTCTCCTGCTCCTCCTCCTCCTTCTATTGCAGGAAGGACAAGGAAGGGAGAGCAAAGGAGCCTTCCATGTCCCTTATCCTTCCTGCAAACAAAAATCCCTTAAATATATCGGAGAATCGCACCACAGGAGGCTTGGATGGAACCCCTGAATGATGCCGGCCCACTCTGGAAATTTGTTCTTTTAATCCGGCAACATTTTTTTTTTTTTTTTTAGTCTCTAAAACATTAATTGAGCTTAGAAAGAACTTGTAATGCCCAAGGGTTTAATGGGTTATACCCAACCCATGCTGCTCGATAACTCTTTTCTAAAGTGATTTTAAACAGTCTGAAAATAGCCAGAATAAGTTACGTAATCAAAGGAAGGGTAGCTTAATGAATAATGCTAAACTCTCGACTACTGCAGTCAGTGAATTTCATGCGTCACTCTTTGTGCAGTAAATATAACATCAGTGTTCATGTAATGCCATGGCTACAAATGTGTCATGAACTGGATGGGGAAGTTTCATGAGCTAAGCTGAAGTTGGCGTGACGCTACCACGCCTACGGAATCGAACACACCCGCTTCATAGAACAGCTGTCGCATGACGTCACCACCGGGGTTAAGTTCGTCACATATATTCACCGTATCTGTAAGGACTTCATAATTCATCAATAAAATAAGGATGACCCAGCACGGTAATGTTAAAAAATGTGATGGTCCTTCCGTATCCTTTCAGTGTGTGATGGTTTTGTATACTTGGTCCCTCTACCTCTCGACGGCATCGCCTGTGCCGTAAGAAAAGGTTTTCTCAGATGACAAACTCTAGCTTCTCTTTTACTGCGGTTTGATTGCGGTAACTGTAGTATTTTGAGATACGAGAACGCATGATAAAGTACCTATTTGCTAATTGTCCACTGATGCGTATGTCTGACGGGTGTTCAGAAACCCGTCTCACGCCCATTCATAAACCAGTCTACGTCGCACACGCAAAGTTTAGAACAACTCCGCGTGTGTTCTATTCTTGGAGCATCTGAGAGACGCTTACGAATAACAGGTTTATGACAGCCCTTAACCTGTTCTGCCACTCAGTCCCATGGCTGAGAGTTGTGTGTTGTATTTCTCCACTCCCTACTTCCACCTTCCATCAGGGTGACGTCATTTTGGGTTTAATCTTCCCGCTACAGGACGATTTACCCAACTTAGGAGAGGCCTGTCGTACTGAAGGGGTTTATCAAGGCTACATATAACTCCTCTAGTTCAAAGAATTTCATTTGAACTGAATAAAAAACCCCCAAAAAAAAATTCCCATCACCCAGTGGAGATGTACAGCACGATTATTCCTAAGAGAGTTATTAATTGAATTTATACCTTGATTTACCTCCAAAACTATTTCCTTGCTTTTGTATCATGTTGTCCTTAACCTTTCACGACGATGAGGCATTCTGCAGTTCCTTCTTGCTACCTCCAGACAATTTTATTCAACGGTGGCAGGACCAATAATTATGATAGGGTTAATTAAGGGTATATCTGACACCTCCAATTCGAAAAAAAAAATAAATCGTCTGGAAATAGTAAGAATATAAGCATAAGTAGATAGACAAGGGAAAGGGTACTTGGAAGAAATCAGGACAAAGAGGTGAGAGGAATGAATCACACAGACCCACCCTACACAGTTACATAAGTGTGTCTGTGCGTGTGTCTGTGGCCGCCTCGTTGACTGACAGCCTTGTTTGATTTCACTCTGATCTGCCCTTCTTTCCCTCTCTCTCTCCGCACACCCTATACCCTCCCTCCCTCTCTCCCTTCCTCCCACTCTCCCTCCCTCCCTCTCTCCCCTTGTCTCCTTATTTTCCCCGTTCTCTGTTACCCTTGCTCCCACTCCCCCTCCTTCCCTTCCACCCTTCTTTCCCCCTCCCTCCTTCCCTCTTCCCCTCCCTCCCTCCCTCCTACTTTCCCTCCCATTACCACGTCCTCTAATACCCTATCTCCCCCTCCCCCCTACTTCTCTCCCTTTCTGCTCTTACTATTCCCATTCTCTCTTCCCTCCCTCCCACTCCCCCTCTCTTTCTTTCTCAGTATTTCCTCAGTCCCTTCCACTTCTCCTCCCTCTCTCACTCCTTATTTCCCCGTTCTTTGTTCCCCTTCTCTCCCTACCTCTCTTTCTCCTTACTTCCAACGTCTCTCTCTCTCTCTCTCTCTCTCTCTCTCTCTCTCTCTCTCTCTCTCTCTCTCTCTCTCACCTTGCTCCCTTCCACCACCACCAGCACTCTCCCTCCCTTCCCCGAATAACGCTTTTCTCTCTACCTCCCCTGCCCCTCCCTCCCTCTCCCATTCCCTCTCTGTTGCTACCTCTCCTTTCCCCCCCTCCTTCCCTCCCCACCCACCAGGCCTTGCAAAACACCCGCCCTCCCATCCTCTACAAAGCTCCTCTCCCAACGCTCTCCTCTCCCCTACGAAAACAAAGCTCCTCTCCCGCATCCCCCTACAATGCCCCTCTCTCAACGCTCTCCTTCCCGTCTCTGTTTGCAAAGCTCTACCCACTCCTAGAATGCCCTACTTCCTTCTAGAAAAACATAGCTCCCTGCAAAACTCTTCACACCCACAGATCGTTCTAAGACCTTCTAGAAACGCAAGCTCCCTTCCCAACTCCCTTCAGTGCTCCTCTCTCTTTTCTCCCTACATGCTCCATTCACCCCCCTTACAAAGTTCCCCTCCCGTCCTTCCCGTCTCCCCCTCCAAAGCTCCACACACCCCTACAACGCTCTCCTCCCAGCAGCGGAAATAAATGTGCTTTGATAATCCCTCACAAAGCTCTCTCATTATCGTTTACAAAGCCGTCTCTCTCATCCCTTACAAGTCCCTATCATTACCCCTCACAAAGCTCTCTCTCTCTCTCTCTCTCTCTCTCTCTCTCTCTCTCTCTCTCTCTCTCTCTCTCTCTCTCTCTCTCTCTCTCTCTCACACACACACACACACACACCAAGCCATCATTACCCTCACAAAGCTTTGTCACTCCTTACACCCCATACCCCGCCACCCTCTTCCACAAAGCTCTATTCCCACACAGTAAAGCTCTTTTGTTCTTCCATCTAGGTGGCATAGAAAATTTCGTAACACCTCTTCCTTACCGATTTATCATACGCTTTAACATGGAGGCGATTTGTTTGTGGCCACCCCTTACGGGATTAAGGCGTCTGGCAATAGATAGATAGACAGATCTTTTGTTATCGATATAGTTTAATAGGGACAGTAGTAGTAATAGTAGTAGCAGCAGCAGTAGTAGTCATATGAAACGTAAACCAGGTGGACTGCAGGCTGAAGTACCTTCCTTTTGGGGAATAGGGAGGAAGTTGAGGGATGTTTGCATAACCGGGTAGAGGAGTAGCTCAGTTATATCAGTGCCACCAAGTGAAGGCACCAGACAAGGAGATACTGTGGAGAATGAATCTCCGAGGGAGAGGTGTGACCGCCCTTAATATCCCTCTCACTTACCCATAAAGCTCTGTAAAGTTCCAGGCTTTCCTCGATAAAGCTTTACGCCCATTCATTACTACATTTCATTCAACCCTTAGATTTAAACGACGAAAGGCCACTCATGAGATGAATGAAATTGCTTCTTGGTATAGTCAGTTTTCTTTTTCTGCTACTACTACTACTACTACTACTACTACTACCACCACCACCATTACTACTACTACTACTACTACTACTACTAAATATCGTCTTGGTCTGCTCACAAATTTCACCTCCACAACGCTCCCCTTCCACCAGCTCCACTCCCATCACCCCTGCAGCTCTACCCCTTCCATTCACAAGCTTCACTGCTACACAAACATCCCCCCTACTGTAGATACCCTACACCGCTCCTCTTTCCCCTCACCCTTCAAAACATTTCCCTCCCCCTTACACACACACACACACACACACTACTACAAAACTCCCTTCCCAGCAGCCCCTTCACAGCTCATTTCAGCTCTCCCTGCAAAGCTCCTTATGGCCTCCCTACCATACTCCCATATATACATACATGCCCGTGTGTGTGTGTGTGTGTGTGTGTGTGTGTGTGTGTGTCCCTCCACAGCCACGAAACCTTACAGCCTAAAGTCAATAAACGTGCGTACACACCCCGCTTAAAGCTTCATTTGCCTTACGTATCGCAGTATTGGCAAACACACACACACACACACACACACACACACACACACACGCTAATGACTGTTTACATTTCCCTCCTCAGGATGCGAGAATTACTGTATACAAGATAGGCGTTCCTTGTACCTTGTCCTATCATGAGTCAACGCTATGATAACTGGGCACGCGTTGGGTGTATACACAGCGGGTACACCTTGGGGGGGTGAAGAATAAATACAAAATTAACAGGAGGGTGTTGGGAGCAAGGTGTTAATGCTCGTTTTACTCTCCCTTGGTCTACTTATGTTATCTCTCCAACCTGAACGCTGAGTTGTAACCATGAACACTAGATATGGTGCTAATCACGAATAAGTGCTATGCAAAGGATGCGAAGTGGTAGCAGTCTCTTCCTGCCACTGATCCACATGAAATAAACTGCAAAGGGACGAAAATCTGGGCTAAGGTGTAATAATGAACACTAAAATATGGTGCTAATCACGAAGAAGTGCTATGCCAAGGGTGTAAAGTGGTAGTTGTCTTTCTGTGGCACTGGTACACGTGAAATAAGCTGCAACGAGACGAAAATCTACTGTATATTACATCTTGACATTCGCTCGCATTTTATTAATTCTGTATATTTTATCTTGATTTCTTCTCGCGTGTTATTTATATCGTCTTAGTACTGACATAGTACTTTGGCTATCTATAACCTACAAAGGGATAATGATGTGTAAAGTGCAGAATAAATCGCTTAGGCTGTTATTGAGAAATCCCCATGTCCTCGTGGACATTTTCCTCACCATTTCATTTCGGTATCTGGCATGTTAATAAATCTGTGAATGATATTATGCTGTCATTGTCGTTAGTGAAGATATTATGAACAACACAATTTGTCAATTTATACAATGTGTCGTTACTGAAGAGAAATGAATAACAAAACAAGGCAATATTAAAGTGAAATATAAAATAATACTTTAAGGAAGGGGTATTTAAGTCTCCAATGCCCGTTAATATATTCATGTACGATTTTTATGCAGCTTAAGTCATTAGTGAAAATAAATGAAAAAAAAAAAACATGCAAAAGAACAATGAAGTGATATGTCAAATAATACGCTAAGGCAGCTGTATTTAAAAGGCCTCGGTACCCATGGGACTACGAACTGTCACTGAGGTGGTAGTCCCGTGGGATTGAAGGATTTACATTATTGTCAGCTGTTTTCATCTGACAGGTCTGAGTCACTCCCACATCTACAGATGAAAACAAAATGAGAAACAAATGAAAGATGTCTTCTCACGAACTTTCGCAAGTGAATAACAGCATAACACCTGTGGGTCCTGATTTTGTTTACAACGTGAGTAAATGGTATTTGCATCAACGTCGACAATCATTAGGAGTTTGTTTTTTAGGGACATAGCTACCATAGGTGAATGGATATGTCTAGAAGGTGGTGTGAGAATCATTTAACATAAATAACTGATAATGAACTGTATTATCTAATCAGTTTCGTGAATCACACGGTTTGGCTAAGAGGTTAAATGAGAAAACAGAATAGGCATGTAGGCCTAATCAACACATTAACACACTGCTTTGTGTATTAAAATCGTCATCAGCTGACGCAAGTACTGATCTTGTTTGATTAAATGTATTTAAAAATATGTAACCTGTATAACTGCATTTTGGATTGTCACCTTAGGTGTAATTCACCAAGAATTATGACAATGCCATATGTTAAATGAATGTTTTGAGGTATCTGCGTGCACAAATAACAATGTCAGCGACCTCGACGTGTCTGATATACAACACGATAACGGGATCAGCTACACTGTACCTTGAAGTTTTGTTTGCGACTAACGTGTATGTGTGCAGCAATTCGTAATTAAGTCGAACTGATAAGTCAATTATACATTCTTTTCGTTGTTAAGTGAAGCAAAATACGCTGACCTTCAAACAAATACTCAAAAACTCAAAATGATGTATTCTTCAGTTCGTAAAACTGGAAATACAATGAGGTTGGTCCATATATTTACCTATCGCCTGAGGGAACTGACTCCTGTGATTAGATCCGGAGTAATCTGTATTCATTTCACCTGGAACTACTTCAGTACCTTGCCACTAACAGCAGCACATGTGGATTTGACTAGTAGTCTACGTCTTAGCACCGTGTAATGAAGTGTTCGCGGAATTACTTATAAGTTCCTTTCCAAATGCCATAAAAAAGTGCGTGCCACAAAACTAATAGGTGACACCACCTTGCGCAGCATCACTGAGTGATATCCGGCTACTGACAAGCGATTGAAGGTTGTTGTTTTGTAGTGTACGTCGTGTGGGTTATACAGTATATAACCGCACAGGAGTCACCATGCAGAGAAGCTGGGATGCATCTGTGAGGTTACGAGGATGCATTATAAGATGTTGACCGTCCACAGAAACTACAATCCGCTACAGCAGAACATAACATATCGTATGCAAAATTTGTCTGTTCCACTCGGCTGTCAGCGAAGTAGTTAGGAAGTAATTTCACAACAAAGCCGGCGGTCGGAAGAAAAGTATATAAGTTTCATAGTTAGTTAACGTCGCTCAAAACCTGTCTATACATAATCACATAACCTTCTCCATGACATGTTAAAATCAGTGGTAAAGAATGTGTAGCTCCGGACTGTAATTGTAGCATCGTCATTACATCTCTCCTTACTGTAATTTTAGCTACTACGGTTACTTCTTAAAGGAAAATAGTAAGTATGGAGCACTGCTGTCTACTGTATTATAACTAGGCTTATACTCAACGTATTCACAGTAGAAATGAACTTCTAAAACTGAAAAGTTACTCTAATTTTAATTTAGTTGAAGGTAAAGTCCAGTTATTTTTGTTTCTTGACATTCTGCAGCTTCAGTACAGCAAATGGCAACACACTAATTACTGATAAAAGTGCTTATAGCATTTACCGAAATAATTACATTATTAAATCATTACGTTGAAGGGCCCGTATTTCGATGAAAAATAAGGATTCGTCAGAGAAAATGGGCCAAACAGTATGCTGCGGGCTTCTTCAACTCGTAGGGCGATCAAGACAACTCTTAAATACCGGAAACATGTGTTAGCGAAAAATCAGGGGAATATTCACAGTAGGGCCTGTAAATTTTACGTATTTATGAAAAAAATGGTAAGTATAAATTACAGTGATAAAATCTGCATTATTGGTAACCTGAATAAAGAGAGGTGAAGTGTGGCTGTTCACGTGATGGCCTACGAGGTCTGGCAGAGTGTTGGAACCTGGTCATCCGGGTCTTTCTCCAGTCCGTAATATAACATGGCGGGTGTTTGCCTGAAGTGATGATTTCTCTCAACAAGTGATTTTTATCCATTCAGATGGTGATTTTAAGACTTTGGCATGGTTGTTAATGCCAAGAGAATAATCTAGTTGTGAAAGATGCAGAATGTAGTACAGGGACCTGTCGCCGACAGCGAAAAAGAGAGCTCAATACTGGAGGGTGCGAAGGCTGACTCCACCGCCACCTTGAGACCAGGCACCCCGGATAAATGCCAAACGTATGCGGACCTTCAAGATAAATTTTTCACAGTATCTGGCGAATCAGATAGCGAAGAGGGTGACGAATCGGAGGTATGTGGTTTGATTTACATATTTATGGTGAAATTGCAGGCTAGTAGAGGCCAGTTAGTCCAGAATTCAGCTTATAAGTACGCAACGGAGTTCGCTCTTTGCGTACGACTTTCAACCTTATAGACGAACAATACAGCAGCCCAGTCAGTTAACCCAGTTGCAGTCCCACTCCCTCTGGCGTGGCGAGCCGCACATAGACGGTGTGGGAAGCAGGGTGAGGGGCGTGTGAGGTGCGGGAGTGTGATGAGACAGGGGTGGGAGGGTGGTAAATGTGGTGATGTTGGCAGGGTGTGGTGTGGTGACCCTACCGTAGCCATAACCCTCATGTAACTCCGCTCCCTCGCCATCATGTCGTCTCTTCTCACTCTTGTACACCCATCGCCACTCCACACACCTAAATACCAGCCTGCCATGGTTTTCATACTCGTACAATCATTCCCCCTTATGTTTTTTTGACAGAGGTGTGAGGGATACCTGGGTGTCCACCATATTTGCTGCACCACTCCTGCTCTCACCCTTAGGCACAGACCCAGCCTAGTAATCCAGCAGAAATTTTTGTTTCTAATCACAGGCTGTAATGACACACACCGGAATCTTATTTTTGTAATGATGTGATGGTGGCTGTATAGTTCAATGATCAGGATGTATTAAAACTCAATATATTGGTTGCTGAATCTGAAATCCCTTTTTACTAAAACTCAACTGATAATTCACCTAGGAGTGTCTCTATTCCTAATCAGACTTCTAAGTGGCATAGAAAAGAACCTTATGTTTGATAATATGGTTTTGATTGTGAGGTCTGATGTTCAGGATTTGGTAAAACCCATTAGGCTGCATGCTGAATCTGTGAAAGGTCGTTGTTATTCCAGCTCATTTTACTTCATCAGCAATTTTAGGGCCACCCATTCCCCCTGTAGAACTTCAGCCTGAGTCATGGTTGTGGTAAAGTAGACATTGATCTAGCAATAGATTTGAACAATAAATCATCCAAACTGCTGTTTGCCCCACATGAATAGAAGCATAGGGCACAGGTATAGGGTACTCAGTCCCAACATTTAAGGCAAAGATGACAAGCCTAACATGCCCCTGAGTGGCATTATGGAAGGGAGAAACCTCAAACACCCCTTTGATGATACCAGTAGATAATGTAAGGTGCTGACATATCAAATATTGCAGGATATGCGACGGGTTACCTGGCACAATTTGGGATTTGTGGATATGGGCAGCAATAAACCCTTACAATCAAAGTGTTTGGTAGTTATCTGAACACTACCCTAATGGGTGAAGGTGGGTTAGGGTTATCAGCCAGTGTTGTCTTCAGAAGTTCAGAATGTAAACCAAAAATATGATTCCATTATATTAAGCCTAACCTAACTCATAGGGCATTGTCATTCTGTATAAATACCCTATCTTGTTTCACACACAAAAAAGAGCTAATTAACCAGGAGGGGATAAGGTTGGGATAGACACAAAGCAGAAAAAAAAATATTGAAACAAGTAGTTTCAATAAATGGAATGAATATTTACCGTGACACTGATAAGGGCATTACTTGTACCGTACCTGCTTAGATTCCTGGACTGTCTCATTATTTAGCTACATTAAATTTTGGGTTTCAGCTAATTAAGAGAAAAATACACTATTGTTGTTATTTTCCAAATATGCTCATAAGCTCTTGGAGAAAGCATATAACAGGGTGGAGATAGACAAGAAATATGGAAAATATTAAGAATATATGGAGTAAATGGGAAGTTGTTGAATGCCGTAAAGAGTACCGTTATGTATGAGGGGGCTGAGGTTGCAGTGCATGTGGATAGTGAATTGAGTGAATTTTTCTATTTGAATGTTGGGTTGAAACAGGGATGTATCATGTCTCCATGGTTTTCAGTCTGTATAAGGATGGGATTATAAAGGAGATGCAAGGTAGGGCAGTGGATATTGGAATGGTGCTAATGAGATATGGCAGAGTTTGTAAACTCCCTGTACTGTTGTTTGCAGATGATACTGCATTGATAAGTGAAGATGAAGGGGAACTGCATGGTATAGTGAATGAGTTTGGAAGTGTGTGTAAGAAATAGAATCTAAAGGTGAATGTAGGAAAGAGTAAAGTTATTGTCTTTGAGAGAAATGAAGTCACTGGATGTATAGTGAGGTTGGAGGATGAGGAAATGGGAAATGTGAGTGCATTTAAGTACTTAGGTAGTGTGATGAGTACCATAAGGATGGAAGTTTGGAGGGTGAAGTGCTTGAAAGGGTACAACAAGGAGAATGGTTGCTGGTTCTTTGAAAGCAGATAAGAAACAGGGAAGTGAGTTTGGAAGTAAAAAAATTGCTGCATGATAGTACTGTATTGTGATACCATCTCTGGCATGTGGAAGTGAAGGTTGAATGTTTGTGGAAGGATGCAAGTCGAGTGAGAGCAGTGGAAATGAGTTATTTGAGAAGAGCATGTGGAGTTACAAGGAGAGACAGACTGACAAATGATGAAGTGAAGGAGCGTTGTGATGTGGATGTGATAGAAAGTGTTAGGAGAAATGCATTGAGGTGGTTTGGCCACGTGGAGAGGATGGAGAGCGAGAGACTAATGAGGAGAGTGTATGTGAGTGAGGTGAAGGAGGGAGAGGTAGGGGGAGGCCAAGGATGAGATGGAGGGATGGAATGGAGGGGTATATGAAAGAGAGGGGTGTGAGCTGGGAGCAAGGCAGTGAAAAGGCAGGGGACTGAGTGACATGGAGGTAGTTTGTGTGTAGCCACCCCTTACAGGATTAAGGTGTCTGGCAGTAGATAGATAGATTACTATTATTATTATTTTTTTTTATTTATTTATTTATTTATTTTTCTTCATTCAGTACCAGGAACTTTATCAATTTTGTCCATTAAGAGATGTCTTTTTTTTTTTTTTTTTTTTTTTTTTTGCCTACTTTTAAATGTTGTGTTTTACATCATAAGGTTTATCAGGAACGTCTTTTCTCTTATTCTTGTGTTCAAGGAGATTGTTTTTCCATTACATAATTGAATCAGAAATGCAGGGAGTAGGATGATCATTCTAGTTAGTAAATGCAGTTTTACTTCCGTTTCCTGTGGTGTTATTTCATTAGCTATATTTCTCTTGTAAACTGCTGCTCAAATCTTTAGAGAGTTTATTAATTTCAGAGTGTATTCTACTTACGCATGTTGTAAGTGTGGGTGGGTGGGAGGGTCTGCAGAACAACCAAACACTGTAGTATCTAGCACGTATGTAAGAATGGTTGTGTTGATTGTACCCTTTTATTTATTCAGGGATAATTGTGTGTGTGTGTGTGTGTTAAAGAGGGAGAGGTTTGCTGGAGAAACATAAACTACAGTGATATGATACAGTACCGGTATTTAGTTTGTGTGTAGGGATATTTGTGTTTATTGTACTTTGTTTACTTAAGGATAAATGCTTGTGTTTATTTTGTTTGTAATTTGTTCATCGTGGCCATTGGACTGCAGCCTTTGCATGCAGTTATTTTTCCTTATTTTCTTTAGTTATTATGGCTGCCCTATCTATGACCCTGGGAGGTACGGTACTGCCACAAGAGTAAATTGTGGCTAGGTAAGCAGCCACACAGTCATCACTCTTTGGAAATATTGAACCACAAGCTAAAGCTTACACTGGTACTAAACACCTCTATTAAGTATTCTAGATTTCTTCCTGTTGGGGGAAGTAGTCAGCCGATTTTAGCACTTGGTTTAACTTGCAGTCATATCCTAGATTTCTTGCTGTTGGGAGAAGCAGTTATCTGATCTGATTTGATTTATTTGCAGTCCATAGAAAACACCAGCTGCTCCACGGTCAACCTCATTGTGGAGATTCCTGAAGAGGAAGCATCGTGTCATTCTTTTTGTGTGTGCTGGAAATGTATGGTATACTGTACTGGTACCACTAATGGTGTTCATGACTTGTTAATTTTAGCACCGGCACATCTGTTCACCAGTCCTTACAAGTGAATTGCTGTAGGTTTTAGGTTAGGATTAGGTATTTTGATACCGACTCTAATGTATGGAAGTGAAGATTGTACCATGTTGGGAATACACAAGTCAAGAGTGGAAGCAGTGGAAATGAGTTATGGTACCAGTATTTGAGAGGAGCATGTGGAGTGACGTGGAGAGAGAGAGAGAGACTGACAGATCAGGAAGTGAAGGAGTGTTGTGGTGTGGATGTGAATGTGATAGAAAGCATTAGGAGAAATACATTAAGGTGGTTTGGCCATGTGGAGAGAGGATGGAGAATGAGATACTGAGGAGGAGGGTGTATGTGAGTGATGTGGAGGGGGGGAGAGGGAGGGGGAGGCCAAGGATGGGATGGAGAGGTATATGAAAGGGGTGTGTGAGCTAGGAGCAGGGCAGTGAAATGGTGGGGGACCGGGTAACGGGGGGGTGATTTGTTTGTGGCCACCCCTTACGGGATTAAGTTGTCTGGCAATAGATAGATTGATAGACAGAATAGCAGTTTGTTTACAAATAAATTTTTGTATTATGTGCTGAGAAGTGATGTAGACAAGGTAAAAAAAAGTACTGGTGCACATTTGACCCGAAACAATTTGACGCCACGGATGATGTACTTTGGAAATGTTTGATGATATTTCCCCCTTGATGTCAAACATGCTTACATAAGTATGTTACAGATAGGTTTCATATGACAATTTATGGCTGATATTGTTACTGGATGCATATTCAGATGATTAATTTTCCAGGTACAACACAAGCTGTATTGATCATTTCGGATATCATCGTACCCCTCCTGCGCGATACTTTTTTTTTTTACCTTGTGTACAGTATATGGTACAGTATTAGCTATATGGTACTGTACTTGCAGCTTATGGTACATGGCAAAGTTGTTTTCAGACATAGTTGGTCTCTGGCCCTGAAATGTTGTTGCCTAACCTTGGTCTCATTGATGTCAGAAGGAATAATATGGGATAGGATGTTTCACTATGGTACCCCCCCCCCCAATTCATTCCAACAGATTCATTTGGTTATAGTGAACAGCTACATTACCTGGACCTGGACTATTGGTATTAACCAGTTACTTCGACAGTAATGACATAGGTGGCTTATGAACAAGTTTTATATATTGTACCTTCTTTTAGAGAGCTTTGCTTGATAGGTGTGAGCTCTAAGCAGGCATGTTGCAGTGCTTTCAGTGCAGATTACTACCATAACTACTAATTTCTCTGCATTGACCAAAGACATTTCTTCACTGTTTATAACTCCTATGATTCAGCCATTTCCACACTGTACATGCAGTTGGTTCACAGTTCCTGGTATCTCATAGTCTGATATTTCTGGTAGCTTTCTGATGTACAGGTACTCACCATGTACTGTAATGGCATGCTGCCCATGTGTGAGATAATCTGATCTACAAAACAGCAAAGGTGAATTAGCTAATTTTACAGGGGAAAAAAAAAAAGTTGGTGAATGTTTTCAAGGGAGAGTAAAGCATTTACAATAGGAGAAAGGGCTCACACAGTTTTGCAGCCAAGAGGAGGGGTTCCCATCTATTTTGTTTGGTAGCTATGGACATGTTGAGAAGATGGAAGATGACAGTTGGGTGCGGATGGTGAGAGGTACGGTATGAATGTCGAAGGTAACGTTGTGAGGGCAGACCAAAGACAACCCAGGACGAGGTCATATATCTTAGTGTGAGCTCAGGTAAAGGACTGAATAGGGAGGATGCCAAAGTACAGACAGCATGAAGAGCCGTCATTAGGTGACCAAGGCCAATGCATGCAAGCATGTTGGAGTCATAGTAAGTGATATATACGATACAAATTGTACAATTGACTACTGTTGACTTTTTTGGGGGGGAGGGGGGGCACCTCAAAGCCTATCTCTTTTCAGGAAGCTAAGATCTTAAGAGAGGTGTTGTGATGGATGATTAGGGTAGGAGCGTTAGTATCTAGTCACTGTGTTAGTGTCCGATCACTTTCAATTTTTCTTGAATAAAAACTGCTACTAGAAAAACTACAAAGATATGTTATCTGGTAGACCACCAAAGTGTTGAGGAATGAAAGCTAAATGTTGTGTGAAAAAATGAAGTAAATGGGATAAATAGTTTAGCTTCTACCATACTCGAAAGATAAGATGTTGTCTATTTTCTCCCGATTCTTATCGAAGTCTGTAAGAGTAGTACATTTTTCATAAATTCTAAAATTATATTTCCTTACGTTTTCTGTTTAATTTTATGATATCATGTTGTTGTGGAATGTTCGAATAACACTAGGATAATCGAAATACTTGTTTAAATTGCACACTGTCCTAGCAAGGACAGGTGATCGGATACTAAACCCAAAATCCTCTTTGTGTTAGAATTCGATCACAAAATATTATTCTTCCAAAATGATTGAATTCATGCGACATGACATCATTTTTAAGCTTACATGTGTTACTGGGTTCATAATTTTCCTGGTGTCTACACTTTCTTATATACTGTGCTGTGTTAGTATCCGATCAGTGATCGACCACAGTGGTCAACCAATCGACCATAGTGGTCAATCAGTCGACCACAGTGGTCAATCAGTCGACCACAGTGGTCAATCAGTCGACCACAGTGGTCAATCAGTCGACCACACTGGTCAATCAGTCGACCATAGTGGTCAATCAGTCGACCACAGTGGTCAATCAGTCGACCATAGTGGTCAATCAGTCGACCAGTGGTCAACCAATCGACCATAGTGGTCAATCAGTCGACCACAGTGGTCAATCAGTCGACCATAGTGGTCAATCAGTCGACCACAGTGGTCAATCAATCGACCACAGTGGTCAATCAGTCGACCATAGTGGTCAATCAGTCGACCATAGTGGTCAATCAGTCGACCACACTGGTCAATCAGTCGACCACACTGGTCAATCAGTTGACCAAAGCGATAGATAAGGTGATGACTATGGTAAATGAGTTAAATTTATTAAGACCACTATTTCTGCAAAAATTTTAATATATTATGAACAAGTGAGGGTTACGTGTGTTGGCCTATACAGAAACCGCTGACATCCTGTACACTGCGCATCCCCTGCGCACCCCCCACCCATCGTGCGCTCAGTTTCATGAAGTTCACTTGGCTAAAGATCTCAAGGACTTACAAATAATATTGTATGGGTTGCCCCCAAACTCAACTCACTTCATGCAACCACTTGACGTCTCAGTGTTTGGTCCCTTGAAAAAGGCTTGGAGAACAGGAGCTACAGATTGGCAAGAGGATCACCCTGATGAAACACTTAACCAGACTACTTTGCTCCAGTCTTTCTCTCTATGTATAAGAAGGCTTGCAAGAAGGAAAACATTGTTAATGGTTTCCGGAAATGTGGACTTCATCCATTTGATCCTGAGGCTCCTGACTATTCAAAGATCACACCTGAAGCAATGAAGGCTTGCTCTACAGTACTATTTGATGGAATTGACCAAGGTGGTATAGTAGAGAAAGGGACACAGACTGATTTTCTGACTCGTGTGCATACTGGTGTACAAACTGATTCTCCCCAAGCATCTCTAGTCCAGCAAGGACTTCAAGAAGCAGAATGTGTGGACTCTATGTACCATATAATAACATTCAACCTTCTATGCACTGCTGAGCAACAACATGTGGTTTGGCCCTGACTGATAAAGTAAAAAGGTTTCTCTTACAAAAAAAAGCTGAAGTTAATTTCAGGATACCATCAAAAGAGACATTCCTATCACCAAGCATGAAGAACAGGCCCAAACAAGGATCAACTATCAGCGCTGCATTTAAAAACTATAAGTGGTTCCCATCACCATGTAAAACACAAGGTCCTAAGTACAAAAAAACCATGGGAGACAAGACCTTTGCTCTTTCTTCATCAGCCACAATCCAGTTGCTGGAAGAGGAATGCAATGCAAAACGAGCTTTAGAGCTCAAGAAATGCAAAAAGGACTCCAAACTTCCCAAGAAAGGCAAGTCCGCTCAGACGTCTGAACCTCTGATTGCTTCAACATCAATGAACACTCTAGCTAAGGAAAATGGAGATTCTTCCAGTGATGAATCGCTAGAAGCCAGCATGGTATCGCTGGACGACAGTGATGATGACTCAATTGGCGTAGAAACTAGGTCCACTGAAAATGCAATGCAGTTTATAGATCTTCAACAGCAACCTGAGCAAGGATCGTGGGTCATAGTGAAGCTACCTGTCATTAACTCTACTTCCAGAGGTAGAAAGACTGTTACACATAAAGCCTGTCTTGGTAGGGTAGAGAGAGTAGAAGAAGAGGGCCTTGAAGTACACTTTCTTAAGGAATTGGAAGCTAAGAAAGATCACTTTGTTTGGGGCAGTTCTGAAGACCTTTCTTTCCCAGTGACACCAGATGAAGTTTGTGTTATTCAAAATAAATGTATAACTGATGTGATTCAGGGTAGAACTGCTACGATTAAAGTTGAAAATGGAGTACTAGCAGCTGGGAAGAGTTGTCTAGGAATAGTGTAATACCTGTAGGCCTATAATGTTTCTCTAGTGCAGAGTAAGTTTCATGCCAGAATGATCTTTGAAAGTAGTTTTACCTTGTATTTTAATTTCCAAAAACTATGCTTCATAGGCCTAGGCAGGCTAACTAACATGGTTACTTTTTCTTAGGAACATGATTAGTTTTGTTATTCGTAGGAACACATTTACTTTATACATTCTCATAAACATGATTACCATAGTTCAAATTATTCTCAGGAATGTGGTTACTGGTAGGCTAACTAACATGATTATCATATTCTTAGCAACATGGTTAGTTTCCTTATTTATACGAACACTTATTTAAGTTATTCCCAAGAACATATGCAATTCAACTTATTTTCAGGAACATGGTTAGCCTACTAATTCTGAGGAACAAGGTTAAAACTGCTAAGCTTACCTATATATTGTATTATCATTATTGCAAGTATATTAAACACTATTTGCATCCTCATTCATCATATGTTTCTTTTCCCCAGAAAATTTGCTTCTCTCCATTTCGTAACTAGGCCTCTAAGGGCAAGAGATAAATACAATTTTTTGAAGGTTTTATGTTGGAAAATAATATCCTAGAGGGAGAGGGCTTAAATTTAGGCATTTAGATTTATAATGGAATGTGGTTGGAGTTAGCAGTCAAGTGATTGAACTTGGCGGTACTACCATTAACTCCAATCACATACCATATATATATGTACAGTATATGCAAAATAATGTTCCACAGATATTTGGCATTGCTCTTAATATAAACTTTAGTGACTGTTGAAGGATTTGAGGGGTAAACGAAATTACTTTTGCACTTAGTTCAAGTTGAAGTATACGATCAAAATAAATACATGGCACTTTTTGATTGGATACTAACGCTCCTACCCTATAGGGTTTCAGTGTTTCAGTGCTGTTTTTTCCAATGACGTTTGTGTTGGATGGTACAGTATATTAATAATGTCACAGCCCTTGTAATTGCATATGTGCAAATTGTTTCAGGGCCAGTGAATTCCTTTGGAAGAACCGTAATTTTTGAAGGAAAAAAGACTTTATTATTATTATGGTATATTATATATATAAGGTACGGTACGTTGTGAAACCATTTGGCCTATCTCATGGAGCCAGGATTCCGTTGGCTTGAATGATGAGTGAATGGAAGAGTAGCCCATTGAATTGGGCAAACTTTGGCGGTCTGGATGCTGCTACTCCTCACCCCACCCCAGGGTGGGAAAGGAGGGCTGGATGATGATGATGATGATGAATTATTATTATTAGTATTATTTTTATTGACTTGGGAGGAAGGTAGAGTCCCAGAGGATTGGAGGTCCATCCATCCATCCATGGAAGTCATGTACGGTATAATTATTCCCCTGTACGAAGGAAAAGGGAAAAAGTAGTGTGGGGTGATCATTGTGGAATTTGTCTTTGTTGTGTAAAAGGAAAAGTATATGGTAGGATACTTATTGACAGAATTAGGGAAATAACAGAGGAATTAGTTTTAGAAGAACAGGGAGGTTTTAGGAAGAGAAAAGGTTGTGTAGATCAGATATTCATTCTTAGGTCTGTGGTGGAAAAGCTTATAGAGAAGGGTAAGAAGTTGTTTGCAGCCTTCATGGATATGGAGAAAGCATATGACAGAGTGGATAGACATGAAATCTGGAAAATATTATAAATATATGGAGTAAATGGGAAGTTGTTGAATGCTGTGAAGAGTATATATGAGGGTGCTAAGGCAGCAATATGTGTGGATAGCCTAGTGAACTGAGTGAATTTTTCTGTCTGAATGTTGAATTGAAACAGGGATGTCATGTCTTCATGGTTGTTCAGCCTGTATATGGATGGGGTTATAAAAGAGGTACCATAGCCTGCAAGGTAGGGTAGTGGATGTTGGAGTGGCCCTAGTGAGAGAGAGCAGCATTTGGAAACTTTCTGTAGCTACTGTTGTTTGCAGATGATTCTGTATTATTCAGTGAAGATGAAGAGGAACTGCATGGTGTAGTGAATGAGTTTGGGAGAGTGTACAAGGAATGAAGTCACTGAATGTACAGTAAGGTTGGATGATGAGGATATGGAAAATGTGAGTTCAGTTAAGCACTTGGGTAGTGTGATGAGAACTGTATGGATGGAAATTTGGAAGATGAAGTGCTTGCAAGGGTGCAGCAAGGAAGAAAGATTGCTTTGTTCCTTAAAAGCAGTAATAAGAAATAGGGAAGTGAGCATGGAAGTATAAAACTCGCTGCATGATAGTACTGTATTGTGATACCAACTCTACCGTATGGAAGCGATGCTTGGACCATTTTGGAAGAACGCAGGTCAAGAGTGAGAGCATTGGAAATGAGTTATTTGAGAGGAGCATTTGGAGTTACAAGGAGAGGCAGACTGACAAATTAAATGAAGGAGCACTGTGGTGTGGATGTGGATGTGACAAAAAGTGTTAGAAGAAATACTGTACACTGAAGTGGTTTGGCCATGTGGAGAGGGGATGGAGAGTGAGAGACTAATGAGGAGTGTGTATGTGAGTGAGATGGAGGGGGGAGAGGGAGGGGGAGTCTGAGAATGAGATGGAGAGATGGAGTGGAGAGGTACGGTACCGTATATATGAGAGAGGAGGCGTGAGCTGGAAGGAGGGCAGTGAAATGGCAGGGGACAGGGTGACTTGGAGGCGATTTGTTTGTGGCCACCATTTACTGGATTGAGGTGTCTGGGACTAGATAGGTAGATCAACAGATAGTATTAGCTACCATTAGTTTGCTGTACCGTTTACATGTTTGTATTAGGTTATTTTGTCAAATGAACAAACAAAGTGGTCAGACTGTACAAGGTGGTGGTCAGACCATAAAAGTCCAGCCACTGGGTGTGCTATTACTGTACTGGTGAAATAGTGAATTACGGCAAATACTATTTTATCTGCCATATGTTAATTCCAAGACTAGAACAGAGCTTGAGACAGGTTACTTTGAAAAAAGTGAAAACTGGCTTTTAGCTATACAGTAAAACCCCACTATAATATACAGTACCGGTATAAGAATTTAATCCGGTAGCTTTTCAATTCTGATAAAAGCGAATTCCGAGCTATTGAAGTCTGTCATATTGAGGTTTTACTATGTACCATGTAAGCCTGCATTATTGTTCGTAGGAGCTAGAGCATACTCTGCTTTACCTCTGAAAATTAATATGATCGTAAGATGAAGAATGGAAGTAGTAGTGGTGGTGGTAGTTGGGAAGGAGGAGAGAGAGAGAGAGATGCTGGTGACTTGAATGGTCATAGTTTAGTCTGAGCTATTGGGGGAAATGCTTTGTGAATTAGACATCAGTGTCACCATATTTATTGCTTCTTCATATAGTCCTACCAACACACAGCTACCATAGTTGTATACAGTTGTGGCCCAAGGCTCAAATGGATGTGAACCTGCTGGATTGCAGGCCTAAGTTACCCTTCTGCAGTCTTTAATCCTCTTTCAGAGAACTGGGAAGGAATCATGGGACATTTGTTTAACCTGGCAGTGGAATTGCCTGGTAATGTTGATGCCACCATGAAATGGATTCCTTCTCCAATATCACCAGCACATGTTAGGAGCACTTATCATTAGATATGATTGTGATAATCCCTAGTATGTCACACTACAGAGGATAGGTATGTCTGTAACCCAAGTGGCCTGTGAGAACTGCAGGGGGATCAGCCCTCTGCTGGATTCAAAAGCAGATCATATAAATAGCAGTATATATTTCTTAATTATGGTACAGGGTATTTTATGCAACATGGAATCTGTCCAGCCTGTTAATATGGTATGTAAATTAAGGGCTGTACAATGTTTTCATTACCAATTTTAAGCTGTCTGTTGGCACTGAAGGGTAATAGATTTTTTTTTTTTTTCCCTTGTGTAACAAAGTCAGTAGGTTAGAAAACAAGCTAATGTTTAGTAGTGTGTGCTGGTAGTGCTGTGTATGTACAGATTCATCAGTTTTCTGCTGTTTAATAATGTAAATGTTTATATCATAATGATGGTACAGACCAGATGATACTGTGTTTGGTATGTTTATTAAGATGGTCAGAGAGTAAAGCGGGGTGATTTTGCCGTGAACGGTGGTTTTTTGCTAAATACGAACCATCACATACCGGTACTGGTATGGAGTAGTGACATTTTCATTGCTTTATCTATTCATTCAGCCCCTCTGCTTAAGATGCCTATAATTGTTTTTATATTAAAAAAAAAAAAAAATGGCCCATGTGACATTAAAAAAAAAAAATGTCTCGCGGTGAATTTACCCTGCTCGATGGGGTAATTTCGCTGTGATCTACTTGTTGCTATTATTGTGGTATATTTATTGTTATTGTTATAAAACCACACTAGCTACATATAATACATATATGATTATAGTTAGGCTTAGGTAGGCTAGCCTAGGCTGCCATACAGTGGGGCTTATGGCATGTATTGGGTGAACTTTACATCGATGACATCCACTATTGTTGCACTGGTTTCACAGTTGTTAAGTCGGTTGGGGGGAATCCCATGGCTCGAGTGCATGGTTGGGTACTGTTTTGTTGTGTGTGTGTGTGTGTGTGTGTGTGTGTGTGTGAGTGTGTGAACAATGCAAACAGTTTTGAACCACTTTTAGGCCTAACCTGAAACATGTAAAGTAATGGGTAAATAGATTTTGTTTTTTCCAGTTTTTATTGATGCAGTAAATGCTGAAAATTTTTGATAAACAAGTTCATTTCTCCAATGCTATTTTTTGCACAGTGGATCAAAATTTCTCATGACCCTGTTAGTTTGGCATTCTTCTGAAACCTAAACCCAACAGTAGCTGAATCCAATGCAGAAGTTTGGGAGCTATGGGCCTATGGATTAGAATTAATGGGGTCTTGGCAAAATTACCCCCTGCTGCCTCACTGTTGTGTAACTTGTGCCCTTCATTTGTATACCGTACATAGGATAGTGACACTGTATTTTTAGAACAAATCATTATGTTTTATGCACAGCATTTGGTAGGTGCTTTCTTAGTGCTGTTTATTACCATATGATCAGCATTCCATGAGTGTGTGGAATAGCATATGTAGTGTTTATTAATGCTGGCACCTTTCTTTCCTCAGGTGGAGCCGTTTGCCTTGGGGGAGGGGGAGGGGGAGGAGGAGGAGGTGGGTGGAGCTGGTGGGAGCGTACGCAACAAGTTCCTGTTGTCCGCGGCAGCCCATGCTACAGCCACCACACCAGATCTGGCCACTGCCTCTCCACACCACACACAACCGCACTTTGACCCTGATACGCACTCTCGCTTAGTGGCTCTCCTGGAAGCAGCAGGTCAGTTGCCAGGAGGTCCGTGCAATTACAAGCTAATTATTTTATACTTTTATGCAGTACAATAAGTCCTTGTTTATAAGTAATTTTTTCCCCATGAAGTCCACCATAATTACACAGAAATTGTCTGTCAACATTCTGCTACTTCCCGTCAGTGTGATTTGGCAGTTTCACCATATTAACAGTTTATTAAAAAAAATTGTGATATTTTGGAACACACCTTGACTTATAATGAGGACTGCCTCGATGCTGTGATTTGTAAAAAACATGTCATCGAGTAACATTATTCCATAAATCTTCCAGCTTTTTGGCTGTATTCAGTTTACCTTGAAAGCATATCATGGAGTCATTACATGCATGGGAGATTTTGTGAGTTGTACATCAAGAATCCTTTTCATTTTATCTTAATATATAGATTTAGGTGGCCAGTCAGACTTTCAGAATCAGGTGCTGAAAGTTATATAAGTAAAGGAGAACCCTTGTTTTTATTAGTAAAAGGAGAGAATAAGAATCTTTGCATTGGTTCCAATTATCATGCCTTCATGATGTGCCATTTTGTATTGTTATTTCTCACTCGATGTAGTGTGGCTTTGGGTGTCTGCACTTTCCTCTCTTCCTTCCTTCCTCTGCTGTCTTTCTTTTCTTCATTCTTTCCTCTTCTGTCTGTGGTTGACTCTAAAGTCCCTCTTCTGTCTTTCTTTCCTTCATTCTTTCCCCTTCTTTGTGGCTATGGGTGTCTCTGCACTGAATGACAAGCCAAGCCAAAAGGTTTCCTGTACACCAAGAAACCATTTACCACACTGGGTGGTAACCATATAACCAAATTATGGCACCTGGTGGTTTAGTGAGTAATTAAGGTGCTCCAGTTGGATTGAGCTGGTGCAGATTTATTTCCTATGGGTGGTTGGGGCTTATTGCTCAGGTAATGCAACTGAGGGATGGGTGAGGCTGGTCACTCATCTTATGTCAGGACCAACTTGCCTAGCCCTGGGGCTCCTGCGCTCCTCATGGGATAACATAGGATTGGATGATGGATGGATAGATATTTCTCATGATGTTTACCTTAAATTGCCACATACCCAGTACTGAACTACTGTACTGTTTTAGATCATGTACTGATAACCATGGCTGAAACAAGTCACTGTGCGTTACATATCTACCGTATATGTACAGGCATACCCTGGTTTAATGATATAATTGGTTAAGTAAAAACCCATTGCCAGGCAGGGTGTTGTCTCTCAGGGTAGATTTAACATGTAAAGTATATGGATGCATTTTTGAGCCTTGGGTTTCCCTCGCCATCCAAGTCCTAAACCCACCCAGATGAGTCCAAAAAAAAGTTTAAAGCCAATCTAAATGGCCTAACAGTAGTAAAAGAAGCTACCTTAAGTCTAAAACCAGTGCCCTTCTCACTTGTACCCAGTGAAGGTCACTGGAGAATGTGATCTCCAACTCGTATTCAAACTCGGTGGAGAAGAAACAGCAGCATTGTATACAATCCCACCATCAGACGGTCCCGAGACAATTAAATTAATATCTGTTATGCATAAGAATGATGTATGAATGACGCAAAATCGTCCAAGGTGCGAATTGTTGCGATGAAGAATCGTTGATGTTTTTACGGGGAATGCGATTGGGATAGTCTTTTCAGCTGCCCCTCTCTATTTTGTTTTTGTTACTGTTCTGGTTGCTGAGCTCATTTATTTCTTCTTTCTTATTTTCCAGCATTTATTTAGAAATTCCTTTGTATTTTCAAAGCATTTTCCCTTGAACAGCCCAAATGTAAACACATGATTTATCGATCGATAATGTGATTGGGATACCTGTTCTGTGGACCCTCTTTATGTCCTTTAAGTCACTGTTCCGGTTGCTGAGCTCCTTTATTTTCATTTCATAATTTCCAACATTTATTTAGAAATTCTTTTGTATTTTCAGAGTGTTTTCCCATGAATAACCTGAATGTAAACACATGATTTATTGATTGATGATGTGATCAGGATAGCCTTTTCAAATTTCAATAGCACTTCTTTATGACATTTTAGCAACTGTTCTGGTTGCTGAGCTCCTCTATTTTCATTTCATAATTTCTAGCTTTTATTTAGAAATTCCTTTGTATTTTCAGAGTGTTTTCCCATGAATAACCAGACTGTAAATACATGATTTATTGATCGATGATGTGGTCAGGATAGCCTTTTCAATGGCACTTCTTTATGACATTTTATCAACTGTTCTGGTTGCTGAGCTCCTTTATTTTCTTCTCTCGAATTTTCCAACATTTATTTAGAACTCCTTTGTTTTTTCAAAGTGTTTTTCCTTGAACAGCCAGAATGTAAACGCATGATTTATCGGTCAATGTTTTTATCAGTGCATGAAGTATATACTCTATAAGGTTATCATAATCACTAATATTTATGTAAAATTGTTGTTATGTATTCCATGATTGGTTAGGTAACAGTTCAGTGGTCAAACACGAAATATTCTTTGTTGAGTCGCCTAGTTGTCCATACTCTTTTGTACCACAACTGATGGTTGAGAATCCATACCCCAGATGACAGTGTTCACATTACCTAAGACTAAAATACATTACACTGTCTAAAAACAGCTTATAAATCAACCTGAAAAAAAAAATTAAGTTAAAATATAATCAAAATCAGTTTTTAAAAAATCAAAACTTGTCACAAAACCAGGGGTAGGCCTATTTCTATCCCCATCACTATTCCAGCATATCGCATCTAGGGGTATCGTAAATTGGGGTTTGCCTGTATTGTTAAATGCACATGAATCATTATTGGACACTTTCTTATCTGAGTAGCCTGCCAGATTTCTTAGAAACTCAAGTTTACATTGGTATAAGTGAATTAGAGCCAGGAAACCATTCAAAGACCATTTGTCTATCTATCTATCTATGTATAGCCCGACGCCCTAATCCCTCAAAGGGTGGCCACAGACAAAACGCCTCCAAGTCGCTCTGTCACCCACCATTTGACTACCCTCCCCCCCAACTCACTCCCCCCTCTCTCATATACCTCTCAACTCCATCTCTCCACCTCATCCTCGGTCTACCCCTCGCTATCCCTCCCTCCACCTCACCTACATACACCCTCTTAGTCAGTCTTTCATTCTCCATTCTCACCACATGTCCAAACCTCCTCAGTGTATTTCTCCTAATCTTCTCAACCACATCCACCCCACAACTTTCTTTCACGTCTTCATTTGTCAACCTGTCCCTCCATGTCACACCACATGCTCCATGTGTAAGGTTCTAATCTGCAGTGTGTAGCCTACTTACCAAATATTTTGTTCACTCTCATCTTAAATGTCGGGACCAACTGCCTAGCCCGGTGCTCCTACGCTCCTCATGGGGCAATGTAGGATTGGATGATGGATGGATGGATAGTAGTAGTATGCATTCGTTCTGGTGTGACATGGATGAGAAAGATATCTATCTATTCCAAGATGCTCTGATCATTTGGAGTGGCCTTAAATAAATTTCCTCCTTGTCATTAGATCTTCAGTTGTATGTTGGTTCTCTCCAGTTATTACCACCCTGTCTCATATACCTCTCCACCTTATCTTCTCTCATCCACAGTGTCCCCTTCCACTTTTCTCTAATACACTTTCCAGGTCAGCCTCTCATTCTCCATTGTCTCCACATGGCAAGACCAGAGTGCTCCTTCACCACTTCACATGTCTGTCTGTCTCCTTGTTACTTCACGTGCTCCACTCAGATAACTCATTTCCACAGCTCTCACTCCTGACTTTGTCCTTTCAGCAAAATTCAAGGTTCACTTCTGTATGTTAGAGTAGGGATCATAGCGCTGTCATGCATCATTTTTTACTTCCATGCTCACTTCCTTATTCCTTATCACTTCTCATGACAGTGAATCAGTGACCTTTCTTCCGTGCAGTGCTGTCATGCACATTAGCCTCTAAACTCACGTGCTTACTCTTCACACTACTTAAATTTTTGAAGGCAGTCACAGTCTTCATTCCTGATACTGGTAGCTATCTATTTTCATTGGAAATATGAACCATAGATCCCGTCCGATCAGCAAAGTTAAGCAACGTTGGGTCTGGTTAGTACTTGGATGGGTGACCGCCTGGGAACACCAGATGCTGTTGGCATCCCTACGTGTCAAGTGGGGTTGGTGGAGGATTAGTGCCCCTCCCTGTAAAACAATTAACTCTAAGCCATTGGCCACCCTGTCTGGGATACATGGCGTCTGGCAATGAATGAATGAATGAATGAAGATACCAGTGTCATATTTATTCAGTGATAGGAAAAAATAACATTAATAGCTGTATGATGTTATAATTCAGTGATTACAGATATCAGATGAATCAAAATGACATACGTGGTGTGAAAGGAAAGAAAGGAACAATTTGCTGGAGGTGGAAGTAAGAGAAGCAATTGGAACCGAGAAAGTAAGAGAAGCATGGAAGGATGAGGAAGCCTGGTAATGATTCTGTCACAGCCATTCTCTTGGTGGGGTGCCCAGGAGGGAGCAAAATGTAAATGATGGTGACGAAATGTTAAATGATTCTTATTGGATTTGATTGAATTAAAGTAAGTTGAATGAAATGAGTACAAATGTTTGTCTGTGTTGTGTTTTTACTACAATAAAGTGACATTGAAATATGGATATGTAAATGTGTGTGACAGACCTGCTGTGAAGTAAAGCAGACTCTGTACTAGTATATAAACTACAAGGAGTCATAAAGTAATTTAGCCCAGCAAGACATTCATTAAGGATGAATGTTTGATAATTATTGTAGCTTGCAACTTAACTAGCATATGGCAGCATATTTACTACTTCTTGAGAGAAAGTCTTACTAATGTGTTTATCTGGAGGAAAACTTTTTATTAAAGAATGTTAGAATGTATCCAGTAACTGACAGTGGTACCCTAGTACTGGAGTTAGCCATGGCACAGTTGATAGTTTTCTGTGGGCGAGAATTCCTGTCAATCCAATGACCTATTTCCTGTTAGGATCCAGCTATCATAGATATTTTTGTGATCATTAGGATAGATTTTGAACTGGAGGAGTTAGATATAGCCTTCATTAAGCCCGTCACTGCAAGATGCCTCCCCTAAACCGAGTGATATCATCTGTTAGTAGCACGATAAAAGAAAAAGCATCATAGTGAAGGGGTTAATTTCCATAGCCATATGTTTACTTCCAAATATTTGTTGGAAACTAATGGGAAGAGAAATAATTCGTGTACTATAGTACTTGTGTGAGAGGCAGCTTGGACTTAGCGTATTTGTGGCCAAGTTCCATGCTGAAGAGTGATGTTTGTGTGGCTGCCCGCCAAGCTGGAAGCCACATATCTCTCCTGTAGTTTTACCTTTCAGTATCAGTGATAGCCAGCTGCCTTCTGTTTTATGAAGTTTATCCATATTGAGTTGTCAAGTGTACAGAAAATTTGAAAAGGTATACCGTTTCTGTAGTTTGACTCCTTTAACCCCTTAACCGCGGGGCGTCACTTTCGTGACGCTTAGGAGCAAGGGATCATACCGCGGGGCGTCGCTTTTGTGATTCTGTGTTATTTTGAATTCACCCGGGCTTCCAAGTGGGGGCTTGTATCATCTATCGGTACTGCCAATGTCCAACACTAGTCAGCATTCCTAATCTCATCTGTACTCCCATCCATTGTTGACAATTTAGCCATTTCTCCCCGTTCTTGACTCCCCTCCCTACCCCCCCTCCATTACCCTATCCTCTCGCCTGCCCGGCCGTGCTACGCTAAGTAAATCTTCCCTGGAATTTTTCACTGATTTCATCCATTGAAATAAGCCCTATGTCCTATTCTTATACCAAATAATCGTTTCGTTTTCGTTTCGTTTCGTTTTTAAAGGCTCCAACATGCTTGCATGTGTCGGCCTTGGTCACCTAATGGCGGCTCTCCACGCTGCACGATCCATTGCAGCCTCCCTGTTCAGTCCCTTAACCCTAAGGTCACACTTAATGACCTCGTCCCATGTCTTTCTCGGTCTACCCCTCATAACCCCACCCCCAATATTAACACTTCTCACCTTCCTCACCCAATTATCATCCACCATCCTCTCCACATGTCCAAACCACCTCAATCTACCTCTCCTCATCACAACACCAATACACTCCAGTCCCATCCTACCTCTCAACTCTTCCATTGTAAACCCAGCCCCTCCAGGCCTTGGACGCAGGGACGCACTGCACATCCACCTAATCATTGTCATTTCTGTACGTCTGAGCCGGCGAATGTCTTCCTCCTTCACTGCCCAGGTCTCACTGCCATACAGCATTACACTCCTAACACATGCTGCATACAAAGACCCCTTAGCACGTAGGGAGAGCCCTCTCAATGTCAGGAGAGGCAAGAGCTCCCTGAACTTCTTCCAACCACTTCTCACCCTAGCCACAGAGCTAGCTCCAGCCCCACCTCCAGCACACATGTCTCCCAAATAACAAAACTCTTCCACACACTCAAGAGATTCACCAGCAAGTTCAATCCTTTCACGTCTGATGATCTCCACCTGCTCACCCCGGCACGCCGTACACATAAAATCAGCATTATCTTGCAGTCTACCTCTGATACCACTACATCTCTTATGCACCCATTTATCACACACACCGCACAAGATGGAATTACTTCCCACGCCCTTGTGGCAAACTGCACATGGCCACTCTCCCTCGTCTTTGACAGTACCGCCACCAACCCTAGATATCATCACTTTTGTTTTATCTGCATTTACCCTTAAACCCTTTTGCCCCATACCATCTCTCCACTTCCTAAATCTTTCCTCCACCTCCCTTTCATTCTCTGCAATCAACACCAAATCATCAGCATACAACAACTCCCACGGAGTCCGTTTCTAAAGTCACGTGAAAGGGCTTCAAGTACCATGATAAACAACATGGGACTCAAGACTGACCCCTGATGCACACCAACATTCACGGAAAACTCATCACTCAAATCTCCATTCACTCTCACCTGGGTATGAGCACCCACATACATGGCCATAACCACCCTAACCAGCCACTCCTCCAAGCCAAGCTTTCTCATTGCCCACTTCACCACCTCTCTAGGGACTCTGTCAAAGGCCTTTTCCAAATCAACAAAAACAAAATAAAGATCCCTTCTCCTACCAATATATTTTTCCTGAAGCTGTCGAACAATGAATATGGCATCAGTGGTCCCCCTACCTGGCATAAACCCAAACTGCATCTCATCAATATTCACTCTTTCTCTAATCATACCTTCTAAAACTCTCCATTACCTTCATTATCTGATCTAAAAGCTTTATACCTCTATAATTTCCTCTTTCCAGGGCATCACCCTTCCCTTTATACACATTTACAATTACACTCTTCAGCCAATCATCTGGGACAACACACTCATAAATAATCCTATTTATCAGGTCAGTGACTAAACTCACCCCTATATCGCCTGAGGCCAACCAACATTTCGGCAGTCAACCCAGACACACCTGCTGCCTTCCCCACCCTCATCCTGCCTATTGCCTCACTCACAGTAGCAGTATCAAAGGCCAAGGGCCAGACACTGGATCTGCTGGCTCCAAACCTTCCCTGTCCCAGTCAAACTCCTCATTCAACAACCGGTTATAATGCTCTCTCCATGCATCTTTAATATCCTCACTGTTCACCACTACCCTTCCTTCATCATTCTTCACACACTGCTCACCTATGATATCCCGATTATCCCTCTTCACCTGACCTGCCACCCTAAATATATTTTCCTTTCCCCATGATTTAGGTTATCAAATAATTGTCTCTGTGACTCAGACTTTGCCCTGTATACCTCTCTCCTAGCCCTATGCTTGGCAGCCAAATATTCCTCTTTGCTACCACCCTTCTTCCATTCCCCGGAAAAGCCTTCTTTTCTCCTTAATTGCAGCTTCTACACCCTCATCCCACCACCAAGTTACTTTATGTCTTGGTGGTCCTCTCTTGTCCAGCCGCATGTTACATCAGTAACTCTCAAGAAATTGTTCTTGAGGGCTCTGTACCTGTTCATTAACGCCTCTGTCTACAGCTCCCTGTTCAGCCACCACTCTCCTCAACTCGCTATAGAAGGCATCCCTTACTACTTGGTTTTTCAGCTTCCATATTTTCCTCCTAGGTACATAAGTCCTCTTTTTCATCACTTGTTCTTTAAGCACCATATCACAAATCAATAGTTTGTGCTGCTGCACACCCTCCTCACTTCCTATAACTTTAACATCCCTCACTAACCTCCTATCGGCCCTCCTAACCAGAAAATAATCTATCTGACTGCTATTTCCCCCAGACTCATACGTAATTAACCTACTGTCTCTTTTCCTAAAATATGTGTTGCACACAATCATGTCCGTTGCCTCCCCAAACTCAAGTATCCTTTCCCCTTCTGCATTTCTTAGACCATATGCACATCCCCATGCACTCCTTCATAACCTTGTGCTGCTTCACCTACATGACCATTTAAGTCCCCTCCCAAAATCACTATCTCATCATCCCGCATACCACCCACTACACGTATTAAATCATCCCAAAATCTATCTTTCTCTGATTCATCCAGTCCTGCCTGTGGGGCATATGCCGATATAATCACAGCTATCTTTCTTCCCAACAGAATTTTCACTACCAATATCCTATCGCTTACTCTCAAAACATTCATAACATATTCCACCCATTTCTCCGCAACCATCACACCAACACCTCCATATCCGTCTGTCCCCCCCTGCCAAAACAACTTATAGCAACAGTCCTTCCCAACAATCTTTCTGGCTGATCCACCCCTGTACCGGACTTCCTGCAAACATGCCACATCCACCCACCTCCTACTGAATGCCTCAACGACTTCCCCTGCTCTTCCCCTCAAACTTCCCACATTCCATGAACCCACCCTCATCCCCATTGGTGATTTACTGTCCTCAGGCTTGCTTTGAAACCTTTTGTGTTTTGTCATCTTCAGTATTAATAAATGGGGACAGACACAGCACAGGTCCCACTCACTGCACAATCCCAGGTCCAGGCAATGGATCTGGGACCCCTAGCCCACCAGCTTACCAGTGGCTGTGGTAGTGGCCTCGGGGCACCCTGCAGGACAGCTGCAGGGACACCCTCCAAGCGCGTCTTGGCACTACAACTATCCCGCCATTATACACCCACTGATAGGGCAGCCTCCTGGGGCGCTACTCCCAGGTTCGGGCCCCTCTCTATTGGGCGGAAGCGGCAGCCTGGGAACCGCAATGCCCTGTACCCTCTAGCACAGGCCCGAGCCCCATCTCGCCCTGGACCCATGATCTATGCCGGCGGAACCCCCGCCATGCCTCCCCCCAGAAGTCCGCCACTAGGTAGCGGGGGCAAAGTTTTCTGGCCGCATGCCCTTGCTGGCGCCAACCCCTGTAACGTAGTGGGATACGTTGTGTGAAATGTAAAGTGCATGTGGTGCAGTGCATAGATAGTTAGAGGAAATGTTTGGGAGAGTATGCTGGTCTACTCTCCATGTTACTGTCACACTGAAAAGGTCAGCAAAGGGGGATGGTTAGATAGCTAGTGAAACAGGAGCTCCAGCTCTCCCTATCACCAGCATTCCCATTCCCCTCGGGAGTACTACCCTGACAACACCTCACGTGCACTCGTTCGCTAATTTTCGCTGTTTTTTTCCCCTTGAAATATGCCCTATAATCTATTTTCGTAATAAATATACATGTAAGGAGGGAAGGGAGAACCCTAAGTGATATTTACATTCACCTGGAACTACCTAATTTATAATGTATTGTCTAGCTTTCCTGCCAATCATATCAGTGCTAGACAAAGCTGTTTCAAGATATAACATTGGTAGCTCTGAATATATATATCTCGTAAGTAGGCCTCTAATCTATTTTCGTAATAAATATACATGTAAGGAGGGAAGGGAGCAACCTAAGTGATATTTACATTCACCTGGAACTACCAAATTTATAATGTATTGTCTAGATTTCCTGCCAATCATATCAGTGCTAGACTTAGCTGTTTCAAGAAGTAATATTGGTAACTCTGAATAACCCCTGGCAGGCCTCTACGCTGGTGGTCCTCCGTTATCACTCAGTTCTCTCTCAACTTCCGAAGCGAGAGTACGTATGTTTCTTCTTGCTGACTTCAAGGCCTTTTTTCACCCCCATGCAAATGGCCCTGTGACCTTTACCCCCTACTAAACCTCGTGTGGAAATAGGTAAAGGGCTGACAATTGATAAAAGAGTGACTACGATCTTTCTATTGAGTAAAACAGTGCAAATGGAATTGTAAATAATGTGTAAATAATGTGTAAACAGCAAGTGAAAGTAATGAATGTAAATATACGTGAACAATGGAAAATAGTTTTATAAGTTATTTCAAGTGACAGTGCACAACACAGTGTAAATAAAATAGAAATGTAAATAACGTAAATAAAATAGAGAACGTAAATAGAAATGTAAATGAGTAGTATTATAAGAATACGAGTATATACCCTAGGAGTAATGAAAGTGAAAGTTTCACTCTAGCATGTCTGAATGCTATGAGTTATGAGAGTGAAGATGAAAGTGACATTCACTCTCAATGCCAGTATACAGGACGAGAAAGTGAATGCTACGTATTTTACTGAAAGAAATTGAATCCCTACAGTGACAATAAACTAATACTACTGAAGGAAACTTATGGATAAAGACTATAGATATATATAAGTGTTATATAGTAATAGAAATATAAAGTTTGAGGGGTTTTATGAATAATAAATGACAGACTACCAAGAGCGAACTAGTGCCAGTGCGACGATCAGACGCGCTCGTAATTTCCATTGCTTTCACAGTGTTTTTTTTTTTTAGTATGGATCCCAAACTACTTAAAAATTGTAGCATAGTGTTTATAGTGTTTGTATCTGGCTGTGGTAATCATATTACGGGTTGTCGGGAAGTGTAAAGTGGAGACTTCGTTACCCTACTTCAGAGGTCTCCACAAGTCCTACGGTAACCGACGAAGGCTCAACAATCATTCCAGGAGAAAGCTGAAGGTATGTGCCATAAGCATATATAATTTTATTATTCTAGGACTAATAACTGATTTTTGGCAAATATTTTTTGAGAGTCTGTCGGAGCCCAAATAACCCCGCGGCACACGCAAGTTATTGGTAAACAAGCCCGCGGTGTAGGGGTTAATCTGATGATATAATGTATGTTTTACCGTTGCTGCTCTGGATTTTTTTTTTATTTTTTTTTTTTAATGCAAAGAAGAGAGAACCAAATCCTAGAAGCCAGTAAAAATGTTCCTTCCATAAAAAATAGTAAACAAAAGACACACATTCAAGATAACAGGAATTTCAGGATCCTTGAACACTGCAATGAAGGGACAGGGGGACAGTTCCAGATTTGACCTGTTGCATACATGATAAATTATTGGTTACCGGTAACTTTTGTTTGAGAGTTGGATTTGATTCATATTAGGATAGCTCTAGTCCTCTTAACCTCATCAGTACTAGAGTTCTTTCTGAGGTAGAGCGATGTTATCTGGAGATAGCAAGAATAAGTCTTCTGTTTATACCAAGGATGCATTCCTTATAAGCACATTAGTATGAAGTTATTATTAAATCTTTCACATCCCTATGGTAAGTTTTTTTCCTTCATTAGTTGTAGTATTATTTTTGCCTAAAAAGTAAATGGCTGTTACCTGGAGGTTCGTAGAACCTTCAAACTTTGTCAGGTTAATTGCCTAGCTGGTGGCTTCTTATGGCCAACTATGATGGCAGTCCATCTACTCAGTCATGGAATATTATTCAGAACATTAACCCTTTAAACGTGGATCGTCGCGTTTGCGATGCTCGGCGAAAAGGACATAACGGCGGATCGTCGCGTTTACGATTCTAGTAAATTTTGAATAACCGCGGGCAAGCAGGCTCCAGCTGGTATTGTCTATCTGTACTGCCACCCTTTAGCTACTAGTAGCACACGTGACCTTTGTACCACTGACCTCCGTTGTTGCCAAGTATCTTTTTTTTTTTTACCCACCCACGAACCGCTGCCCGGCCACCCTCGCCGTGATATATGGCAGCGCGCGGACAGCTCAGACATGTCAATCTGCGCCTTCCTCTCGCAAGCACTTTATGCTAATTGGAAACTCTTGTTTCCCCAGTTGTCACACTAGCTTTTTTTCGCGCGGTTTGCCCCTGTTTAGCGTCAGTTTACCGCAGTCTTTGAAGGTGACACCATGTCTAATTCTAGCTCTTCCGAGTCAGTGGCTTCCAGCCCTCCGAAAAAGGGCTTTGTGACCTCTACCCCGTCCAAACCCTTACTAGGAAGTGCTAAGGGCCTGAGTGAGTTGGCTATAGGCATAGAATTATTGAAAGCTTCTATGGACTATGGTAGTGACGTTGGAGTGTTATCGAGCCTTGCCGAATCAGACAATCGAGTGCTGAGTCTGAGGTGCAGGAAGAGACAATTCCTGTGCCTAGCACCTCATCAGGCAAGGCTCCAGTGCAGAAGGGAGTGGTGTATGGTAAGGGGGCCAAGAGGAAGCGAAGTGGTGACCCCGGTTCCCAGCCATTGTTCTCCTCAGGCTGGCCATTGTCCCCTACTCCAGGTCACGCTGCCGCCATACCGCCTCGCACCCCCAGCCCCATTCTCTCGTCATCTTCGTCTGCTGTGCTTTCTCCTGAGTCTTCGGAGTCTCCTTCACCACCTCGGAGGGGAAGTAGGCAGTCTGGTTTTCGTAGAGGTTTTTGTAGGCCCCGTGTTCGTGCTGGCATGAGTAGGAAAGTGTCTCCTAGTGCTAGAATTAGTGGTAAGGTTTCCTGCACTAGGCAACTCACCACTCAGGCTACTGCGAGTGACCTTGAACCTTCTAATCTCCCCACCACCACCACATAGACACGACCTAGCTCACCCACTGCCACACGGCCTGCCTCACCCCCCGCTGCCCCCACCCACTCCCAGCCTAGGCAGGGCACTCTGGATGCCTTCGTGTGGTCTGAGGGCTCTGATTTTGTGCCAGAGGATCTGCCCTTTGATTCCACTGGGTGTGGGATCCAGGCTGACTTCCCTGTCCCCGAGGGTGGTGAATGTTTGGACTACCTGTTGGCCTTCCTGGATAACGAAGTCATGGAGCAGATTTGTACCGAGACAAACAGGTATGAAGGACAATGTGCTGCAGTTCGTCAAGGTGAAGGTGCAACGCCATCCACGTCGCGGATGGCAGCATGGGTTCCTGTGACCATCCTGGAACTATTTGTATTCATCGGCTTGATGCTTCTCATGCCACATAACTGGAAGCACAAGCTCGAGGAGTACTGGAGTGCTGACGATCTTTGCCCCACACTCATCTTCAACAAGTACATGAGTCGGGATCGTTTCAGGCAACTCATGACGTACCTTCACTTTGCCAACAACGATGAGCCTTCCCGGACTGACCCCCTATGGAAAATGAGGGGAATCCTGAACATGATCAAGGACAAGTTTATGACGTTCCTTTGGCCCTTCAAGAAAGTAGTGATCGACGAGTCCTTGGTATTGTTCAGGGGCCGTCTTTGGTTCGTGCAGTATATTCCAAGCAAACGCCACCGCTTTGGAATAAAGTTTTTCGTGCTGTGCGACTGCAAGACGGGGTTCATCTTAGACTTCGTTATCTACACCGCCAGCAATGTGGACTTGGACAAGACTGACCCCCTTGGATTCTCTGGTTCAGTGGTGAAAGTGCTTCTGGAAAAGTACTTTGGCGGGAATCATGTCCTGTATACGGACAGTTATTATACAGCTCCCAAACTCGCCAAGTACCTTTCAGAGCACGGCGTTGGATCCTGTGGCACTGTCAGGAGCAATAGGGCACACTACCCTGCCTTCCCCGAGGCTGAAAGATCAAAGTGGAGAGACATGCACCTGAAGAAATCTGACAAGATGCTGGCGATAAGGTGGCACGACAAGAGGATCGTCAATGTGCTCACCACAGTGCACAAGGGGGAAATGAAAGCCACAGGGAAGGTCGACAGAAGGACTGGTGATCCTTTGATGAAGCCTGATGCTGTAATTGACTACAACGTCAATATGCGGCTGGTGGACAAGTCAGATATGATGATCGGAGAGATTGACTGCCTGAGGAGGAACCGTCGCTGGTACAGGAAGGTGTTCTTGCACTTGCTTGATATATGCATGCTGAATGCCTTCATCCTGTATAAAATCAAGAACAGGAAGCCAGCTAACTACTCTCTCAGGCGGTTTTCTAAGACTTGTGTCTATCAGCTGCTTCAGCATTTTGGGCAGGTACTGCCATCAGGTCCCAGGCGCCACTCACAGACACCTCCAGACCGCTTACAGTGCCAGGACTACCTTCAGCGACACCGCCTGGAGCCACTGCGTAGCACTGCCAAGAGGGGAAAAGCACTGAGGAGGTGCCATGTGTGCAGCCACACTACCCGGCAAGACAGAACATTTAGGCGCACCTCCTTGCAGTGCAAAGAGTGCCAAATTCCCCTCTGCGCTTACCCGTGTTTCGTTGACTACCACAGCCTGAGTAGATATTGAAAGTAAGGGTAAAAATCTTGTAAATAATACTGAGAGTGACAGTGATACTAGTGTTTAGTTTTCTTGTACATACTGACAGTGACAGTCTGTTGAGTGTAAATTAGTGTATGTAGTTGTAAAAGCACTGACAGTGACAGTGATTTCAGTGTAAATTATTGTACATAGTAATAAGTATTGAGAGTGACAGTCACTCCAGTGTAAGAAGTTGAAAGCATATTTTTCTATTCTATGTTATGACAGTGACAGTCTGGTGTGTAGAAAATATTATTTTTTATAACTAATCACAGTGACACTGATGAATAAGGCACTAAACTGACAGCGAGAGTGAAAATGAGCGATAGAAATGAAGTGCGAGCAGCCAACAGGAGCGAGAATAAAGTGACTGGCTTAAGACAGAATAAAATCGCGCCGCGGTGGTCTTTCTCATTCCCGCTTCACAATACTGGCAGTGACAGTGATTTTTATGGCCGTAATAGTGCCATGCGAGCCTTTGGGAAGTACTATGAAGGAAGATAATGTAGTATACGTGTTTTTAGCTGTGACAAGGGAAATGTGTGTTCAGTGACGGGAAGACTGCTGCCGCGCTGCATGTGGGCCGTACGTTCCGTTGATTGTAGCCTTATTTTCAGTGCTTGTTGTACAAATACGGATTCCAAACTACCTGTACGTTGTAGTATAAAGTGTACTGTGACAGATTGAGGCTGTGGTAGAGGGGAAACCGGGTTGCTGGAGGTGTGAAAGTGAAGACTTTGTTACCCAACTTTGCAAGTCTCCACAAGTCCTTGGGTAGTCCACGAAGGCTCAACACCTGTCTCAGGAGAAAGCTGAATGTAAGTACTATATGCCATAAAAATTTTAATGTTCTAGGGTTAATCTCTGATTTTTGGCAAATATTTTCCCACAGGTACTCAGACCGCGATACAACCCTGCCACATGGGGGGGGGGGGTCGGCTGTCCATGGCTGTGTTAAAAAAAAAAAACTTTCTGGGATGCTTTTTTAGAAACTGCGTAAGCTGGCTTGCTGAAACATAACTGCAATTTAGCCTTAAGGCAGCTGCATTGTGGAAGGGAGTATGGTTCCAATCAGTTGATTATTCTCTGAGATCATCTGTGGTAAAAAATTGGGACTTCTCTGGATGTTTTGGATGTTACTTGATTTTCCTTGAAAGATTTCAGCTAGAGCCACCAAACTTAGTGGACCTACTGTGATGACCTAAGATGACATGCATAAAATCAGTGACCTTGACCTTAAAATCCCTTTATAGCCCAGCTTCTAGTGGCATGGGCTGTGAGGAGTTTTTCTTGTATCAGAAATCGGAATTGTCTTTGGACAATTTTACAGTGTTCTAGTTATTTTGAACTAAAACATTTTAGGATGTGTCATACAGGAGGAGTTTATAGTTTGGAAATAACCTTTGAAATAATCTGTTAAATTAAGTTTGGTATTATTGAATTTTTCTGTGAAAATGTTGTATTATTTATTGATCATGTACCATACTATTTTGTCATCTTTCATGGATTAATGATTTACATATAAACAGCTACCGGGTAGGCCTCAGCATTCATAATTTTGGTACTGGGAAAGTCGTACAGGTGACGTATTTGCAAATGTAGCATTCCTACTTTTTATGGATGAATGTTATTTTATTCTGGGTTCCAGGCCAAAGTTTATTAAGTTTAATATTAGCTACTGGTATTGCACCATTAGATGAAAGACGTATTATCTGTCATACCATCCTCACACGCATGTTACTAGCACTATGCTTTAGAAATCATTCTGTGCCCATAGAAGGGTAGAATTACAGTAAAAATTATGCTTCTGTGAGAACACACTTCACAAGGTTCAAGAAATCACTGTGTACACTCCTTCCGTGTTTACATAGTGCATTTGCAATGTTGGCACACTTGTTGTGATGTCCATAACAATGCAGTTTTTCTCCAACTGTTCAATATTTTGCTGACATTCACAATTAAGGATAGCTGAAATTTTTAGCCCTTGTATGAATGTCAAATGTACAGATGCATCAGTACATGCAGACAAATGTTAAGCTGCTATATATGATTATTAAGTATACACATTAGTGGTAAATGCTAGTGGAGAACGTACTGCTGTATATATCTTACCGTTGTATCTACTTTCTCAGATCCTGAAGTGTTACGCCGCCTGACCTCCAGTGTATCGTGTGCACTGGACGAGGCTGCAGCAGCCCTTACGCGCATGCGTTCAGAAACCGTTGGAGGAGCAGCAGCAGCAGCGGCAGCGGCAGCGGCAGCAGCAGCAGCCACAGTGGGGGGAAGCAGCAGCAGTAGTAGCAGCAGCAGCAGCAGTAGCAGTAGCAGTAGCAGTAGCAGCAGCACCCCAGGGGACGGACAGCGTACCCTGGTGGAAGCGTGCACTGACGGTGACGTACCCACAGTGCGGCGCCTTCTGGACGAGGGCAGGTCCGTCCACGAGACCACGGAGGAGGGCGAGTCTCTTCTCTCTCTTGCTTGCTCTGCTGGGTACTACGAGCTAGCACAGGTTAGTCATTTTGCATTCATATGTGAATGCCAAATGAAGATTAATTATGAAGTCTTTGATTAGCAGTTGGAAAGATAACAAGTTTAGTACCAACTGTGTGTGAATGATGATCTCCATTTTGCTAGGTTTTCTGTTTGATAGTGCTTTTGTTTTTTCTCAATTCCATTTTCAGGTATGAGATAGCATTGCGTTGATGGTACAGACATGTAATGATTTGGAGGATTGATGTTTAGAATTTTATTGGTAATATTGGGAAAGTAATATCACTTGTAGCAAGAGAATGAAAAATCTGAGTCTTTTGTTCTGGTATTGGTGTGATAGGGAAGTTTTTGTTTTCGAATGTTAACTTGTCAAAATTTTAGAATTTACCGGATGCATTTGGCCCACAGGTCCTCCTGGCCATGCGTGCGAATGTAGAAGATCGAGGCATTAAGGGGGACTGCACCCCACTGATGGAAGGAGCCTCTGCTGGCCATGTGGAGATAGTCAAGCTCTTGATTGCCCATAATGCTGATGTCAATGCTCAGTCCTCCTCTGGGAATACCCCTCTCATGTATGCTTGTGCTGGAGGCCATACTGATGTTGTCAAAGTAAGATATCTGCCCTTCCACAAAATATCCCTTACTTTAGTTTTTGGAATTAAAAAAATGGAACTTTGCAGTGCATTGTGTTTTCAGACTGTAAAGGATAGCTGTATATTCAGTTACCATTGTAGTCGCAAACAGCAAAGTGTATCTTGTTGAGGAAAATGTATATATTTCATCTTTTTCCAGGTACTGTTACACCATGGAGCTAATGTAGAGGACCATAATGAGAATGGCCACACCCCTCTAATGGAAGCTGCCTCTGCGGGCCATGTGGAAGTTGCCAAGGTGAAATAAGATAATACAACTTTTTAAGTACAGTTGGTAGTATTAATTGGGGG
The DNA here is from genome assembly GCF_032717465.1 of Coenobita brevimanus. NCBI lineage: Eukaryota > Metazoa > Arthropoda > Malacostraca > Decapoda > Coenobitidae > Coenobita > Coenobita brevimanus. The sequence goes on from NC_137033.1 coordinate 19,145,922, forward strand.
GAACTGGCAAATTGTCTTCATAGGTAACAGTGGAGCTTGAGTAATGATTTTTGTTTATTAATTTTTTTCTGATTATGGAATTTATTAAAAAGATGCCTCAGAAAGGCTTCTTTTAGTAAGTTCTCACAAAGAAGTATCAGTTTGGTCTTACTTATGAAGTGAAAATAATAAATTGTATCAGCATGTTAATTTTCATAATTTTTTTATGAAGTGAAAATAATAAATTGTATCAGCATGTTAATTTTCATTTTTTTTTTTTTTTTTTAGAGGTACTGCATTTCACATTGTTAATTAATGCTGCTGCCCCCTTTGCAGATATTATTAGAGAAAGGTGCTGGAATCAACACCCATAGTAATGAATTTAAGGAGTCTGCATTGACCCTGGCATGCTACAAGGGCCACCTAGAGATGGTGAAGTTCCTGCTAGATGCTGGTGCTGACCAAGAGCACAAGACTGACGAGATGCACACTGCTCTTATGGAAGCCAGTATGGATGGCCATGTTGAAGTAGCACGCTTGTTACTTGACTCAGGAGCCCAGGTAATGCCATTAATTTACTGCCTTTAACTTTTATCTACAAACCCATTATTGGGGTTTAGCTTACTAGTACTGCAGCATTGAAGCCACCTAATGCCAGTAACCCAGAGCCTACCCCTGTTCCATTTACCATTAAAACTTGGGTTGATTTTCTGGGCCTTGTTTGGAGGGGAAAAAACTGTGCTTCATATGTCACAGACTGTGGAAGTTTTAACCATGTAGAATAATTGCAGATGCTATCCTTTTGCTGTAAAAAAATGAATGGTTCAAGTATTGCTTGCCTTAATTTACATGTATTTCACTGTATACTGCCTTCAGTAGTAGATAGTCACTATTGGTACATGGGTTGTGAACGTGAGATTATTATTATTATTTTTTTTTTTTAAACAGAACAGAGAAAGGGGGAATGAATGAATAAGAAGTAATCCCTACACCAGGTTATAGACATCCTCCATTCATAAAAAATCTGTAACAATTGGACTTTAACATCGTAGGTTGAAGTTTTGTGGTAAACCACTTGTGGGAAGTGAGTTCCAAAGAGATGCATATGGGGAATAAAAGAATTATGATAGGCAGAAGTTCTGCAATATGGAAGTGTGACCGTCCAGTCATGAGCACTACCAGATGCCTGTGTAGTGTGAGGGAAGGCATGGAGAAGTGGCACAATGATTGCAACTTCATCTGAGCAGTTGCCATAAAAGTTTCTGTAAAGTAATGCATGGGAGGCAGCATTCCTCCTGACTTGTAGGGGAGGTAGTTTGTGTGTAATATTAGGGTTATAAATAATTCTAACAGCTTTGTTCTGAATTTTGTCTTGTTGTTTTAGTGCAACCTCTCCACATCCATTCCACAAGGGTGAGCAATATTCCAGCTGACCATGCATGTGACTCTTGTAAGTTATAGCTAACTGCTTGTCAGTGAAGAAATTATGGACTTTGTACAATAATCCAAATTTTTTTGAAGTTGTTTTAGCAAGTGATCTAACATGAGGGGTTCAGCTGAGGGCATAAAGTGAAACACCAAGAATTTCAATACTTTTAGAGGCAGGAATATTAGTAGCACTGAAGGTACTCTAATATAGGAATCAAACAATATCTGTCTATTAGTAAATTGCATATAGGCCTATTTGGTTTTCTTAGCATTAAATGAGACAGTAACATATGAGACTTTAACATATGGATGTGAGACTATGGTGTGGCATGAAAATGAAAAGTCAAGAGTGAGCAGTGGAGATGGGACTGTTGAGGAATGTACGTGGAGTACAGAAAGTGGATAGGATACAAAATAATGCGATACGTGAAAGATGTGGCGTGAGGAAGTCAGTGGACACCAGAATTGAAGAGAGTGTACTGAGGTGGTATGGTCATGTGGAGAGAATGGATAACAGTAGATTGGTGAAAAAGGTATATGAGAGTGAATTTGAAGGAGGGAGGAGGTGAGGTAGGCCAAGGAGAAGGTGGAGGGATATGGTGGATGAGTGTGTGAGGAAGAGTGGTTTGGAAGTACGTGAGGCTAGGGAACTGACAAGAGATCGAGCTGGCTGGATGAATATTGTGAGGAGAAGCGCATGCTCAGGGATTTGGCACCCCTTTTTAATGTGACAGCATCCTGATTGACTCAGTCGGATACTTTTATATGAAGCTGCTGAATGTGGTGAATGTTTTGGCGTATCAGACAGAGCCAGGATTCTGGGGGCTTGAATGGTGAGCGAATGGAAGCGTGGCCCATTGTATTGGGCAAAGGTGGGTTGTCTGGACATCTCTACTCTTCACCCTGTCCTAAGGTGGGAAAGGAGGTCCTGATGATGATGATGATGATGTTGATGAAATGAGACAATGTTATTTTGTCCTCATTCAGTGATTGTGGATAAGTCTTGATTTATGGAGCTTGCTGTACTGAGTTGTGAGTTAGAGATATTAACTTTGTGAATGGGTGTTTAACTGTGAATGAATTGTGAAGTGATGAGTCGTCTGCATGTGAAGGGTTGGGATTATGGGTGACAGATAAGGGGTCATTGATACGAATTAGGAATAGGGTTTGAGCCGGAACTAATGCTTGTGGCATGTCGGCATTAATTGAATGGAAATTGAAATATACATCATCTACTTTTACCCTTATCTTTCTGTTGCTGAGATATGAGGAAATCAGTGGAACAAAAGATGAAGGGCCATAGCAAGGGAGTTTGGAGAGTAGGGAACGGTGCCACAGACTGTCAAAAGCTTCAGAAATATCAAATAATCAATAGTGCCCGAGTTACTCCATGTTGGTCAGTTGACTGATGGATGTTATTAATCAGGAGATTGAGGATATCATATATCATCAGTGGCTCCTTCGTGGCAAAAACCTTTCTGTCTGTCACTAACTAACCCCTTGACTGCGGTTAAGGTGGCAAAAGTGATGCCTCTGGTGCTGCAGGACACCCACAAGTCACCCATTTTCAGTTCAGTAATTTTCATATCAATACACAAGAAGAAAAGAGTAGTAAAACATGCACAAGAAAGCTAAACCTTTCTACATACCTGTTAGCACCTAGTGAATGTCTAGATGCTCCTGTGTTACCGTTGAGATAAGTGGAAGCAGCGTCATATCTCCTCCAAGGGTAAAGTTGTGTTTTGCAACTGGTAATTGATTTTTCTACAAATTTGGTAATTTTAGTTGTGGTTGAGTCTGTGGTTCCTTTGTTTCAGGTGAATATGCCTGCAGACAGCTTTGAATCCCCCCTGACCCTAGCTGCCTGTGGGGGGCACACAGATTTGGCGCTGCTGCTGCTGGAGCGTGGAGCCAACATTGAAGAAGTCAATGATGAAGGTTATACACCACTCATGGAAGCTGCTAGAGAGGGCCATGAGGAGATGGTCACTCTGTTGCTTGCACATGGTGAGACCCTGTCATTTTAATTGTATTTCAGTTAATTCCTATTCATAGTGATACGAAGATAATGAAAATATGCCTCGGTGGTGAAACAAGCCAGCACTATATGTTTTATCATGACTTTTGGGAAATGTATTCACAAGACATTATGTGGCATCATAATTCCTCTTTATAATGATTTGAAATGGGAATACACTGAATGCCCATTGCAGAGATAAAATAGCACAGTATTTTGTATCTTGAGTTTTGGGAAGGGCATTTACAAAACCTTTCCTGGCACCCGTAGGAGCTGACATCAATGCACAGACAGAGGAAACCCAGGAGACTGCACTCACTCTTGCATGTTGCGGTGGGTTCCGGGATGTTGCTGACCTGCTGATAAAAGCTGGAGCTGATCTGGAGCTTGGTGCCTCAACACCACTTATGGAGGCTGCGCAGGAGGGTCACAGGGATTTAGTCGAGTAAGAATAATTTTGTTTAACTGGTAAAGCATTTCATGTTTAGTACTTTGAATATTGTTCAGCTGAGGATTTGTTTGTGTATGAAGGTATATAGGCTATACTGTATGTGATGTTTTGCTGTTTGCAGGTACCTGATTGATTTTGTTTATTAATTTGAGTGATGTTCAATTGCAAATGATTTGTGCGTGGAACTTTACAGTATGTAATGCTTTGCTCTTTACAGATATCTGATTGATGCTGGTGCCAATGTTAATGCCCAAACATCAACTGGAGACACAGCACTTACTTATGCCTGCGAGAATGGGCATACAGATGTTGCTGACCTTCTCTTACAAGCTGGAGCAAATTTGGTGAGTTACATTCTCTAATGATGGTGACCGGCAAAGAATGATTATGTTCTGGTCTATGCTTAATTTCATATTATCCTTTCCCATTCTTGACCCCAGTGTCCCATTTCTTTCATTAGCTCATTCATTTCTGAAAATGTTCTGAGGATCAGGTTTATGATTGTGAGATGGAGCAAAAACTTTGAAGGTTTGATTAATGTGTGAATGATTTTGTGGTGCATTTAACTTTTTTTTTTTTTTTCCTATGTGAAGGTAAGATCTGCAGAAGTTGTAGCCTGCAAGAAAAGTAAAACTATTTGAATGCAATAATAAGTACAATTTATTTTTGCAGTGCCTGAGTGTATTGCATATAACACTTTCCCAACCATTGAATGCACAGTGACTGCCATTGGAATTTTACCCAGCCATCCCTTATCATGAGTAGGGAATCTGCTGAAGTAGAAATTTATTAGAAGCTTAGAAAACATGTAATTCACTGTGGGAGTCTGGAGATCACTGGCATGTCAGAAAACCATTGTTAGATATCGTCATGCATATATGCATATATATATATATATATATATATATATATATATCGGATACTTTTATGTGAAGCTACAGAACATGGTGACTGTTTTTGACATATCCTATAGAGCCAGGATTCCGGGGGCTTGAATGATAAGTGAATGGAAGCGTGGCTTATTGGATTGGGCAAATTTTGGGCTGTCTGGACATTGCTACTCCTCACCCTTCCCCTGATGATGAGGATGATGAGGATGAGGATGATATATATATATCTGTATATCTATATCTATATATCTATCTACATACCATATACATATATATAGAGAGAGAGAGAGAACACCCTTATTTAAGAAAGAGGGTGCATCTGAAAAAATCCATTGCACAATAATGTATATCGTCAGTTATAACATGGGTTCAGTGGGGATATGTTTTCCCCCAAGGGACACCTGCCCTACAAAGTCTAAGAACTAGCTTCCTGGTCACCTAAATAGGTTGTTATTTTACTTTACTCTGCTTCACTTGGTGCTTAACTCCAAGAATAAGTCTAAAAACAAGTTTCCAACTCTACCTAAAGTGGTAGTTATTTTACTTCACTGCATTGGCTACTTGAACTCCAACAGCAGCTGTTGTATTTCACTTCACTGCTTGTGCTGCTTGAACTCCAACACTACAGTATTCCATCAGTGACACTAACACACTCGATAGTGAAGAGTGCAAGCACTGACTTTGAACAAGCAGTTTGCTTGAGGGTGATCTTATAAACAATAATAGTGATCAAAAATCAACCAGTGAGGCTTATATGGAACCATAATCATTTTGTAAGTGAGAATTCAGTTGTTTGGTATGTTTATATTGAGAAAGGTCCTAACTTTTTTGCCATCATACAAGCGATTCATTGCATACCGGTTCATCGTATAGCCAGGGTCTGCTGTCCTTGGTTTCTTGAATTGTACTTGAGTTATTAATGATGTTGCAATTGCCTACAGTAATGTGTTAAGTCATCAAAGGTGGGGAGAAAATATTGTGCATGGTTTAACATCAGTATACAAATTACATCAGTGAAAAAATGTGCAAAATTAGCACGCATGGGCTCCAGAAAAGGAAAACTGATGTTGGAGTACAGAAAGACCTCTGATGGTTCGTTTCTGGTCGTTCCTTGTGGGATTAAAGTGTTTGGCTGTAGGTAGATAGATGGGTAGATGGTATATGGTACCAGCTGTTTTAGAGAAAACACCTTTAACTTGATAGAAGCTTTCATTGATATATCCACACATATTTCTTGCCAGCTTGTGCTTTAGTAGGCAGTTATATGAATGTGGCTGCTGATGACTGAATGATTGGGTTAGTCAGATAAGCAGAAGTGATGAACATATTTATCAGAAACTTACAACTGCCTGAGAGTAATTTATCAGTAAATCATGTTCACTCACTGTCTACAATGTTTTTAACCATATTGTTTCAGTGATCTGATGTTGTACGATCAGGTAAGAGTTCATTCCAGCAGTTATCATAAAAGATTTGGAAGGACTAAAGTATAGAATCACTAACTCATTTCGCAAATATTATGTGTTCATCGTATGTGATTTTATTTTTGAGGCTTTGTAATCATTCTTGTTAACTATATTTCTAACTGACAATTTGATTGTTAGTAAATTACTGATATGGTAATTACAACCGTGTTGTGTGCTGACAGTAAGGTTGATTCATTCTTGATAAATTACTGATATGGTAATTACAACCATGCTGTGTGCTGACAGTAAGGTTGATTCATTCTTGAGAGCAAGGTTATCTGTATTTACTAAACAGCATCTGTGTTTACTAAATAGTGGGATTGAGGAGGTGGCAGCAGAGAGAAAACAAGTTGTCAGAATGAGATGTGGATTTTTTTTTTTTTTTTTTTTTTTTTAATTTTTTTTTTTTAATGTGTCCGACTCTGGGCATAGGCTTCACAGCCTGTTCCCAAGCCCCAGTAGTCCTTCTGCATACCATATACCCCTACATGTCACCACTTCGTCGCTAACACCCACCATCCATATTGAATATGTGCTAGGGCTGTCTCATACAGGACTGGTGTATTGGTATTAGCAGGGGTATTTTTATGACATGTCGGCGGGTCTCCTTGTAGATCAGTAAAGCCTGCTATTATGAAATTCTCATTGTTTCTGGATCATATTTTGCAGCTGCTTTTGAGGTGGGAAATAGAATTCGGATGATACTGGTATTGCATACCAACATCAGTGAATGAATCTTTGGGATAGCTTAAGAAAAGTCATGGGAAGGGGATCAGCTTACTGCAGAATCCCCAGTAGTGTTTTTTCAGATGAATTATACCCATTCCCCCCCCCCCTTTTTTTTTTCCCCTTGTTCGAAGTTTCTTGGTAATCTCTCAGATATTTGATGGTCATTTACCAGTAAATCATGAATTAGCTTTTACTAGCAACCATAGCATTTACACTTAAGTATGCTGATATCCAGACACAGCGCTACTCATTACCATCAAGCTGTCGGGGCTGTTTGGCCAGACTGCCTAGGGAACAACTACTACTACTACCATCAAGCTGTGAACTTGTCTGTAGAAATATTGTGCAGTTCATAGTTGGCATATAACACAGCGTTATATATTTATATATATGAAATATATGTATCATGTGTCAGACATCATACACACTGTTTTCTGCCATACGAGGCACTGTTTTTCTTAATTTGGATTCAGTTATCACTCTTCCATTTCTGTTCTTGATGGTCAGTCCATGAATGCTAATGCTATAATCAAAATGTTGGCAGATGACTCATCGTGACTCTTCTTCCTCTTCTTCTTCCTCTCTGTTGGTTTGGTTCTTAAGTCTGCCACTATTACTGCATCAACTGTGATGAGCCTTTTTTTTTTTTTTTTTTTTTCTCATCATTATTTTTATCAGGCAATAATTTATCATTTCAATATCCACCATTTCACTAAGAACTACTGTATATTCTAAGACTCTCCACACATTCCTCCAGTAAGTACTTAAAGATCCTGTGTTTATAACATTGCAGTCTTTTGGGGATCAATTTGTTAAAGGTGGTTCTAATTACCCAGCATTGTTAAAACACCCCCCCCCCCTTTTTTTTTCTTGTTAAAATTTGAAGGTGAAATTTTTGTAGTTGCAGGAATACTATTTTTTGAGCTATAGTGTATAGCACCTATTCAAACTGAAATTAACCTTCAGTTGTGATATTGTAACAAGCATCTTCATGAATATTTTTAGGATTATTATAATGGACATTTTAAGTTTTTGTAGAAGAAAAATGAAACTATATTAGGGATATGTAAATATTGGTGGGAGCTCGTGCTGAAGCCAGAGTCAGTGACTGAACAAGTTCAGTGCCAAACATAAACAAAGACTTATCTTCTGAGTTTTTACAAACATTAGTTCATTTGACATATTGATAAAATCCAGTTTGATGATTACTGTCACACATGGGGTTTGATAATGGTGCCTTTTCATTTGTTAGGACTAGAAATTAATTGTACAGTATATTTTGTTGCAAGATCATCATGCATCCAAAAACTTTCTTCCTAAATATGGTTGCATCCTCTGTGGCTGGAAATATTGATCATCATCATCATCATCATCATCATCATCATCCAGACCTCCTTTCCCACCCTAGGACAGGGTGATGAGTATTGATACATGTGTATATTATACACAGTTTATTTGTATACATGTATATATATGATGTAATCATCATCCTAATCCTAAATTCTCCTAAATAAGGAATGGTAGGATCATAAAACAGATCATACAACCTGATGGTTCTGACTGAAAGTATGGTCCATACTGTACGGTAGTAGTTGTAGTAGTAGTAGTAGTAGTAGTAATAGTAGTAGTAGTAGTTCCCTGGGCAGTACAGAAGTTAAAATATATACTTCACAGTGGTGTTCTAACAACTGGTTCAGAAGTATGGTGCATAATTTGCTGGTTATAGCATTGAGCAAGCCATCTAGCTGTATCCTGGGCAGTGTCAGGTTTTGGTTCGTGAAGAGGAAACGGTGTCATTTTCATTGAGAAATGTACCAATAGATAAGTCATTCTCAAACACTGCTTTATTGATTTCATTTAATTTCATTTTTGAAGGCTCCAGCGTGCTTTCATGCGTCGGCCTTGGTTACCTAATGATGGCTATACATGCTGCTCGATCTATTGCAGCCTTCCTGTTCAGTCTCTTAACCTTGAGGTCACTCTTAATGACCTCGTCCAACATCTTTTTGAGTCTATCCCTTTTGACCCCACCCCCAATATTAACACTTCACACTTTCTGCACCCAGTTATCATCTCCCATCCTCTCCACATGCCCAAACCATCTCAGTCTACCTCTCCTCATCATAACACCAATACACTCCAGTCCCATCCTACCTCTCAACTCTTCCATCGTAAACCCAGCCCAGGACTTGCACGCAGGGACGCACTTCACATCCACCTAATCATTATCATTTCTGTATGTTTGAGCCTGAGAATATCCTCTTTACAGCCCAGGTCTCACAACCATACAGCATTACACTCCTGACACATGCTGCATACAAAGATCCCATAGCACATAGGGAGAGCCCTGTCAGTTTTAGGAGAGGCAACAGCTCCCTGAACTTCTTCCAACCACTTCTCACCCAAGCCGCAGAGCTAGCTCCAGCCCCACTCCCAGTTCATAACATGTCTCCAAGCACATGTTTTAGGTGAATTTGGAGGGCTGCAAATATCTGGTCTAAATAGACTAGCTCCCACTTTACTGTAGATATCAGAGGCTCTACTTAATTAAGTGATGGATGAATGAAAAGGATTATAGAACAGGTTGTAGCTCTCGTGTTAATGTACTTTTCATGTGTAGGGGCCTGAGACTAGGCCACAATAATCTAGTTCAGGAGACATGCATTACAGTGGTTGTATTACTTGATTGGAGAACCATTCAGTCTTATTTGTTTCTCTGATGCTTTTCTTTCAGGAGCATGAGAGTGAGGGTGGACGAACTCCACTGATGAAAGCCTGCCGTGCTGGGCACCTGTGCACGGTGCAGTTTTTGATAATGAAAGGTGGTGATGTGAACAAGACTACCACAAACAATGACCACACACCACTCTCCCTGGCTTGCGCTGGTGGCCACGTTCCTGTTGTGGAGTATTTGCTGGTCAATGGAGCTGACCCTCACCACAAGCTCAAGGTCATTGTGAAATCTTGCATTAGACTCGTTTCTGCTTTAATGAAGAGAATTATCTTTTGGGAAACTAATAGGTTTAAGTGGCACAGTTGTCAAGTAGTTGTGCTTTGCACAAAGTATCTGGTAGGTTGTGTTAAGAAACCTTATGTAAAACATTGCACTGCAGAACTAAAATTATTAAAAAAAAAAACAAGTTTTAGAAACAACTAGAGATGTAGCAGCATTTCCAGTACTGCATAAGATGTGCAAGATGTTATGTCTAACTGAATCTGATATTTCAGGATAATTCTACAATGCTAATGGAAGCAAGCCGTGGTGGCCATACTAAAGTGGTACAACTGCTGATAGACTTCCCCAGCTCCATCTCGCATCTGTTGCCAGTGGTAGCTCAGACTCACCCAAGTGTAGCAGGAGGCAGTACCGGAGCACCAGGCGATCTAGCCACCACAGGACCCCTCCTTGAAGCCGATCCTCACCAACTCTCTATGGGCCTGACTGTTGTACCAGGTTCAGACACACAGGCCCCTCTAGTGCTCAATGCAAACCAACCCATCTTTAATGATATTGGTATGGTCATAATTTTGATGCATTTATGGTAGTTAACCTCTATTATTCTCTTGGCTACCAGGTGTTATTAGTTAAAAATTTATAAATCTCTCATATCTTTGGTAATTTATGAAAGCGAATAACCAGTGAAAAACCCATTTCGGTAGGAACTGGCAGTCCTTTGGTAAAATATTACTGTAATGGAAAATCTTGTCACCCATGAAGTTGGGTTTAAAATCTGTAGACTACATCATTGAAATGTAATCATTTAGCCTTGAGGACAGTATTGCAAGTGTACAGTAACATTTGATTATATTATGTATACAATATAAATGATTATGAACAACCACCACTACCTTTGACTGGGATAATATAGTCTGCCATAAGCATCCTGCAGTAGTAGATATAGAGTTCCACTTGGCCTTAGCAGCATTGTACAAAATGGTAAAGTAGAGAGTTAGGATAAACTGTAATATTACTGTGTGAAAAATAGCAGAATAAACTGTAATATTACTGTGTGAAAAATAGCAGATGCAACAGTGCTGTTGTATTTTTGTTTTAGCTCGACTAGGTGAAGGAGGATTAGGTGGAGGATCAAATGCTGTAGTTGGGACGCAGGCACCAGTACCCAAGGGTAATCGAGGCAAGAACAACCGTAAGCCTTCTGCTGCCGCTGCTGCTGCTGCTGCTGCTGCCGCCACTCTCCCTGCTACTGCAGCCACCTCTGCCCTTACACCTCCAGCTCCTCCCACCACTGTGGACAAGACAACCACAAGCGAAGCTCAAACTGTAAGTACAAGTAATGTATTGTTACAGTACATGCTGGGAGTTCATTGTGGCCTCATTACCATCAGCATGTGTTTTTGTTGTCACCACCATTCCTATCATCATAGTTGACATCTGCATCTTTGTCATCATTCTTGTTGTAAATCATGATCATCATATTGTGAACATTAACTCTTGATGTTGCCATACAGTTTGTTAAGGAACTGTCTTTAGCAATGTGCAGCCTGTAGAATGACTGGAAATCATGGGATACTACTTGGTTTGCTATGTTTTTGTGATTGGTTTATGGTTACCCATACCGGTACCAGCCAGGAACATTGTGAGACATAAGTGATGACAGAACTTGAACTAACCCATACAATCCCGCCGGCATGGTGCTGAGGGTACAAAACGTCTCGAGTAATCCCAGCAACGTGATGGTGCCGACAGCAAAATTTGAGCACTGTAGCATGTCTCTAACTGCTTCAATCTAGCTAATTTTTTTGCTAAGGAGTAGCTTAATGTATTGGCAACATTGTACACAAGCACTTGTAGCACTAAGTTTGGTTCTGGGTAACATCAGTGTGCCACTGTCCGTCAGAGCGTTAGAATGTTGCGGAAGTCATGCCATTTTTCCGCCTCATTGGGCTGGAGGAGGTGGTTGAAACTTTCACATGGACCCTCTGTCCTTCATTTAGTGATTCTATAGAAGAGGAAGACCTGGACGACTGTTCTGGGGAGGAATATGAGCCAGTGGAGAAGGATGTTGAGAATGGGGATTCCCCCATTCTCTCTCATCCCGCCCAGCTGGGTGGGAAAACGTAGCTCACGGCTTGGGAAACCGGGCTTGAAAGACGATGGACGGCCATCCTGCACTTATTTCCCCTACAGGGAGTACAGTAATCCCGCATTTTTTGCGGATTTTTTGTCTACGGTTTTGCCCTCTCGCGGATTTTCTTAGCATTAATAAGTTTAACAAAAATATCCTTGAATATACAGAAAAAAAAAAAATTGAAATTCCCGCAGCTTCCAATTGTAGCGCGGTAAACTCACGCCACCCTCTGTCCCTTTCCCGTGGCCCCTCTGCCAGTGTTACCATATCTAGCATAATTTTATTCTTTTAGCATAATTTTGATCAAATTTTCGAGTCTGGAATATTTTTTAGCATATTAGAAGTTTTAGAATCATTCTAGCATAATTTAGAATGGAATGGAATATTTTTAGAATAATTTTATAAAAGCTACAAATCAGAGAGAGAGAGAGAGAGAGAGAGAGAGAGAGACGAATAAGGTAAGATGTTTGAATAGTTGGTTACTTTCAGTTTGGGCTTGGTTGGGTTGGATTAGGTTAGGTTAGGTTAGGTTGGATTAGGTTAGGTTAGGTTAGGTTGGATTAGGTTAGGTTAGGTTAGGTTTTAGGTTAGGTTCGGTTTGGTTCGGTTAGGTTAGGATAAGTTTGAGCTTTGTATTTTACCCATGAAACCTAGGTTTTTCCGATGGATTTTGGTATGATTCATTCGATTTTCAGCTTCATTTCAGTCGGAAATGACCATTTTCTGTGTTTCCCCCCCTCCCTATAACCCCCGATTCCCCAAAGATCCCTCATTATTTCAGGGGGATGGGGGGGGTCATATCTCAAAATCTGGTTATTTCCGACGGAAATGATGCTCAAAATCGAACGAATCACATCAAAATCCATCAGAAAAACGTAAGTTTCGTGGGAAAAAGCAGTATGGGTAGATACCGATATTTATCCTCTTACTCTATGTAGGTTCATTTTAATATTTTCATAGTAAACAATACATAATTAATATGTTGCACGAATATGTATAGAATTTTATCATTTAGCTTCAAGTTAGCATAATTCATTTTTTACTTGGAACAAATATGCTCAATCTAGCATAATTTTTTCATTGCCCTAGCATAATTTCGTTGTTTGGATATGGCAACACTGCGCTCTGCCCGCATTCTTCAGTCCACGCCTGACTGCCTTAAGTGGCTGTTGTGGTTGTAACCACACTATGATATGAGCCTCTTGCCTCCCACTTGCTTTCCACATGGCCCCAGGACGTAAGCCAGCCTCACCAAAGGCTAATAATACAATTAGTAAGAACTCCAGAGTGACAAAACGATCAAGTTATGACCTTAGCAGAGAAAATTGTGTTACTGGACAAGCTAAGAAACGACCGTGCGAGTGTTTGCTATCACCAGTTAATGCATCTTTTTATTTTGTACTGTTTTGTTAATAAATGTGTAGATAATTGTGTATTACAGTACGGTGTTTACGTTTTTCCTTCATAATGGAGTATGTGCTTTCAATCTTGTAAGAAGGTATTTTGGGATGAGTATGGAGGTTTCGGGACAATTCGCAGTCACAACAAACACAAAACAATTCGCCTTCATTAATGAAGATAGCTATGGGTGACGCTAGAATATAATTCAAAGGCGACTACAGCGAGGAAGAAACAAGTTAATTATTGACTAAAGGTGCAACTAATAAATAATATCCAGAACCTACGCTACTGAACATAGACTTTGCTGGATCCCCCTGAAATATAGTTATTAAAGTATTGATTAATTAATAATAAGTATATTGATGAAAGTATTGATTAGTACTGTATATTTATAGAATGGCGGGGAATCGTCCAGGGTGCGAATTGTTCTGAAGGGGAATCGTCCATGTTTTGACGGGGAATTGTCTGACGGCGAATTGTCTCGCAATCAGTATGGACATGGACTGTGTGATGGGCAGCATGGTGGACACAAGTGCAAGTTTTCAATTGTTAATAGAGTATTCGCGGAATTGACTTTTCGCGGGGGTTACAAGAACGTAACTACCGCGAAATATGCGGGATTACTGTACTTTTTTTTTTTTTTTTTTTTTTTTTTTTTTAATGCAGAAATTTTTTTTCCTATTTTTGGTCCAGGATTGGGTGGGTATAAAATTGCAAAAATGCCTGGGATGGTATGGGTTAAATTCTCAGACACTTTTTTGAGAATGATAAGAAAATACCACTGATATTTCTAAACCTGAGGCAAAAGTTTGCTGGTACATTGCAAAAAAAAAAAAAAAAAAAAAAAAAAAACTATATTGGTGCATGTGGTGCTGAGTGTTAATATCTTCATTATTGTTGTTACAGGAAGTTAATACTGTAATTAAGATTAATACTGTAACAGACTAATACTGCAGTTGAGGTACTTATTGCCTAGTGAGAGATAATGCTTAGAAATTTTATCGGTTCATTGCAAGGGATGCTCTGCAGAGGCAGTTGCTTGCCTGCGGTTGATGGTTTGCTAGACAGAACAGGGTTACTCAGTAACAGCTGATAAAAAATGAAGATTGATGGGAGATGTAAATTGATCATGTTGCAGGTCATACTACCTATTATTGTTTTCTGAGTATTCATACATCCATCTATCATCCAATCATACGTTGCCCCATAAGGAGCGTAGGAGCCTGGGGCTAGGCAAGTTGGTCCTGACATTAAGATAAGAGTGATCTTCGTGAAATTAGCGAGTACCTTTTACGTTGGTGTATGTGACAAGGAAACACCCCATATAGGAATCATGTGCAAAGTCCAGCAGGTATCAGAATGCAAAGTTTTATGGTATTTACATATTTATCTTGATAACTTTGTACTTTCATTAGCAAAGATTTTATATGGTTTTATGATTTTGTATTTCAGAGCAAATTGGTTGGATGCAGCAGTGCGAGCAGTAGTGATTATCAGTTGTTGACACCAACATCTCCCACCTCCCCACCACCTGGTAACACTGCTGATGAGGCTAGTGCCAAGCTGAGACCCTGTGACCGTCTAGATCAGTATGTTGATAACTTGGTTAGGAAGGCTGAGCAGCCTCATCAAAACAGAGAGGAACAAATTCTACAAAAGCAGCAAATTTTGGAAGAATTACAGAGGGTTGAAAGGGAACTCCAGGGCAAAGTTATTTATAGTGGAAATTATGACACCCCCAGAAGCAGCAACAACAGCACTGGCATCAGCACAAGTGGAGGCAACTCTTTGGCTGGGAGCCTGTGCAACAATAGTGGTCCTTCCATCACCACCCTTACCAGCAGCAGTGCTAGCAGCACTGCTAGTAGTAGCATCAGTGCAGGAGGCACCTCCCTGGCAGCTCCTCTTGTCTACCCTCCTGCATCCCTACACAGCCATGTACCCATAGCTACTCACACTGTGGAAACTCAAACGGGGTTTCTTCCAGGAGCTGGATGGGCAAGTTTGTCTCATGGTGTAGTCATGTCTGAGTTACCCCCAGTAGGACCTCTGTATGGGGGAGGTGCCTCACCAACACAACTACCTATTTCCCTTCCAGCAGAGGGAGCGCAAGTACCATCATCCATGTTG
Organism: Coenobita brevimanus; assembly: GCF_032717465.1. Lineage (NCBI taxonomy): Eukaryota > Metazoa > Arthropoda > Malacostraca > Decapoda > Coenobitidae > Coenobita > Coenobita brevimanus. The sequence continues at coordinate 19,161,503 of NC_137033.1, forward strand.
CCTGGTGGGTCCTGCCCTCAAGAAGCAGCTGCTGCTTACCCTGCTTCATCGGTCTACCTTACTCCAGCATCACCTCCTTCCCTCCCAACACACAGTATTTTATCCTCTGGACCAGCCACTGGAAATATTCCTGTCTCGGAAAGACCCAAAATGATACCCTCTAAGAAAGCTGATAAAAAGAAACTCCAGCTTCAGCAACAACAGAAGCAACAACCAGTCTCACAACAGCATGGTGCTCAACAGCAGATGATGCGCAGTCAGGCAGTGCAACAGCTTCAGCTACAAACAGTGCAGCTAAGCCATGGAGTTGATGGGTCTTACAGTTGCCCTGCCAGTGGTCTAACTTCTCAACCACTGCTTGTTCCTGGTGGAACTGTAGCCTCCCTCCCTCCTCCCCCTCCACCTGGGGTGCTGCATCCTGCAAGTGGTACATCACAATGCCTTCCTCCTCCACCACCTCCCCTCCCACCTCCCCTACTTGTAGAAGCTTCTCATGATCAGAATTGCCAAAACAAGAGCAAGGGTGAAACAACTGTGTCACGAGGCAAGTTGGATAAGAAACGAAGTGTTCCTTCAGAGTGTGATTGTCCTGGTCTTTTGCCTAACGAAGAAATTCATAATGGAGCAGTTCTAGGCAAAGCAGATGTTGAAGGGACAGGTCGGGAAATTGATAATGGAGCTGAGGTAGTCCCATTGACATCTTTGGGGGCTCCACTGCAACTTTCAACGGGGTTAGGGCCAGCCTCGGGTGCAGGGTTGCAGTTTGTGCCCACCACCCTTGTTTCCTCTCACTTACAGTTTACACCTTTTCAAGTTGGGACTGGTACTGTGCCAGTGCAGTATGGTCACTTAAATGCTATTGGGATGGGGCAGGCAGTGGCTAGTCAGCCAGTCACCAGCCAGACTGCTGCTGCTGCTGCAACAGTAGTGGCACAGCAGTTGCAAGTCATTGGTTCCTCTGGAGTGTCGTCGAGCAGCAGCAGCAACACGAGCAGCACCACAGCTGGGACGGGGGCTGCTCACTCCAGCAAGTCCCAGGTAAAGAAGTTTTTACTAAACTCTCCCCAGTTGGGAGTGACTGCAGGGGAGACTGGAGGCCAGCAGAGGGGACCACCTCTGGGTACCTTGCTTCACTCTACCCCTGCCAATCTCCCTGCTGGCCAGCAAGTCCCCCATCAAACTGCCGTCACTCAGTCATCAAAGAACAAGAAGAAGCAACTTCGAGGCTGTGCAGTGAAGCCAGAACGTGATAGTCATCTAGGGGTTGCAGTGAGTGGTGATGGTGCAGTTGTTCAGGATGGCAGTACTACTCACCATCAAGCTGGTACTGCTGGTTTGTCCTTGGATCCTTCAGCTCAAGGTGTGGTGTATGCAAATACACACACTATGTCACCTTTCAACTCAACAATGGTGGCACCATCTGGCACTCTCCCTCTCACAAATGGCCCAGTAACAACATTTGGGCAAGCCTTGCATGTGAATGACTCAGGACTAATGGTAGCTGCAGCTCCAGCCAAGAACTTGAATGACCAGCTACCGGTACCTGATATGATAACCACACCTGCTGCTCAGGTAATGTACTTGTTACACATTAGAATAGTGACATTAATAAACAGTATTGCGTAATTGTGGATATTATCATAGCTATTTTTGTTGATGCTATATCAGCTCTGCCAAGACTCTGCCGTAGTCCGTCCATCCAGCTTAATCAGTCCTGTGCCATATCCTGCTGTACCTTTCAGTGTTCTGTGCCAGTATCTTGTTTTTTCATATTCATTACAAATGCCATTTCCTTTCTTCATGGTGACCACATTTGAGATCTCGGTATTTTTATTTGTTCACACTACTGTTTATAAGTAATTTTATTGAATATGATTTCAGGTGGGTGGTGGTCAGCTGGGAATTGGTGTACCAGTGTCAGTTGGTGTCCCATACATGAGTGGTGATGGCAGTGTGCCCTACAATGGATCTGCGGGGATTGGACCAGCAGGAGTTTGCCACTACCCAACGGCCATTCCCTCGCATTTGGTTGATGTGGATATTGAGACCGACTCCAACCATGACACTGCACTAACCTTGGCCTGTGCTGGGGGACACGAGGAGCTAGTACAACTCCTCCTCACACGAGGGGCCAACATTGGTAAGCTCCTTTAGTACTTCAATGAATTTTGTGTTTAAGTGGATGACTGCTATGCATACTTAGCTTAGTAAATTGTCTGATAGTGGCCATAGGAGAATGATTTTTATAATCAGCTGGCAGAGGCTGAAATAAGATAGCTGTTAGATCTTTGATAGCTTATTTTCCATCATCATTTGGACCTCCATTCCCACCCAGGGCTGGGTGAGGAGTAGCAACGTCCAGACAGCCTAAATTTGCCCAGTCCAATGGGCCATGGTTCCATTCACTCTCCATGCAAGCCCCCGGAATTCTGGCTCTATCTGATATGCCAAAAACATTCACCACATTCTGTAGCTTCACATAAATGTATCTGATAGAGTCAGTCCAGTTGCTGGCATGTTAAAAAGGGGTGCCAGATCCCTGGTCATGCACTTCTCCTCACAATATTCATCCAGCCAGCTGAATCTCTTGTCAGTCCCCTAGCCTCACCAACTTCCAAACCTCTCTTTCTCACACATTCATCCACCATATCCCTCCACTGTCTTCATGGGCGACATCGCATCCTCCCTCCTTCAGATTCGCTCAGATATACTTTCTTGAGCACTCTATTGTAATCCATTCTCTCCACATGACCATACCATCTCAAGTACACTGTCTTCGATTCTGGTTACCACAGACTTCCTCACTCCACATCTTTCACGAATCACATTATTTCATGTCCTATCCACACTCTGTACTCCACATACATTCCGTAACTTCCTCAGCAGTCCCATCTCCACTGCTTTCATTCTTGACTTTTTGTTATCATGCCACACCATAGTCTCACATCCATACGTTAAATTTGGCACTAACGCTCCTTCATGTATAATCCTTGTGCAGCTGCAACACTCAAGCTGCTGTTTCTTATCAAGGCCTTCATTGCACCAGCTACTTTGCTTCCTTGCGTCACTCTACTTTCCGCATCTTTTGCACATTTTCCTCTCTTTTCTATCACTGTACACAGGCACATGAACTCTCTCACCAATTCCAGTCTCTCTCCATTCATTGTAACATCACCCTGGGTGTCACCTTCTCTCTCTCAATAACCACAGCAGAATAATATTGTTGGAGTGCAACATCAACTGTTCAAGGGTTTGTCATCTTCATTTTTTGTCATATAGCTACAGTTTCCAAATCCATAGATACCGTAGGTATCTTTCTTTCATTGGTTGGCAGTTGCTAACTTTTTATTTATACCTGGTATGTATTTCAGAACACCGAGACAAGAAGGGCTTCACTCCTTTAATTCTAGCAGCTACTGCAGGCCATGCCAAAGTTGTAGAAACACTGCTCAACACCGGCGCACATATTGAGGCTCAGTCTGAGCGCACCAAGGACACACCTCTTTCCCTTGCATGCTCAGGTGGCAGATATGAGGTGGGTGCCAGTTTCACATTGTTACAATGCATTTTATTTAATTAATTAATTATTTCTTTATTTATTACTAAGGACTTTTTGTGTTAAGTCAGCTTAATTCTACTTAATGATAAACTAAAATGGAAGGCAGATTTTGAAAGCCATTGTTAATCTATTACACAAGTACAATAGTTCCGTTAAATTACTCATGTTCCCTAATCACATACCGGTACTGGTACATTAACTTGACTTTGCTCAATAGCCATTGTTAATCTATTACACAAGTACAATAGTTCCGTTAAATTACTCACGTTCCCTAATCACATACTGGTACTGGTACTTTAACTTGTCTTTGCTTAATCTTTCCAGGTGGTAGAAATCTTACTGCAGCGAGGCTCAAACAAAGAACACAGAAATGTTTCTGACTATACTCCACTCTCCTTGGCTGCATCAGGAGGTTTTGTTAACATCATCAAGCTACTCCTTGACAATGGTGCTGAAATCAACTCACGCACTGGTTCCAAGCTGGGCATCTCGCCTCTTATGCTGGCTGCTATGAATGGGCATGTAGCGGCAGTCAAACTCTTGCTGGATATGGGTTCAGACATCAATGCTCAGATTGAAACGAATCGCAACACAGCACTCACCTTGGCTTGTTTTCAGGGCCGACATGAAGTTGTGTCTCTCCTCTTAGATCGTAAAGCTAATGTGGAACATCGTGCTAAGGTAGGTTTACCATTCCTTGGCTTTGTGATTGAAGAAAGAGGAAAAATATGTGTATAGAAAGTTCAGAGCCCAGAGTGTACAGTAGATAGATATATTTTTTAAAGTTGTAAGTTTCTTATGACTCCTTCATGGAAATGTGTTTTTTGTTATTAGGTTTTCTTTGTTCTGTTTGTCTAAATTGCTCATTGCTTGTGTATATACCTGAAAATTTTAATGTGTGAAATAGCAAACTTTAGTTCATGTATTATATGGGTATATGCTTTAGTCAGCAGTCACTGGTTTTTACTGTCATTCCCCCAACTATATTATCCTTGATATCAGAGTGCTTGCCTGTCTTGAGGTGTCACTCCCTCAGCAAAACATTTTGTGTGTTTTTCTCATGTTCTCCTTACTCTCTTCTGGGAACCCCAGACAGGATGGCCATGACAGATTCACCTCCAGGCTACTTTTTCCTCACATTCCGCTCTCACTCTCTCAGACACTTCTCTTCCGCATCCTGTTCTCTTAAAGAATTATTAAACTATCATTACCTAATTTAAAAGTCTTGAAATTAATGTTATATCCATGAAATAGGTGTGTACAGTGGTAGAAAGTACACTGAACGAAAGTCTCGGCAACCTTCAACGGATATGTTAGATGAGGAAGAATGTTAGACCCAGATATTCCATGTTGTTAGTTAGCTACAGCATGATTTGCATGTTATTGTCTTTAGATTGTTATAGTTGCTGAAATATGCTTCTCATCATTGCATGTATTTATTTTTCTTGTAATAAAACCAATTTTAATTTGTAGGTGGGTGCACTCACCATCCACTCACTTGATGTAGTGCTGCTTTGGGTGTCTGCCCTTTCCTCTCTTCCATCCTTCCTCTTCTGTCTTTCTGTCCTTCATTCTTTCCTCATCCTTCTGCCTTCGGGTGACTTTACACTCCCTTTTCTGCCCTTCTTTCCTTCATTCCTTCCTCTTCCTTCTGCCTGTGGGTGACTCTACACTGAGTGACAAGCCAGATGGTTTCCTGTACACCAGGACACCATTTACTATGCTGAGTGGTACCCATATAACCAAATTATTGTGCCTGGTGGTTTAGTATGTAATTCAGGTGCTCCAATCGGATTGAGCCTGTGTAGGTTTATATCAAAGGGTAGATTGGGGTTTATTGCTCACGTAATGCCACTCAGGGATGAGTGAGGCTGATCACTCTCATCTTAATTGTCAGGACCAACTTGCCTAGCCCCGGGTTCCTGTGCTCCTCATGGGAAAACATAGGATTAGATGATGGATGGAAGGATGGAATTTGTAGCATACTTCAGAATTTAAGTTAGAATTATCAGACTGGTGAATACTGTTCAGAAACATTTCTTGATTTCACACAGGATATCTGAACCAGCTAGGCCTATGATTTGAAAGGCATGGGATGAAAGAGATATTGCCAGGTGCAAGATTCATTAAAGTTATGTTTATGTCAAGTGTTAGTAATGTACAGTAGTCAGAAAAAAGTATCCGTATCTTTGATGATCGGTGGTTTCAGCATTCACTTTGGTGCTCTTTGTGATGGTAAGGCAGATGTTTGTGAATGTGCACTGTACATCATGCTACATATTGTTGCCATTATGCAGTATTGCAGCCTTAAACATTAGCAGAAGCTAATGAAGAATGTTTCAGATTTCATGCACTGTTTAAAGCTGTAAGGATGGGGAAAATAAAGATAATTTTAGGGAGCATTGTGCATAGGTATATAGGAATATAGTATAACGTCGCAGATCTTTGTATGTTATTTATAGTAGCCTCTTGTAAGATCACGTCCTCTAAGAGTACACCAACATTGCTTTGTCACTCACCTGAGGTGGGTGTGACGGAGTGTGTATGTTGTCAGTGAACAAGGTAGCCCCTAATTTGTTTCATTGTTGTAGGGCCTTCAGATATTAGGAAGGGGGTGAGCAAGGATGGGAGTTTAGAGGATGAAGTGTGAGAATTGGTACAGCAAGGAAGGAAAATTGCAGGTACATTGAGGGCTGTGCTAAGGAATAGGGAGGTGAGTATGGAGGTAAAGTTGGTATCATGGTAGTGTTGATCTATCATAATGCATGATAATGAAGCTTAAACTTTTTTAGAAGAACATGAATACAAATGAATTGCATGAGAGGAATTATGTGGAGAGAGAGAGAGTGTGTGTGTGTGTGTGTGTGTGTGTGTGTGTGTGTGTGTGTGTGTGTGTGTGTGTTTGTGTGTGTGTGTGTGTGTGTGTGTGTGTGTGTGTGTGTGTGTGTGTGTGTGAGAGAGAGAGAGAGAGAGAGAGAGACTGGTGACGAAGTTTGGGAGCATTGAGGTGTTGATATGTATGTCCTGGAAAGCGTTAGAAGTAAACTAAGATGGTTTAACATTCTTGGGAGAATGGACAAAGGCAGATTGACTAGGAGAATGTATGTGAGTGAGGTGGAAGAGGGGTGGGGAAAGGAGGAGGGACTGGGAATGAGGTGGAGAGGTATATGAATGAGGGTGGTGCAAGTTGAAAGGAGGGCATCTTGCTGGCAAAGGACAGGGTGACATGGAGGCAATTTAGTCATGTTCACCCCTTCTGGGATTTGAGGTGTCTGGCTGTAGATACTGTAGATAGAGTTTTTGCTTGTCTCAGTCATATGTATTCTGATGGAGAATCTAAAGTTACCAGTATGTTTGTAGGCTGCAGGCAACCTGTCATTAGGTTGGTACAGTGGAAAATTAATCCAGTTTCTTTTCTTCCCCCTGATTCCCCCCCCCCCCCCTTAATTCATATTTACACACAGGGGTGCTTTGATAATTTTGGAGAAAGAAAGGTGAATCATGTTTTTGGTTACTATTCTCCCACCCCCCTTAATACACATACACAGAGATGGTGATTGTGGAAGAGAGAAAATTGGTTGGACTGGAGGCTTTAAAATGTATATAATCCCAATCTTTATACAGCATGTACAGTTAAAGGCAAAGTTTACTTATGATTGCACTGCATCTGCTTCATACTTTGGATATGTCAGTCACTCCTTCCTGATGCATCATGTCAGAGAATAATTTAAAGTTAGAAAAACAAAGTCTCGCTCACCTTGGGAATATTAATAATCAGAAAGTGAAAAATAGGTGAGGTGAAATCTTCAGTGGACCTTCATCCTCAACTTTGTACAATGATTACAGTGATTTTATGAGGTAGAAAATACGGTACCGTATATGAAACCCATTCTCTATACAGTGTGGTCACAGTTATTATGATATGTATGGATGTAGCATCATTTCAATGTCCCTTTGGCAGACTGGGTTGACACCTCTGATGGAAGCAGCCAGTGGAGGTTATGTGGAAGTAGGCCGAGTGCTGCTAGACAAAGGAGCAGATGTCAATGCCCCACCTGTCCCGTCTTCACGAGACACAGCGCTGACCATTGCAGCGGACAAAGGACACTATAAATTTGTTGAACTTCTTATTCAGAGGTATGTTATCCTGAATTTTAACATGATATGTTGCTAATATTCATGATGATTATATTTGTAGGATCATTGTTCCATAGCTAGAAATTTCTTTCCTGTAATTGCTTACGGTATCGTATTTTTGTTACAGAGGGGCTCTAGTTGAAGTAAAAAATAAGAAGGGCAACTCTCCTTTGTGGTTGGCTGCCAATGGAGGTCACCTAGAAGTTGTACAACTTCTGTACAGTGCAGCAGCAGACATAGATTCTGAGGACAACCGTAGGGTGTCCTGCCTCATGGCTGCCTTCAAACGGGGACACTACAAGGTTGTTAAATACATGGTACGCAATGTCTCCCAATTCCCATCAGACCAGGAGCTGCAGCGGTATATTGCAACTTTGGGTGATAAGGAGCTTATTACCAAATGCACCAATTGTTTAGAAGTAATCCGTGCTGCCAAGGACAAACAAGCCCTAGAAGCAAACAAGAATGCCTCAATTTTGCTAGAGGAATTAGAGCAAGAGCGGACCAGAGAAGAGTCAAAGAAGGCTGCAGCATCTCGGCGGAGACTAAAGAAAAAGGCTAAAAAGCAAGAGAAAAGAGAAGAGAAGAGACGTCTGGAAGAAGTAAAGAGGAATGATGATGCCAGTGACAATTATGATGATGATGAGTTTGATAATAGAAGTAATGAAGGCCATGAAAGTCGTGAAGAGCAAAGTAAAAGAGAGAAGAATGAAGCCAATGCTTTGCAGCGAGCCGTAGATCATATTGCACCGGAGGAAAAGGATGGTGATAGTGGGATAGATTCAAATAGCCAGACCAGTGCAACATCAGAAACAAAGGTAACAGAAGAAAAGGATAAGCAAGGAAAGAGAACAAAGAAGAAGAGGAAGGAGAATTCTGCAAAAGATTCAAATCCTGCTAATCAGAAAGCAAATGGAACTCCATCTCCAGTTCCTGTTACTGAGAGCAATGATGTTAAAAATAAGTCATCCAGTGCCAGTACTTCCCAGCCACAAACTAGTGCCTCAAACAGCTCAGCCTCCAAGACTAAGAAGAAGAAGGAGGAAGAGAATAAAGCCAGTGGGGTTATGAATGAACTTGATATTTTCCATTTTGATAATGTTAAGCCTGCCCACAACAAAAAGGGTGGTTCAGGCGATTCCTCACGTGTAAATGCTCTTGATACGTTTGGAGAAGTTGATCATTATGTTACTCCAATTCCAGGTCTTGTTGGCAGTGCTTCAACCACTCTCAGTGCACCGTCCCTTAGCCCTAATGCCAAGTCTGCTCCTGGATTAGGAACAAGTCCTAAGAAAGGGACCCGAAGAGAAGAAGGGTGGAAGGAAGTCAGTCGAAAAGCAAAGAAGGTGGCAGTTCCCAATAGTGCAATAAGCAGAGTAATTGGACGAGGTGGCTGTAATATTAATACTATTCGTGAAGTATCAGGAGCTCATATTGAAGTGGAAAAACAGGGAAAGAGCCAAGGTGACAGGATGATTAGTATTAAGGGCTCAACAGAGGCTACTCGACAGGCTCAGAACCTTATTTCTGCTTTAGTTAAGGACCCTGACAAAGATCTTTCAGAATTACTACCTAAATCAGTCACCAAAGTTGCGCCCAAACCATCTAAGATTAGCCTGGAATCAGCACAGGCCAGCAGTAAGGGCTTACGACCGGCCAGTACCATTGGAATTAGTATGGCTACTGTTACATCATCTACAATCAGTATGTCTGTTGCAAAGTCTGGCAGTACTACAACTGCTTGGTCAAGTGCTGTTTCATCACCCAAGCGATCCTTAGCTCAAGGGCGTCCCCTATCCACTGCTGGTCCACCCAGTTCCTCTAATATTGCTAAGAGTCCTGCTGTTCGCCAGCTGTTCCCAGGAGAAAAGAAACCTGTTCCTCCTGCATCTGCTGCTGGGAAAACTTTAAGTAATGCTCACAATAGTGTAGCAGCGGTTGCAACTGAGGCACCTCAGACTTTTGCTGCAAAATTAGCTGATCCAAAAAATACAGCCAAAAGTGCGACACCACCCTTAGTTGCATCACCTAAACCAGCTGCTCACCAAGGATTAGCAAATAGCGTTATTAACAACTCTGAGAGTGTAAATGAAGAGAAGAATGTTCCAGAGACTAACAACAATGGAATCGTAAGTCAGCAGTATTCTATTTTTAACAATCGCCTCAGCCAAGTAACCCATGAAGTCATGTGGGGTGCTAAAGAAAAACAAGTGAACTTTGCTGCCGTTGCTGCCTCAGGATTAGTACCTAATGGCACTAGCAAGATGCCACCTCAGAGCCATCAGCCAGGTCAGCAGCAGTTACCACATAACTCTTCAAACAATTTCATAGAAGCAGTAGAGCAGCCGCCAATGGTTGATGCTACTCGTGCTCCAGGTTATAGGGGAACAACATCTACTGTGACAGCCAGTAGTCACATTGCCTCTGTTGCCTCTGGTAGTCCACCTGGCAGTGTTCCTGTTGCCATGCCTATGTCTGGTCCCCATCAGTCCACCGGAGCCACCAGCATGGCTCGTAGTGCTCCTGGAACTCCTGTAGCTTCTCCGTCTATGAGGCCTATTGCACCTCCGCTGACTCGCCAAACGGCCACTCCACCCCCTATTCCACGAGCATCCCTGGAGATTGGTGCTGTAGCAGCTCCTTTTAACCTTCTGTCTGGCCCCTCACGTACTCCTCCTCCGGTGTTGTCATCTTTGGGAAGGCTCCCTCAACCTGGTCCTGTCTCAGTGGGACCTGGAGCTCCATTACCACCTACAAGGGGCCCCTTATCACAGCCTGGAATGAACATAACCCAGCAACCTTACTCAATAGCTAGCCTAGCCCCAGGAGGTCCTGTGTCATCAATTCCCCGTGGTTCCATCCCACCTCCAGACCACTCTGAGTTGGTTAATTTAGCACCGGGTCAGCCATATCGTAAACCACCACCACCACCTCTTGATCTTCCCATGGGTACGTTCCATCAACAGAAGCCTCAGCACCAGCAGCAACCACATCAGCAACAGCAGCCACATCAGCATCAACATCCACAGCAACATCATCAACATCAACATCCACAGCAACAACAGCTATCATCATTTGCACTAGCTGGAATGATGAATGGCCCTAGATTTACAACACCACAAACTAACCCTCATCCAGTCTTCAGCAACAACTTGCCTATTTCTGCCACCCCTCAGATACAGAGCAACCTGAATCCCAATGCTCCAGACTTTACTAGTCGATCGGGAGCGTTTGTGCCACCCACATTTCCACCTCGGTCACAACTAGCAGCTTTTCAGAATGGAGCACCAACTGTCACACCATCGTTGGGGTCAGGGTTTGGAGGGATTGGCCAGTTCCCTACAGGGTTGGATGGATCACTCTCATTCCCCAGTGGGTTCAATGAAATGATGAGTGGCCTGATGTCTCGCAATCCACCACCCTTGGCTGCCATTCCCACAACAGTTGGAGGGAGTGTGGCCTTCAGAAACACTGGAGTCACACAAGATGGAACATCTCCCCTTACATCACCCCACTCTTCAAATCCAGCCTCTCCCACACAAACAGCTTCCTCAGCCAATACTGGAGGCATAGCTCAGTTGCCAGAAGAACGCCATGTAAAATTACAGCCTATAGGAACTGAACGTGCTCAGAAGAGATCATCTGAGCGTGGAGGAGCTGGAGTAGTTGGAGCTGGGGTGGCTGGTAGTCTGGGAGGAGTTGGTGTGGTGAACAACACTGACATGTTGTGGTCCACCATGCAGCTGCCAGACATCATGCAAGCACCTACCCTGGAGCATAGTCTCCCAGCAAACCAGGGCAACTATCTCTCAGCAAACTACAGTGATCTGGATATAAATCAGTATGGTCAAGTAAGTAAAAAGAACTTTTTCTAATTAGATTTTTTTTTTTTTTTTTTGGATTTCTCCTGTTTGGTGTTAACCCTTTCACCATGATATATAGTGTAGAGCTATCTCCAGATGGTTTTATTGAACTCTAGAAAGGCCCATCGTATTGAAGGGATTATTTAAGTTATAACCACCTCAGTTTTAAAAATCTCTCGTGCTGAAGGAAATCTTACAGTGATAGTAAAAACAAAATTTAGAGCTTCCCATAGGGTGTAGGGTTAGTAATGTTTTAATCACAGATAAATATAAAATTTATAAAGAAAATGTTATAGTACAGTATTTAAGTCAACACCAAGTATTTGCTTTTGGTGTTTTTTAGGAAATAATTGATTTTTGTCCATGTACTAGAAGTATGCTTTTCAGACCTTCAAGCAGCTTGAAAATATTACTTGAATTTCTTATTTTAAGAACAGAGCCCTCAGGTCTGATGGGGATACTATATATTAAAACTCCATTCCCCACATCATGTTACTAACAATATTGTAGGTGTCTAGTAACAGGAAGGTGGAGCTTGAAACAGGTTTACAAGTTACAGACCCATGTTGTGGCTCTTTCTTCCCAGTGTGATGAGTAAATTAGTTACAATGATTTTTAATTTTCCTTTAATTGAAAAAAATTTGGAAATGCCTTATTAAAATTATTTATAGTGTTTGTTAGATTCCAATATATAATTTAGTTACGAGTAATATATACATTATGTATTTTGATGAGTGATCTCAGTGAAGCATGCAGTACTAGCTAGCAGTGCCCAGTGTCTGATTTGACATAACTGTGTATTTATTTTTATTTTTAGTTTGTTATGCTCCTGCAGTTTAAGTAAGACTGTCAGGTATATTATATATGCTCAGAATCATTATAAATTATTTTATCACTTATGTTGACAGAAAATATAATAAAGAATTTGGTAATGACATTCACATAATTTTGTTTTTACCTTTATTATATTTATAATATTGCTTTTGTTTTGGTAATAATATATTATGGCTGCATAGTCAAAGTCTTCCATTTTACAGCTGTGGTGGGGTGACATGAACCAGCAGATGTAAATCTCTGCCAGTAAGGGAAAGTGGCAGCAGATACAAGAACATGATAGATGCCAGGCAAGTGATTGCTGAAGCCAGATGTACCAGCAGCTTACTGGTCCTGCGAGGTAGCAGCAGTGGTGGCAGTAGCAGTGGTCTGCCTCCTCATGTTGTTCACTATTTCATCCTTTACAGATCTGCTTGCCTCAAAACAAAACAAAAAAAAAATATTGGATTACATGCTTTTTATTGTAGTCTTTGTGGTTTGGGTAACATTTAAACTCAGTGAAATTGCTTCATTCATAATACAGTATAAAGAATTACATGGATGGTACCTGTATGAGTATGTACCCATATTTTAGGTCATGAAAAATATTTTAAAGTGCCACTTTAAAATTGAGTGATGTACAGTATGATAACTGTTAATGTTTTCAAAGATTTAAAGGCAACCTCATATGCAATTGCTGTGGTGTCACTCGTGTTGACATGGTTATGATGTTTTGTTGCTTGCCCATGTAAGGATTATTGGTAGTCATAATGACATTGAAGGTGGCCTCATAAACTTGGTAGGATATTGGTGGTGGTTTGAGTCCACCAACTTTTGACTGAAGAGGACTTGGTCCCTGTGTGGGTGCACCTGCCGCCTCCACCGTTGGCCTGGCTCGGGTGTGCGGTGTGGGGGCGGTGGTGTAAGCAGGCTGCCGTGTAGTGCTCATGGCCCCCTGCTGTGCCTGCCCACTTCACAGCTGCTGGCCTGGGTGGACCAGGTGGCCCTATGTGCCCACCCATGCCAGCAGCTTCTCATGACTGCTTGTAGTCGGCTTGTCACTGGTTTACCCCGCACCCGGGCTTCATACACTCACGTTTGCAGTCTTGTGTTTCCCTCATTGTATGCAAGTGAAATCACTAGAAGGCATCATACTGTCTTGAGTTGAGTAACTCCTTTCCCCTTTTCTCCTACCCCCTCCCCCCTCCCAAGCTGCCCTACCCTTGGTCAACACCTACACGGTGACGAGCGGCTGCCACACCGCCGCCAGCTCGAAGGTCGTACTTGTATATGCAGCAGTAATTATAATAAAAGCTTACTATCCACTCCTACTATGTGGAAACATTAAAGATTTATCAGGCAGCATATACTATCATTAACCTTTTTGTTGCAGGTTCATAGCTGAATATCTTATACATTTAGGAATTATTGTTACTCACCCTCAGTCCCTATCCTAGGTTGAATGAATATCATAGCATGGGTCTCGCATCAAACTAGAGCTTGCTGTTGCTTGTTCAAAGCTTTTCTACAGTAGGCTGTGAGATAACATCATCAGTCCAAACTTCCTACTGTGGTGAGCAAAGGTTCACTGTACCACCTGAAAATTAACTAACAGATCATTTTTTGATGTGAATTGTGGGTTATGGCTTCCCTCTAGCCAGGGATAGGATTTGAAGTTGAGTACAAACTGGCTCCCGAATGTACTCAACTGAATAAAAGGCACAAGAAAAACAGTATAAGAAGCAACCAATAGTGTACCTACATTTTATTTTGATCCACATTCTTGAGGGCTAATGAGACTTTCTAGCACCTCATCCTTAAATTGTTTGTATCTGCATATGGTACATTATCTTGCAATGGTGATGAGGTTAGAATGACATTAAAAACATACAGTGGACTATGAAGGTATGCTAAATTTGACTACCTAGGGAAGAGATAATAGAAAACCATATAAACTGATGACAGATGACCATCATCCATGACATTTGTACATCAGCTTGTCACCTATCATGTAACCAGTTCTAACCTGAAAGATGGGGTAAGGATAGAGAGAGAAAGATGCTTTAAAGCAGAAATCATTGTCCAGAGAAATGATCCTCTCAATTATTCGCATGTTAACGAAGCCTCCACAGTCAGTACAGTGAACTGTACTGTACAAGGGAAAGAATAAGCAAAGAAATGAAAAATGTAAATTTCAGTATGTGACTACGAAAGCAAAGTAAATGTCTTGATGCAACACAGCTAATTACCGTCAGATTTATACGAGTTGTCTGAGTTAATAAAATTGTTAGGTGGTAACTTGAGTACATTACTAGACTTGTCCCAACGGTAAGAGGGTGAAAAGCATAGCTAGATTATTGTCAAGGAAACGAAAGTCTAATGGAGGAATGAATGGAAACTGTTGCAGCAACAAATGTTAAAACTGACACCTCAGGGAGTAGGAGGTAATAGAGAAGGAAGCAGAGAGGTAATAACACAATAGGAATAAATGAAAAATTTTGAAAAAATGTGAAACGATCAAGAAAGGATACCAGTAAGGAAGTGCAGGTCATGGGTGGGTCCTGGTACAGGTATGTGTTGATGGTGATTTGCTCGTAATCCATTCAGTCAGTCAACATTTTTAAAATTTATTGTTGCTACCAAAAGATTTCATTTAGCTTCAGAGGTTCTCGTTAGAGGAGTGAGATGCAGACATCATTAACCCCTTTGCCACTAGAAGTCTGTCTTAAGTTATACAAAATAATAGGCTATGACGATAGAAATAAACTGGACTGAAAAGGTATTTGTTGTTGTTGTGGACCCAAGCTTATGAAAACATGCATCCAATGGACGGCAGGCCAAATTTGCCTTGCACCTGCAATCCACCACCTTTTGGGGGAATTTGTTGTGGGACATTGTCTAACCAAGCAGTTATATTGGTGTCTCTCTCCAGCACCTCCCTTTCCACTAGCTCCAAAGAACATCAGTACCAGATGCTGAAAATAATCTAAGAAGCTTTAGGGAGTTTCGTGACTGACGAGATATGGCCTTAAGAATGGCTTATTATGACCGCTAAAATGTAATAGCCTGCCCTAAGAAAGGATTGGCATGGTGTGATACAGAAGTAGAAAGGGCAGTTGAAGAGAAATGGAAGAAGGTCCGGACGACAGATAAAAGATTTTAAGACAAATAGGATGCAGTGAGAGTTAAACGTTAAAACGTTATTAAAACTGAGTAGAACAGGGAGGCTTTAGGAAGGGAAGAGGTTGTGTAGATCATTTAGTGGAAAAGTTTCTAGAGAAGGGAAAGAAGTTGTATGCGGCTTTCAAGGATTTGGAGAAAGCATATGACAGGGTGGATAGACAAGGATTGTGGAAAGTGTTAAGAATATATGGAGTAGATGGGAAGTTGTTGAATGCTGTGAAGAGTATGTACGATGGTGCGAAGGCTGCAGTGCGTGTGGATGGTGAACTAAGTGAATTTTTCTCTTTGAAAGTTGGGTTGAAACAGGGATGTGTCATGTCTCCATGGTTGTTCAATTTGTACATGGATGGGGTAATAAAAGAGGTACAAGGTAGGGTAGTGGATGTTGGAGTGGCCCTGGTGAGAGAGGATAGTGTTTGGAACTCCCTGCACTGTTGTTTGCAGATGATACTGTGTTGTTGAGTGAAGACGAAGGGGAGCTGCAAGGCTTGGTGGATGAGTTTGGGAGAGTGTGTAAGAAACGGAATCTAAAGGTGAATGTAGGGAAGAGTAAAGTGATGGTCTTTGAGAGAGGTGAAGTCAGTGAATGTACAGCGAGGTTGGATGGTGCGGAATTGGAAAATGTGAGTACATTTAAGTACTTGGGTAGTGTGATGAGTAAGGATGGAGGTTTGGAGGGTGTAGTGCTTGAAAGGGTACAGCAGGGAAGAAAGGTTGCTGGTTCTTTGAAAGCAGTGATAAGAAACAGGGAAGAGAGCATGGAAGTGAAAAAGTTACTACATGACAGTATTGTGATACCAACTCTAACGTATGGAAGTGAAGCTTGGACGTTGTTGGAAGGACACAAGTCAAGAGTGAGAGCAGTGGAAATGAGTTATTTAAGAGGAGCCTGTGGAGTCACATGGAGAGACAGGCTGACGAATGAGGATATAAAGGAGCGTTGTGTGATGTGGATGTGATAGGAAGCGTTATGAGGAACACACTGAGGTGGTTTGGCCATGTGGAGAGGATGGAGGGTGAAAGACTGATGAAGAGAGTGTATGTGAGTGAGGTGGAGGGGGGAAGAGGGAGGGGGAGGCCGAGGATGAGATGGAGGGATGGGGTGGAGAGGTATATGAGAGAGGGGGGTGTGAGTTGGGAGCAGGGCAGTGAAATGGCGGGGGACAGGGCGACTTGGAGGCGATTTGTTTGTGGCCACCCCAAACGGGATTGAGGCGTCTGGCAATAGATAGATAGATAGATAGAAAAATATTTGGTCAAATGGCTAGAATGGAAAAAGAGATTAACTAAGAGTGAGGTGAGGGAGAGGGGGAGACCAAGGATGATGTGGAGGTACAGTACGACTACGGACGGAGAGGTCTATTGAAGAAGAGTTTGGGGGAGGGGGGATGCAGTGTAATAATGGAAGATAGGTTGACGGGGAAATGATTTGTTTGTGGCCACCCCTCCAGGATTAAGGCATTTGGAAATTTAAAACGATCGGAAAAAATTTTGGAATTCAGAATATCTTTAATCATGTGAAAGTGGGAATCACTGAATAGGGGTGCAAAGATGGAATGAATGTGTGAAACTAAAGGGATGAAGAGCGATGAATTTAGCAAATGATGAAGAATTTTATAGGTGCATGGCAGCGTCCGCCATCCACTTATTGATGTAAAACAAACTGCCTTGAAGTGACTACACGAGTGTCAAGCCACATGGTTTCTTATAGCCCAGGAAACCATAGCATTAGATGGTAACCACACAACCAAGTAGGCGCCTGGTGGTCTTGTGAATAAGGTGCGTCAACTGAATGTTGTCCCTGAAGGTTTACATCATAGGGTTGGTTGGGGTTTATTGCTTATATAAAACTACTTGTGCGTGTATGTGGCTACCCTCACCCTGAACGTTGAGACTAAAAGTAACTTTGCCTGGGGCCACCACATTACTTATGGGTCAACCAAGGAGTGGGAGACAGAATAAAAGGACTTCGAGAGAGAGAGAGAGAGAGAGAGAGAGAGAGAGAGAGAGAGAGAGAGAGAGAGAGAGAGAGAGAGAGAGAGAGAGAGAGAGAGAGAGAGAGATTCCTAGAAATGGGGCTGATAAGGAATGTATGCGGACTGCATAGACTGAGAGAAGATGAGATCTGCAGACGTGGTGTCAGAGAGTCTATTGATCAAAGAGTAAAAGAGAGTGGTGTGATGGTATGGCTACATTGAAAGAATGAATATGAACAGGATAGTGAAAAGTGTATAAATGAGTGAACTGAAACTGAGGGTAGGGGAAGGCATAGGAGGTAAGACGAAGATGAATGACTGCCGTATGGAAAGTATGAGAATAAAACAACGTGTGGAAGTTAAGGAAGGAAAAGAAATGATGGATTGAAATGGATTGACTGAAGTATGAGTGGATATTCACATACCAAGGGTTGTACTACTTTTTAACCTTAAGAGCTGACGTAATGATCACCATCCCACAATCACTGTGGAGCACATTCTGTGAGGTAGTGCTGAGAATTTCTGAATGCTTGCAAGACAGGGGTATGGACGTGTGGCTCCAATTCACCGAGTATTTTGTTGGTATTTCTTCTACTTTTGCAGTTTTCCTGTTCCTGTTTCTGGATCATGCCGATGTTTTGGGACGATGATGATGATGATGATGTTCATATACAGTAATTTTCTGCTAGTTAATTCCTATGCTGAATTTTCCCCTGTCCATGTAATTGTCTCCTGTCTCAAACACTGAAAGACTGAGATGTTAGCCTCGTCGTCTTCACTGGTAAGAGTTTTATTCGGCTAAGTATGATCATCCGGCATTAGCCAGAGGAGCATTACCCAAACGTTTTTCAGCCACAGAATGGGTTCCGTGAGAAGCTAATTCAAATTTTTGATACCATCCTTACCGGCTTCGTTAGCAGGATGGGTACGGTAAAGTGCTGTTTATCAAGTGCCGAGAATTTTCAAAGAGAAGAGTTATACCCACACTTAGGATGATATAATCCTCTCAATGGCAGCGAATAAGTTTTAGAGAGGTATGAGAGCGTAGGGAGAGTGAGTGTACATGTCAAGTGCAGGAGCGGCAAGGTGGCGTGCATGGCTGGGTCTTCGGAATCGGATGGCGCTCAGTTTGTGCTGACTGGCAGGTGTGAGAGGGAGTGTGTATGGCTGCTGTCCTCGACCTCACCCCACTGGACTCGAGTGGTACTGGTCCCGTCAACACGTCATTACTTTAGGTAAATTCTGTTTGCCTTCTCTTGGTACACGCTTTGCAAGTGCTATTCCCTCCAGCATCCTTTTTGTTTAGTCAAGTTCTGTTTGCTTCCCCCTGATAACCTACACTTTTTGCAGGTGCTATTCATCTCATCACCTTTTACGATAGGCAAGTTCTGTTTGCCTGTTCTTCATATACGTTTTGAAAGAGGCATTCCTCACAATACTTAATTAATTTAAGCAAGTTCAGTTTGCTTACTCTAAACATATTTTAATGAACTTTTTCAATCAGTTGACATAATCTGGTAGTCCTCCCTCCAACAAGTCTGTAGTTTGTCTATTCATGACGGCCTATACGTTTTGATTCATTATTTTGCTTTTCATGGACGTACTAAATTAGTTTATCCAGATGAGAGATATTATAGTGATCACAAAGTATCTTGAGTAACCTTTCAAATACTCAAATTTTTCCTATTTTTATTATTATTATTGTTATTATTATTATTAGTAGTAGTAATAGTAGTAATAGTAGTGGTAGTGGTAGTAGTAGTAGTAGTAGTAGTAGTAGTAGTCGTCGTCATCATCGTTTTACAAGGAAAATGTTAACCCAACTGCAAGCGTCACTTCAGTGATTTGGTAAGTAGTGATCTGCGAGTCAGCCCGTGCTGCTTATGTTATTAGTTGAACCACGGTGGCTGAGTGGTCATCGCATTCGTCCTTTGATTTGCGGTGCCTCTAGTGAAGATTCGAACTCAGCTGCAGCGGTTCGTTAGCAATGAGGAATGGTAGGATGTCCACTCACATGTTAGCGTATATCTGCACACTATCAGTTCATACCGCTGATGTATATTTGGCGCACAAGCATTGCCATTATGATAAACACACACACACACACACACACACACACACACACACACACACACACACACACACACACACACACACACACACACACACACACACACTCGCTGGCGCAGTGGTAGCGTTCTCGCTTGCCATCTGGTAGACGGGAGTTCGCGCCTCGCTCAGGTTGCGAAAAGTTTCACTGACGAAGTGGGTGGTTACTGTCCCCCTTGAGCAAGGGGACAGGTGTGTGCGTGTGTGAAGGTCACAGCCTTGCCCTTAGATCGGACTATATGAGCTCTCAGCTCCCTTCCGGGAGGGTAAAAGCTGACGATCACGACCATCAAGTGATCCTGACCGACCCGGTGAATTACACACACGCACGCACACATGAAAGGGAAAAGGAGAAGGACTTTGTAAATGAATATAGGATCAAATTCTCTGTCATAAAGAGTTATCTTCAGGAAGGCCAAAAGAAACAGTGCAGAACATCTCATTTCCCTCGTTCGTCCTGGAAGAACATACTGGTATCCTAGTTTCATCAGAATCCCGTTAGTTTTATTATTATAGGAAGAACAAGGTCTGGCGAATAAGGAAAATGTACACTTGTTGTCCCTAAAAACGATAAAGTAAATAAGTAAATAGTCAGATCACACACACACACCCTTCCATCACCAGTGCATCCCCTTTTGCCTGGAGAAAGTGTCCGCATTGTAAAACACACACACACACACACACACACACACACACACACACACACACACACACACACACACACACACACACACACACACACACACACACACACACACACACACACACACACACACACACACACACACACACACACACACACACACAAATAAGAGTATTGTTTTCATTACCGCGTCTGCTGTTTACACCGTCGGGGGGAGAACGGCAGAATCAAGCTGATGGAGTGACAGTGTTGGTGATGAGAGGGTCACTGCACAACCTCCCTCCCCTCCCATCCCTTCATTGTAATCCTGTTCTATTTCGACTCATTTTATGTAGAGATCACTGGAGTATCAGTAACTAACATAAAAAGGAAGAAACTATGATAATGTTATCTCTATCCATCTATGTTTATTTGTCAGTATATCTATCTATGTCTGTCTGTCTATTTATCTGTCTGTCTATCTGTCTGTCTGTCTTTCTATTCAACGCGTATTTAATGCCTAAGTGACTAAGCACTTACTAATGATCCTGTACAATGCGGGAAGCCTGTTAACGAGGTCCTTGATCTTTTTAACGGCCTCATTCCACACACACACACACACACACACACACACACACACACACACACACACACACACACACACACACACACACACACACACACACACCATCAGTTCTGTTCGCCGAGATTATATATTTTGCTTTTTAAAACAACAGCGTTTCATGGTTAAAATCCCAAGAACGTGGGCTTCTTTAAGGATCTATGGTCTGTTCACATTAACTAGGCTTGAAATTGCCATCTCTTCATCTTGAATGCTGAGCTGTAAAAATGAATAATAAAGATGACAGTCACGAATAAGTGATGTGGGAAGGATGCAAGGCCGGAGCACCATCCTATTGTGACACTGTGCTGCGGTAAATAAACTCTACGAAAGGGAAAATCTCGGTCAAGTTAGAGTGAATGATCGATACGTAAAGTGTCAGAAAATGCCTCACCTTCACAGCCATGGCTCAGTTGTCATTATCAAGGCTGCACTCAGAGGAAAGCCCTTATTGCTGGGTGTCTGGGAGTGTGGGTGAGGGAGGGAGGTGGGGTGGGAGTGTGTGTGTATGGGATGGGGATGGGGATGGGAGTGTGTTTGTGAAAGGGGGACGGGGGTGGAAGTGTATATGTGAGGGAGATGTGTGTGTGTGTGTGTGTGTGTGTGTGTGTGTGTGTGTGTGTGTGTATGGAGAGATGTTCGAGTGTGTGTGCACTAGAGTATGTGGGCCGGGGGGGGGGGTGTAGCAGTGAGTGTGTGAGGATGGGGGATTGCAACGGTGAGTGTGTGTGTTTGGGGGGAAGTGTTGAAGATGGGTGTGAGATGAAGGATATTGTGAAAGATGGGTGTGGAGTGATGGGTGTGAAAAAGATGAGTGTTGGGTGTGGGAGTGTGTGAAGGTGAGGGAGGGGGCTTGGGAGTGAGAGTGCAACGTCTCTCTCTCTCTCTCTCTCTCTCTCTCTCTCTCATTCTTGGTACCTTTAGACAATTATTTTCTGCCTAGGATAGATCATCGTACTAAAGACTGTAAAGCAATATTTGAGTATTCATGAGGAAAGGTGTGCTGCAGTGAACTGGGTGGTATTGATGGTATGATGGCTGTGAGAATACGGTGATTGTGAAGGTAACTAGGATAACTAACTGTACTGGTGACGCTGTGAGAGCTTGGTAGTCAGTTACCCTCCCCAACACACACACACACACACACACACACACACACACACACACACACACACATCTGTCATCATTATCACACGAAGCACACAGGGCAACAGTATACTGGCCTAACCTATCACTGGACGTATGGATCCTTTTCTCACCCCTTCTTTGTTTCATATAAATTCGTATATATATATATATATATATATATATATATATATATATATATATATATATATATATATATATATATATATATATATATATATATTTATATAGTAAAAACGTTACCAATTTATTCTTTCCCTGCTTCCAATACTCAGATTAACCCTTTCAATCAGATGACGTCTTTTTTCTGGTCACTGCCAAACGATTCCAGTGTGTTTTAAAAAAGCCTCCCTTAATCGTGGTGAACGATGTATATGAGTGAATCTGAGAGTAAGAGTTGACGTGAAAGGTAAGCAAAAAGTGGAAGAATACGGCAAAATGAAGGCAATTTAATGTGTTATCAAGCGAGCTATGGATAATGAGAATGAAAAGAACAGTGAGATGATTGAAATGGATGGTTGAAGTGTGTGTGGAAAGGAAAAAAAAAAGGAGGAAAAATAAAAATGACAGGGCTACACCACCTTTTTAACGTGTAAGTTGGAGGAACGGTCAATTGTGTGTGGATCGTTAGGTCTATGGGGTGGAGCCGTGAATTTCAAAGACCTGAATGTTGAGTGAGAGCATGTGTGACCCATTTCACTGGCCACTGTATTGAAAGCTGTGTTTCTGTGTTTTTCCTGTTTTTGTTTTTGTTAACCTAGCGTCCCTTGCATGAGCGGTAAAATGAGTTAGGGTGATGATGATGATGATGATGATGATAAGAGTAACACTGCCTTGTCCTAATGCAGCCTATACGTGTGTGTGTGTGTGTGTGTGTGTGTGTGTGTGTGTGTGTGTGTGTGTGTGTGTGTGTGAGGGTGGGGAGACGGAAGCAGGGGGGTAGGTGTTGTGGGGGGCGGTCTGTGTCGACCATTGTTTCGTTTGTCAGCGCTGTTATGGCCACTAGGGATTAACTGTGTCAGGGGTCCGGTGACATCCACCTGAAAGAGCACAGAAAAACAAGCAGGGAAATCCGTCCCCCTCCACACACATGGAGTAAAAAACGTTTGTATGTGTGTGTGTGTGTGTGTGTGTGTGTGTGTGTGTGTGTGTGTGTGTGTGTGTGTAAAGAGAAAGAACCCTGGGCTATAGCCTTGTAATGATAAAATACGACTGACCTTCCTCTATCACTGCTGACAACACTCTGTGAAATGGGATGCAGGGTAATTGCATCTAAGAATTACAAGTAAAAATAAAGAGGCCTGTTTACATCTTCACGCACTCTTCTTCACCTCGCCAAATCTTTCTACTTCTCTCTCCCGTCTTGTGGTGTCTGGAGGAGGTGTTGTTTATTTCTTTGCTGTAATTGATTTGGGCACTATCTGTTTCAAAGGAAGACTTAGGCTTGGTTAGGTTAGTTTCCTAGGGCTAGGTTAGATTAGGTTAGGTTTTTCATTCTAGATTATGGTTAGAGAATACGTATCTAGGATCCTGGGAGTGTTAAATACTACACGAGCAATTAGAGTCTGGGAATGACAGTATCACATGTTAGTTTTAATAATAGTGATGCTAAGAGAGCGTGAGAGTGCGTGAAGCCACTGGAGCACACACAAAGAGACACGCTTTCTCAACACAGGGTACATAAATACAGAGTAGCCTATTACACGCTGTATGGGGATAATTGCCAGGGTATGTACGTGTAATTTAGCCAATCCTTAGTGCAGAACAACCCTTACGTGGCTGCTAAGTAGGGGAGAAAGTAGGGATGAAGCGGATGGTGGTGAAGATGGAGAGTGTGTGTGTGTGTGTGTGTGTGTGTGTGTGTGTGTGTGTGTGTGTGTGTGTGTGTATGAGAATGAGTGGGTGAGTGGATGTGGAATGGAAGAATGTGAGGTGTGGAGAATGGGGGTGGAGTGGAGGAATGTGATGATGTGAAAAAGTCGAGGTGGAGTGGAACAGTGTGACGTTGGAGTTATTGTGTGGATGATAGTGAGAGGGGGAGTGGATGCTAGTATGTGAAGTGGAGAGAGTAAGGGCGGAGTGGATGAAAGTGAAAATAGAGTGAGTGAATAAATGTAAAATAGATGAATATGAGCATGTGAGGTGGAGAAGATGGGATGAAATGGAAGAAAGCTGGGTGTTTGTGTGGATGAAAATGAGGGTGTAGTGGGTGAATGGATGAGGAATGGATGAATATAAGGATGTGTGGTGGAGAAAGTGAGGATGGATGAGAAGTTGCTGATGACGAGGGTGAAGAGAGTGTGTGGATGTGGGGTATATGGACGCAAGGGAGGAAAGTGAATGAAAGCGAAGATGAATGTTGAGGTTAGAAGGATGAAAGTGAAGGTGATGGAGAGTAGGTAAGCGTTAGAGGGATGGTAGTGTGGCTGGACTGATGACGTGGATGAAAATGAAGGTGGAATACATGTGTGCATGTGAGATGGATGAATATGAGGGAAGGTGACGATGGAAGGTTCTGTGCTTGTCGAGGTTAGATAAATGAAATTGAAGACGTGATGATGTGAATTTGAGACGGATGAAGATGAGGATGGCGGATTTCTCGTACTGAATGGGCTAATGAAGGCTGTACCCAACCCCTCTGGCTCCGAAAGTCTCTCCTAAACTGAATGAAATCGTCTGGATATAACGAGGATAAAAAAAAAAAAAAGTACTTTATAGCGAAAACGTGGTTAATGAGAGATCCCGAATGACATACAAATTATCTCCGTTAATCTTGTGGGATGATGGCTTTTTCCCTTAGTTTTTTTTTTTTTTCACGTATTTCTAAAAGGTATATTCCAGGTGGATAATAAATAGCTGATAAAGGAGTGAGAAAAGGGGAAAAATTACATGATCTAAAATGAACCGATAATTGCACTTAGATTTTTTTTTTGACATATTTTCTAGGTTAGTGAACAAAGGCTCCTCTGTCTTCCATTATAGTGTATTCACAATAAGTCTTCACCAATTCTTACCATGAGCAGTTCTCCACATTGATGAATAATTTAATGTTAGAAATTGATTTGTTTTGTCGTATTTTTCACGTTATTACTTGCTGCAATTATGTTTTGAAGTGTTTGGTTGCTTTATTGAGTTAAGATAATGCATCATCACACAATCCTACAGTATTTGCAACTTTACCCCTGTGTGTGTGTGTGTGTGTGTGTGTGTGTGTGTGTGTGTGTGTGTGTGTGTGTGTGTGTGTGTGTGTGTGTGTGTGTGTGTGTGTGTGTGTTTTATGTAGTTTATTCTTGCTGCTTCCAAATGCTATTCAAGGTAGGAAAAGCCCCTCGTACTGAAGGAGTTTATGAGGTTTATATCTATCCTTGGAGATCAGAAGAATCCACTAAGCTGAATAAAATCATCTGGAGGCAGCAAGATCAAACTAAAGATCACGTCGCCATATTCAAAGGGTTAAGAAGCTTTTTGAATGTACCCCAGTGACGTCATTCTGGTCACGTGACTGGAGCTCGTACCATAGAACAGCCACTTCCGGTCTCCGCGTCCCAGTCCCCCCCCCCCTCTTCTGTTTGCAGTCCCCTTTTCCTCCCTCCTCCCTGTTTCCAACTCCCCCTCCTCCTTTCTGTTAATAGCTCCGTTTTCAGTTCTTCCCCCCTCCCTCTCCCTCTTCCTGACTCCAATACCTCTTCCCTTAACCTCTCTCCCACCTTCCTTTTTTTGCAGTAATTTCAGCTCAGCCCCACGAACTCCTTGTCCATCCCCTATCCTCTCCCTGTGTCCGACCCCTGTTCCTCAATTTCTTCCCCATCCCCCTATTTCAAACTCTCCTCTCAACTCTTCCTCCCCCCGTCAATCCCCCCTCTTTGTTTCCATCTCATTCTCAGTCTCTTCCCCCTCACCCCCTGTTTCAAACCCCCCTCAGCTCCCCCTTCCTCCGTCAACCCCTCCTCTTCTCTGTTTCGATCCCATCCCCCCCTCGCTTCACCAACAATACCCTCATGGACTTCTCCCGTCCATGTAAATCATTCAGCCTTCCACTGTCCAACTAGTCTCTCATTTACCACTTGCAAGCCATCTGTGTCACTCTGTATATGTAATTTTCTAAAGCCTCCTATCATACATTTAGTCCTTTATTTTTCACTTTTTCCTCCTACCATATATTTCTGTCCATCTGAGCGCTTCCAAATTTTTCCACAGCCTTTCAGTAACCTATATTTCATCTCCATTTTATCTTCAAAGTTCAATCGTATCGATCTCTACACCTCCTAAGGCTTTCCATTATCCATATGCATGTCTAGCTCCGAATAATCTGATGGCGTAAGTGAAATAACCAACAGCACTCACAGCCACCAGTGTCACATCTGCCACCCCCACCCACAATTACCACCACAAAAATGGACTCGTGTGTCAGACAACAAAGGATATTTACAGTTGCCGGCAGAATGGGTCAGGCCATTTATGTTTTACTGTAATGAGGAATGATACGAGTGACGCGTTGTTTTTTAGTACGCTTTCATCCTTTTCGACTTGTAATGGTGCTGGAGAGATGCCTTCATGTGGTGGCACTGATATGACTGGGTGGTGGAGCTGCCCAGTTATACAAACGTCCTTCAGCTACTTCCCTATCGACCAAAAGGAGAATGGTGGACTGCAGGAAATGGGGAACTTAAGCCTGCAGTCCACCGGTTTCACGTTCCAGATGAAATTGGGGATACAACATCTGCTACTCCACTGATACAACTTTCACTTCGTATTCATTTTTTGACGTTTATATGGTTTCGAGTTTTACTGTTTTTAATTATCTAGCTATAGTTTTACAGCGACATGCTTCATATAATCTCCACTTTACTCTCATTTTTGAGTGGCTATAATTTCACAGTAATGAGGCCATTGTTCATAGTTCACAGTAATGGAAAAAAAAAATGTGCATTGTCTTTTACGCGTTCTTCCCTTAGAGTTACAACCTTTACTTCATTGTTATCTTCATGCGTAAATATAGCTTTTAATGTTACAGTTACCGGGAAAATGACGTTCTTTTGTATTTCAAGGCAAAAAGGAAAGACACAAGTGATATATGATGTCTTTTACAACGCTTTCTTCCTCATCCAGCGACGATATACACTGCCATCCACTTCACTGTGATCCCCATACTCCTCCAGCCACCTCAAGCGTTTATAATTTTACAGTCACCAGAGGAATGAGTTCGTTCTTTTGTATTTCACGGTAACTAAGGAAGATACTGCTGACACGGTTTTATTTAGTACCTCTTCTTCCTCATCTACTTAGAATTTACAACGCCATATTTCACACTACCTCCAGTGCATTTAGGTGTATTTTTGTTTGCGTGGGAAACTTCGTAGTATGGTAAATCGGCTGGCCCTCTAGCAAGCGGCTGGAAACTTTCGTCGTAAATGTTTTGGGGTAAGTAGTCTAGCCAAGGTTGATTAAATATCTGTGCATCTCAGTAACTAGCCACACAGTTCTCTCATGCATCTGGCGTTAAAAAAAAAAAAAAAAAAAGAAGAAGAAGAAGAAGAAGAATACTCATTTTATTCTAACTTGGCCCATATTTTTCGTCCTTTTATGCCTGTTTCACTTAGCTGAGCGGCAGAAAACTCAATACTACGGCTCTATATCCTTTCCAAAGCACTTCTTCGTAATAAGCCTAATACTCTAGTGCTAATGTGGCCTTTCAACTCAGCATTCATGATGAAGAGATGGCAAACTTAGGCCAAATTAGTGTAAAAAGGGTATAGTCTACAAAAAGAGATGTAGTAAATCAACTGGCCAGTTTGTTACGGTACAAAATCCAGAAGCATATGGTTGGATGATTCACCTTTACGATCCGCAGGTCTCATGCATAACGTAGTGAAGAGGAAGGTGGACGGAGGAAAGAACTGGTCACCACAAGGCCAACGCTGAGAGAAAGATCCTGGATGATGGGGAGGGGGCTGAGTTTTTCCTGCGCAGATCCCTTGTTATTTTTCCCTGCCTTGCTTTACCTGTATTCTTGAATTGTGGTGCATATGCTTTCTTATTGTCCATTCTTCTAACGCTAAATCCTTGTCGGATTTTCTTCTGTGCTGTACCGAGTTCTTTCTTGCTTTTTCCTGCCTACTTCGACTGGAGGGTTTTGTGGATAGAGGGGAGGAGTTTTTTTATTTTTTCTTATTTTGTAATCATATCTTTATTAAGAGATGTCTAGTATCTGCGGACTGGCCAGTTGTTGTTCGATGAAAGAATTGCATCCAGATTTGAAAAAAAAATATTGGGAGATACAATTTTTTATGTTGCTGTGTTGAGAAAATTCAGTAGGCCTATATGTTTTGTTAGGTACATCTCAAGTGACGTTTCAATCACTTTTACAACTTCCGGGACGAACGTAGAACAAAGGGATGGAGAAAGTGAAGCGATTACCTAAACGCTCATAGCATCAGTGTCTAGCGTAAAGAGCTGTTAATTGTGTCTATCTCTGTGAACTACTATCTAGAGTCTGTGACGGGGTAAAGGCTTAGCAGTAAATATTTTTTTTTTGCTTCTTGTATCATAAAGATTTTTTTTTGTAGTTATCATGTCGTTTAATTCTTTTACAAGCACTTATGGTATTATCGCTATGAATATAATTATTTGTGATGCTACTACTACCGCTGTTACTGTTGGTACTATTTTCAGTCTATTAGTTGTTTATCGCTAGTTACATCTTTTAGTTAGCTCGTTCCTAACCACAGGCACATTCTGCCCGTGTCAGTCTTTGTTCAGGCCAAGCCTATGATTAGACAGACATTCCTAACCCCCCCAGCACCTCGACCTGGGAAACTGCCTTGACCCACGTGGAAGCAGTCACACGCTGTTACCTTATTGCCCTGAGATAGAGGAAGGCTCACATCTCTTGCAATGATTGTCTGGTTCTCCTGCCACAACACCTTCTCTTAACACTCTCAGACTTTTATCGTTACTCCTAGGTAAATAAATCGTCTGATGTAATTTGTTATATATATATTTTTTTTCAACCATGAGATGCTTAATGATGACGTAGAAATGTTGGGCGGGAGAAAGAGACACAGATTGGGCCTTGAATCCTTTTTTTCTGAAACGTTTCGAGCTGCACATAACTCGAAACGTTTGAGAAAATTAGAATTCAAGCCCTAACCTGTGTCGCTCTGCCACTCAACATTTCCTCTTGTCGCAATGGATTATCTGCCTATTAATGATAACGGTATTGCGACTTTTTAGGCTTTACTCACTCTCAGATGTATAAAGTTGTCCCAGTCATGAGAGGATTGAATGAGTATCCAAGTCTCAGAGATGCACGACTCACCTATTTCTTTAGATACCGGGCATGAGGAAGGTCGTGCGGAACTACTGTATAATTTTCTCAGGACTTGGGGAGGCACCGTGCAGCGTGGAGGACGAGAGGGAGGAGACACACTTTGTTGAGGAAACTGTCTTCATAAACAACTGTAATTTGTGTGTATGCGTGTGTGTGTGTGTGTGTGTGTGTGTGTGTGTGTGTGTGTGTGTGTGTGTGTGTGTGTGTGTGTGTGTGTGTGTGTGTGTGTGTGTGTGTGTGTGTGATCTCTATATGTGTTTCCGTAGTATATGTAACTGTATTTAGTTCCTTGCTTTTTCCCTTTTTCTTTTTTTTTCTATATATGCTGTGGTAATGACCTTTGCTGTTACACCACAATAATTATATTTCTTCAGCCAATTAATTCAGCACGTTGATCCCTCCAGCAGAGCGTGGCAGCGGCGTGGCGGTGATGATCAAGTCAACGGGGCTCCAGTGAGTGAGTGAATGAGTGAGTGAGTGAGAGGTGATGACTTCGCCTCACCCCTCACCCCTCCCCACCCCGACCCTCACCCTCACCCTCATCATCTTTCTCCCGTTCGTGCAGGTAAACGCTCGTGGCTCTCGTAAAAGTCCTTATCACAAGTCAAAAATGTCTTCCAAAATATAACAGATTTTCCGTACAACTATTACTGAATACTTGGGGAACTGGCATTTTTCTTTACTATCAAAAGTTTCTCATACAACTGATCAATTTCTTCAAATCCTTCAATTCGGTAACGTATTTTTAAAGTTTATTCATATTACTTACGGACGATATTATTCAACTTTGGAAGGATGGAAAATAATTAAAACCGTATCTAACCACTCCATGTCGTAAAGTCCATCTTAAGCTGGGCAAAATCGTCTGGTGGAAGGAAGACTATGATGAAGAATATGTCACGCGATTGGAGAGGCTTTTTCTCCACTCAGTAGATGAAAAGAACTTGAAAAATGGGTCCCTAGAATGAGGATTTATTGTGCTCCTTCTCTGCTCTCTCTCCGTGGATTAAAATTGACACATCGACGCTTGTGAATGCTAAACTGAAAGTGCTTAGAGTTAGTGGGTTAATACGATAGCATGTGTGTGGGTGTTCCGCGTCACTAGTGTGTGTGTTATGCTCTTATTCTCAGCAAACCTCAATGGGTAGGACGTGGCGCTGACTAGGATTAATTACGAGTTTGCGGTCATCGTGTGTGTGTGTGTGTGTATGTGTGTGTGTGTGTGTGTGTGTGTGTGTGTGTGTGTGTGTGTGTGTGTGTGTGTGTGTGTGTGTGTGTGTGTGTGTGTGTCTGAGATCCTTTTCTTCATGCTTCTTTACATCGTTCTCTTACTCTTTATCATCACCATCATCATTATCATCATCATCATCTTAACCTCGCATTCATTTACAGCCTCATTTATCTGCCTGACGTTTCTGCCACATTCTCCACTTCATATCCACATTTTCCACCTCCTTGCCTCCACCTGTTCCACTCCCATATACCTGTTCCACTCTCCTTCATCGTTTGTTCCGGGACTCCACCCTACACCTGAACTACCCCTGTTCCAGACCACTCCACATCCTCCACCCTCACCATCCCTTACTCCACACCAATCCACCCTCCACCCCTACTGTACTACTAGCGTTCCACCAGTCTTCCACATGGGTCACTAGCTTCATTGCTGCTCCACTGACTTCACCTCTCCTCCACCTGCTCTATCTAGTCCTACTCTATCTCCTCTGCTTAGTCTTACTCCACCCACTCCACTTTATTGTACCATCTACTCCACCCACGAACATCCCACTTCCTCCACCCACTCCATCTCCTTCACCCAATCCACCTCCTCCATTCACTACACCTACCCCACTTACTCCGCACCTACTCTGCCTACTCCACTTGCTCCACATCTCCACCCCCGGCCGGAAAAGTCCCGCTATTGTCCTTGTAATAATTGTTGTCATCCCTCTGTTTGGGTGAGAGAGAGAGAGAGAGAGAGAGAGAGAGAGAGAGAGAGAGAGAGAGAGAGAGAGAGAGAGAGAGAGAGAGAGAGAGAGAGAGAGAGAGAGATTGTGTGTGTGTGTGTGTGTGTGTGTGTGTGTGTGTGTGTGTGTTTATCTGCTAGAACGTGTAAATGCTTGTGTGCATGTGTGTGCGAAAGTATGCAACCACGTGTGCGTGAGTGGATGCGTGTGCTTATTCTTGTGTGTAAGACTAGCCTTACCTTGTGAGTGGAAAAGTTGTCTCTCTAGGTCATTCATATCTACACACACACACACACACACACACACACACACACACACACACACACACACACACACACACACATCCATTAATACATACATACATACTCACACGTTAATCTACATACACATATGTGCTCCCTTCATATAATATACACACATGTATTCGACAATCCCCCCTCACACACACATGTACGTAATCTTACAAAACTACACACAAAAATCTAGACGCACACAATTATACAAGTACATTTTAAGCGTATCTAAACAGACACTGATGCTCGTGGGAATATGCGCACACATGTACTTAAAAAACAAACCCACATATACCTAATCACACACTTTCTTTCCCCTCTCCCCTCCCCCACACTCTCCCATTCATTCTCTTCCCCCCCCTCTCTCTCTCTCTCTTTCTCTCTCCCCCTTCTTCTACCCCCCCTTTCCCCTTCCCCTTATCCCTCCCTCTCCTACCCTACTCCCCTCTAACTCTCTCCCCTCTCTCACTATGCCCATTCCACTCCTCTTCTCATTCCAGCATCATTCCCTTACACTCATTCCCTACTTCTCTTCCTTTAGACCATTCTCTCCCATCTTTTCCTCTCCTCTCCCACTTTCTCTCTCTCCCTACTTTTCCTCTTCCAAACTCTTTCCCCTCTCCACCTCTCCCTCTTCCCCTTCCCTTCTCTTTACCCCTTCCCTCTCTTTCCCTCTCCACACCTCCCCCTCCCCCTATTTACTACTACCTCTGTCATGCTATTCTCCCCATCTTCCCTTCCAATCCCCCCTCCCTCTCTCCCCTTCCACCCCCCTCTTCCCTTCTCCCCCTCCCCTCATTTCGTGTGGCCATCCCGTTAGACAGGGGGCGTCACGGGGGGTGGACACACACACACACACACACACACACACACACACACACACATTTAGGGTCACATACTCCAACATGTCACTCACAAAAATACTTTTGTTCACACATACACGCTGTTTGCAACCCCTCTCTCTCTCTCTCTCTCTCCGTCTCTCTCTAACCCTTGTGCTAATTTTCTTCCCATTACACCTTGTTTCACACCTGGTTCCTCCTTTCCTCTAAATTCTCTATGCTTTTTTTTTTTTTTTTTTTTTTTTTTTTTTTTTGTGAGAGAGAGAGAGAGAGAGAGAGAGAGAGAGAGAGAGAGAACGTATATGTGTGTGTGTGTGTGTGTGTGTGAAGATGTCAGGGGCGTCATCACCATTACTTTGGTTCACGGGCGTAGGCGTGAGAGATACCGTAATCATGAGAGAGAGAGAGAGAGAGAGAGAGAGAGAGAGAGAGAGAGAGAGAGAGAGAGAGAGTTAAGGAGAGAACCATCTCCTTTGTTCATCCCTTTCTTCCAAGCACCTGCCTCTCACTTCATGTCTCCCGTCCTTCCCCTTCCCTCCTCTCCCCTCCTCTACTTTCATTCCTCCCTTACGTCTCCTTCCTTTCCCCTCCTTCTCTCTCCCTCTCCCTACCCCTCTCTCTTTCCCTTCATTTCACTCCTTCCCTCTCTTCCACCCTTCTCCCCTCTCTTCCCCTCACTGCACTCCTCCCGTCCCCTCCCTCTCCTCATTTTTCTGCCCTCTCTCCTCCCTCCCTTCTTCCTTCTCTCCCCTCCCCTCGTGTCCTTTCCTCCCTCACTGACCCCCCCTCCGTCTCACAACACCTTCCCCTTCTCCTTCCCTCCACTCTCCTTTGTCTCAGATGTTTTCCTCCTTATCTACTGTACTTTCTCCCTCCCTCCCTTCCTCTCCCCCTTCCCCTCTTCTTCCCCCTACCATTCCCCCTCCTTACCTCTCTTTCATTATACTCACTCTCTTTAGCACCGCCCCCCCCCCTTTCTCTTTCTTTGGGAAGGTTTATTTATAACTTCCTTTATTCTCTCTCAGTAAAAATTTATTTATTATATCCTTCCCTCTCTCTCTCTCTCTCTCTCTCTCTCTCTCTCTCTCTCTCTCTCTCTCTCTCCACATGGCTGAGGAGCAATTTAGTTTGTCGCAAGTGAACGAAAATGGTGAATCACTCCAGGCGTGACACCGGAAAACCTGACCTCTTGCTCCCTCCCCCCCTCCTCTCTCTCTCTCTCTCTCTCTCTCTCTCTCTCTCTCCCGCAAAACAGATACAAGTAACCATAGGAATTTGATACTATTATTATTATTTTTTTTTTCGGGGTTCTGAAGCTTGGATAATAGGTAGCGGATCAGCACCTTCTCTACTATAATAGGGTGTCTTTTCTTGTGTATAATCGCCTGACAGAAGGAAAAATGCGATAATCTTGTCGTGGCTAAGACTCATTTGAAACGTGAACCCAGTGGACTGCAGGCTTAAATTCCTCTTGCCCTGCAGTCCGTTATCCTTCTTTCGTGGGATAGGGAAGTGGTTACCGGATGTTATTAAAGCCAGGTAGTTGATCCGCCTAGTAATATCAGTGCCACTACCTGAAGGCGTCTCTCTCCTGCACCGTATAAAGCAGGAATATAAACCATTCAGCGAAGAAGTAAAATATCCCTGAAATTTGAAGACTTTTAACATTTTCTTTTTCGTGAGGTATCATTGCGTTAAAAAAGGAGTAATTTATTTCTAAGCAGAATAAAATCGCAAGGCAGCAACAGGAGGAAAAATGAAAGACCAGGAGAAGAAGTGAAAAGAACGAGTGTGTGTGTGTGTGTGTGTGTGTGTGTGCGTGTGTGTCTAAAGTCGTCCGTCGGTGGTGAAAAATAAAATAAAGTAAACCAGAAAGATGAACGACCCGTCAAACAAGTAAAAAGCTGAGGGACGTGCATTGCCTCCGGGGTAAAGGCGTAGCGGACTGAATGACGCGCAGATCACACTTCCTTTACGTTTCCTCCAACCTCCTTTATTTCTCTCTCTCTCTCTCTCTCTCTCTCTCTCTCTCTTTTAATTGGGATGAGTCAGGAGTCACGCGGGTGTGCCTGAGAGTCAAGGGATTCAACCGCAAATTGCAGTTTCAGTGTTTTTATTTTTTATTTTTTTATTAGCGCTGTCTCTCTTCGTTGCGTCTGAGAAGAATTGGTAATGGCAAAACATTGATTTGTTAAGCTGCATCTTTTTTGTGCTGATATTCCTACGTTCCCGATGGTGCGTTAAAGTTCTGGATGCAGGATAGATGGGTGAAAATTTGTAGTGATTTTGCACATATAACTTTTTAACTAATTTGAATGTGTACATGTTTGGCCGTATTAGTTTTTTCACATTCAAGTGTTTGTTGTGACTAATATTGCCCGTGTAACTGTTTGACGATTTCTGGTGTACACGTATATCTTTAGCACGAGAGGTCAAATTTAAGCCAAATAACAACGTTCGAAAGAAGGAAAAAATCATAAAACATCGTCAGACTTAATTAAACGAAGCTGACGAGGTCCTTGTCTTGTGCGTGGCCGTGTCAGTGGTGTGTATGAAGGTGAGGAAGACGGTAACTGTACTCTGCAGTTAGTTAGTGAGCCAGGTGTCGTTAAATGTGGTTAAGTGTTGCCTTCTCCATCACGCCAACACACCGAGGCGGAGGAGGTGAAGAGGAACAACTCGGAAAATTGGCGGAAGCTGTGTAATCCTTGGACTGGGAAGCATTTTACCATCTTCCAAGTGCTATTTGCAGGTTTGCTTTTACTTATAGGTACCAAAATTCATTCGTCCCTCCATTAGGTTGATTTTTTTTGTTTTTGTTTACAGTTACTTTTAATTATACCTCTACTTCTGGGTATACATTTTCCAGTAAGTGTATATTGTATGATGAATTATCTAGCAGAAAAGTATGAGGATGGATTCTTCCTGACGTTCAAGGAGGAATGAGAAATGCTAGTATACACAACGCTAGCAGGGGGCTGTCGGCAAACTTTTGGTCGTGATGCTTGACATAAGGAACATTTTCTCTCGGTGGTCATTTGTTGTTTAGCTCTACATTGGTTATACGAATATCAACACACATTCATTCATAGCTCTGTCGAATTAAAAAAACAAAAAACACGAAGCTTCCTTTAATAGTTACGCAGGAAATACTCCAGAACTTTACTACCTATTGAAATCCCTCATATTCTAAGCAAATGAAAACAATAACGCTGAACCACGAAAAATTTGTTCTTTCCATTTTCATTGCTGTAACCCTCATAGCAACCGTGTTCAAGGCTAAATACGTATGCATAGTTGCGGCCTTCGTAGCAGCCTTGTTTGTGACTAAAATATTTGCATGAACACAACGAAAGTAGCTTACACAACCATCGACAACTCACATCATAAAGAGCCATAACGTAACTAGCTTCACACGATAGGTTGTTTTTGCCCACACCACACTTTGGTTTATTTTTCGTGTCTGAGTCTACATTTGATTTAGATAATTATTTTTCACTTTTTATCATACATTTTAATCCTTCTTATTGGTGGGAATTAAGGCTGGGATGATACATATTTTTCCGAAGATGAATTTTGGTAGCCTAACTTTCAACACCTGCATTTCGATGGGGTTATAATATGCCCAGTGAATTTTGCCATACAATCATTCACACACCATTCAAGCCTCCCCAAATCCGAAAAGACGTGATGTTCAGGCCCAGGCTGTGGCAGGACGAGGTCTGATGATTCTGATTCCGTTGAAGCAGACTTTGTTCATCATCTACAAGACAAAGGGGCATGTAATAAAAACACCCAGCTAATACCTATACGCTGAGTTAAAAAAAAAGAAAAAGAAAAAGTGCTGGTGGTCTATCTAAGCCTGGTGGTGTGTGGCTTTTACTGTCTCTCATCACCATTCTCTCCACTCCAGTTATGCTCTGATTTACAACCCCCAGTGCTGGGCGTGCACTTCTATTTTTCATGCCATTTATCGTGGTTACCCTGGTCTTTTGTCACCGCTATTGAAGTGTTATTCTGTTACGCTTGTTCAAGTGTTAGTTTCTGTTACCTCGGCTGATGTGTTAGTTTCTGTTGCCTGTGCTGAAGTGTTATTTTTTACCTCGACCGAAGTGTTAGTTTTCCCTTACTCCAGTCCATTGTTCATATTCCTAAAACTGCGAGCTCGAAAACGTAACCAAGCTTCCGGTTTCTGTCAGTCATTTATGATGCAGATTTGGTTAATACATCCGATTAGACTTTTTCCCAAAGTACAAAGTGCAGTCACCTGTAGCACAGAGATGTCTGACAATTTGTATTTTTATCACTGTATCTGTACCTGCATCCGTATCAATAGGTGTTAAGAGCACTGCAAGACCGATCCTTCTTGGAGGGAGAATATATATATATATATATATATGGAGAGAGAGAGAGAGAGAGAGAGAGAGAGAGAGAGTTTTCGTCTGCTAATTGAATGTTCACTCTGGCATCAGTACCGACAGTATACTAAAGAGAAAGTGAGGAGATGGAGCGAGTGAGAGAGTAGGGTGACAAAAAGAATTAAAAAGTCCAGTCCTCAGCGAATTTCTGTCTCTGTGTCTCTTGTTTCTCACTCTCACTCTCTTCTGAAGGGCGTGTCGATCGTGGGCCCAACCGTGGCGTGAAAATGCAGCATCCCGCCCCGCTGCACTCACACTAACCTCACACTAACGCCTACGTCCCCTAGTTCCGTCTCGTGGATCCGGATTCACAAGCAAACTAAGGGAAGAATGATGCCCATAGGTGGAAAAGTTGCTTGAAGAGGGTCCAAGTTGGGCAAAAAATGTAGCACTATTCCCTGTTACACTCACACTAACACCTACATCCTACAATTAACTCTTAAGGACCCGGATTCAAAGACAAACGTATGCTATTACTTTATCTTTATTATTCCATCAGA
Source organism: Coenobita brevimanus (assembly GCF_032717465.1). Lineage (NCBI taxonomy): Eukaryota > Metazoa > Arthropoda > Malacostraca > Decapoda > Coenobitidae > Coenobita > Coenobita brevimanus. The sequence continues at coordinate 19,198,880 of NC_137033.1, forward strand.
AGCTACACGTTCCCAACATCTAGGACAAAAATCTTGGATAAAGTACCGCACAATAACTAATCCCTTCAATACGATGGAGTAGTTTTGTGATAAGCTTCAATCCGTCACAGATTTTTCTTTTATTCCGCTAAGAAGAGAATCATCAAACTTAACGAGCCGGAAGTTCTCCCATTAACCCACTCGGTTATGAGGTCTTTTTAAATTAGTTTTTATTTCCCCAAACTATTTTAATAAGTTTTGGAAGGTCCTGTCATAGTGGAGCCGTCAAAAACCAAAATCAAACAGTAGAAATTTTGGAAACTGTGCGAGAATGAATAGTTGATCAGAAGTTGTAGGGGATAAATGATCTTTGTAAATCGTGCAGCAGTCCCCTTGCGCACCAGTCACCAGTGGATTACCTCAGGGGTCAGTGCTGGAGCCGATACTTTTGATTTACACAGAGAATGATATATATTAAACATCCAAAACCTCGTGTGCTGCTGGAATAGCTCAGTTAGCGTTACATAAGTAAACCCGGCACCATTTGCTACATCCCAAACCCTTTTTTACGCTTTATAGGGCCTACTTTTTTTCCTTTATTTTCTTTCTTTTTCTCTCTCTCTTTTTTTTAAATTCCTTTCACGCAGCTAAAATGTCTGCACTCCTCACACCATCAGATTGAGTCCTCCCTGCAGCATATAAGATGGAAGGGATGGAAAAAGAAAAAAAAAAAAAACACCCTGTATATGATGTTTTCTTGTCTTCATCCTGAGTCCAAAGCTTAGTCTCCCCTTTGGCATTTTTTCTTTTCCTGTCTAGTGGTATTCAGGTACGTTTTCTTACAGTACTCTCTTTCATATCTTAGTGCCAGTCTCTCCCTTCCTTGTTTTCTGTGTCCTTCCCATACATGCAAGGCAGGCTGGAGTTGCGGATCCACTCCTGTTCAGATCTTAAACCCATAGCGATTATCTGCTTTAATGATCCTTGTACACCAGATAAGCATAAATCTGTTTCAGCTAAATAACCGAACAGTCAGAGAAACAGTCTTCCCAGTTCTGCCTCAAGAATATTTACAACTCGCGAAGTACAGTGCAAACCATGTCTCTACTAGTGCGTGTTTCAAGTGGTTCGATTTTTCCCCTACGTATTCCTCAAACTTTGGGAATATGCGTGTCTCTCTGTGTACGTGTAAATTATCCTGCTACTAAAATCCCCCCAAACCCGCAGATCCGCCACCCACTGAGCACTTTTCTTTCCGCACCAGTTATTCTCTGCGTGACGTTTTCCCTCATGCACTAGATATGTCTGTACTTCACATTTCACTTTCCCCATGCGAAAGTTTTGGCGCGCTCCACAAAAACCGCTGTATACATGCTTGATGTGTGTCGGTATCTGTATTGCCTCTCTGCGCTAGTTTTGCTATTATTCAGCCTTGTTAAGTGTTCGTGGCGGATACTGCTTTCTTACCCCAATCTTGTCTTACTGGATCGATAGTGTATTTTGATTTCTTGTTAGTTTATTGTTCTCTTATTTCCCTAGGGCTCGGGGCGGCTGTCTGAGGAGGAGCTAAGATTGGTGTTTGGCGGCCGGGAGGAAGGTAAGATGTTCTGCGTCTTGAGGGGTTAGGGTAAAACTTTTAATAACAGATAATTACCTCACGAGCACGGATGAACAAACCAAGAAAGATTTTTAACATCATCATCAACATCATCTACTTCCTCCTCCTCCTCCTCCGCTTCCTCCTCCTCTTCTGCTGCCTCTTCCTCCTCCTTCCTCTCCTCGTCATCATCATCTACATCTCTTGTCACACATAAATGGGGTGCAGTAGAGTCTAAGGGAAGGAAAAAAACATGGAAGGAGAACTTGCCTATAAATCTTGTAATATTTCTCAACTAGTTCCCTCAAATGACGTTTTTCTCACTTTATTCTTGATACTTTCCCAGGCTTTTATTGAGCTTAAAAGAGAGAGATAGACAGACAGAAAGAGAGACAGAGAGAGGAGTAACGAGAGCGAGAGGGAGAGTGAATGACGGAACAAAGACCGGATGCTGAACCACTGAAGATATAGAGCTCCCTGTCTCCTAAGATGCCTCCCCTGGACCCTTCCTTGGCCCACATCTTATACTTATCTCAAATTAAATATATCTTTAGGAATTATGGCTCTATTTTTTGTTTTTTATTTTTTGCTCAGATGAATGTTTTTTCTTGTATCTCTTCTTTTTTTTTGGCTCATTTTTTTTTTTTTTAAATTTTGCTTCTTTTTTATGGAGATTTTGTCTTGAGGTTATTTTTTTTTTTTTGACTCTGTAATGCCTTCAAGTTATGTATCCTTCTTGTTTTATTTCATTTTATTTTATTTTTTAATTGTTGGGGTGTTGTCAGATTATATGCCTATAAATAATAATGTTTTTAGTGTACTCATACCTTATATTTTTTTTGTCTTCCTTTTTCTGTTTATCCCTCTGTATATCTGTCTGTCTATCTATCTATCTATCTATCTACTGTATATTTACCTGTCTGTTTGTCTGTCTGTCTGTCTATCTGGCTATATATCAGTCTGTCTGTCTATCTACACATCTATCTATCCATCTGTCAGTCTATCTATCTCTCTATCTATCTAAATTTCTTCCGTTCAGCAATACAGCCAACGCCCCATACAACTTGCATACCAATGATGACCCACGTATTCCCTGCTGCCTCCCTCCCCCCCCCCTTCCTAGTGCCGGTGTACAGTGTGTTTGAGCCCCGGGTACTGTGGGTGGGTGCGGGCGAGGGTGTGGGTGCGGGTGCGGGCGAGGAGAGACACCGCCACGCCCGCAACGCCAACACCAACGCCTCCGAGCCACCCATACTCCAGTTCAACGCCCTTGGGAAGTCCTTCAATTTTAGGTTTGTATCTATTTATCTTTCTATCTATCCATCTATCTATCTGAATTGTGTGTGTGTGTGTGTGTGTGTGTGTGTGTGTGCGTGCGCATTTGTTTCTGACGTCGGTCTGTCTATTTGTGTTTGTCTATCTGTGTCTGTCTTTCTGTCTGTCTTCCCTGTCTCTTCTACTACTACCACCACCACCACCACCACCACCTCCTTCACTCCCACAGACTACAACGAAACGAGGAGCTGGTGTCCCCGGATTTCGTGTTCGTGGGTCGTGATGGAGGGAGGGTGAGTGTGGAGGAGGTGAGGCCGGAGCGATTGCAGTGTATTTACCAGGGAGAGGCGGAAGGCGGCGAGAGGACTGTCATTGCCGTGGAGCTGTGTGGGGAAGTAGTAAGTCTGTTTATCATTTATTTATTTATTTATGTGGATTTAGTTCTTGGCTTGAAAATGTAGGGTTTAGCATTCACTGTGGTTATTATTATTATTATTATTATTATTATTATTATTATTATTATTATTTGTACTTTATTTCTGCTACCATAGGAGTATTCAGCTTATGAAAATCCCCTGGAAAGTGAAGGGGTTTAAGAAGTCTGACAATAAGTAGATAGATAGAAAGATAGACAGAGAGATAGATAAATAAATAGGTAGGTAGACAGAAATTTATCTACACCGTCTCTCCCGGTGTTGTGGTGCAGCGTGGTGTAATGGCCAGCCCGACGGAGGAGTATGTGATAGAGCCTCTTCCCCCAGCAGTAGCCAGTAGTAGACGCAGACGAAGCTCCCGCACCGCCTACCCACACCCCCCCTACGCGCCCGCACCAACACACCTCATATATGCAAGGAGGAGCATAGCAGGACCCACTGTTGAAGGGAGTGAGTACCCGCATCAGCATCATTATTAGTATCCTCTTCCTCCTCCTCCTCATCATCATCGTAATCGTCATCATTATCACAGTTATCCTCCTCCTCCTTCTCCATATCATCATCATCATCATCATCATCATCATCATCATCATCATCATTATCATCATCATCATCATCATCATTATCATTATCATCATCATCATCATCATCATCATCTTTCCCTGCAGACATATGATATACAATACGTAAAAAAGGAAAAAGAAAATCTAAAATATGAAGCACAGTACATCATGTCAAGGTGCAGGAGAGGGACGCCTTCATGTGGTGGCACCGATATAACAAGAGTGGCTCCACTGCCTGGCCAGTCAAACATCGCTAAGCTGTTTCAATATATCCCGAAAGGAGGATGGTAGACTGCCGGAGAGGGACAGTTTCAGCCTGCAGTCCACTGGGTTCACATTTCAGATGAACTTGGAGCCACAACAACTACACCGTGCCAAGTGAAATGGGTTATAGATAGATAAATTGATAGAGAGCTGGATAGATAGATAGGTAGACAGATATTCTATTGACCACAGCTTACAATAATAATGGCAATTTATATACAAATACATAATACAATAATAAAACAAGTGAACCAGTTATATTTTTAAAACATTAACAAATCATCCAAGCCCTAGACATTTTCGCTCCACCTCACAAGTAAAGACCATCTGCATGTGTCATATTTCGTGTGTATTATAACCTGTTCGAAAAATGTTCATTGGAATATATGCTGAACTGGATGACCGTGAGTTTATTTTTTGAACATTTTTTTTTTCCTTATTTAAACTCAGCATCAGATGTTAGATGGAAGAATATGAGCCTGAAACACGTTAAATATTCGATCTGTGATTTTTTTCATGAGCAGAATCCAGAAGCAAAAGATCCTTCTCGTCGGTGTATGAGGAACGAGAGAGGGAGCGAGGAAGGGAGCAAAGATGGGAGGTGGGAAGGGAACAAGGATGGGAGCAAAGACGGGAACGAGGTGAGCCGGATGATGGGCAATGGAGGGAGCGAGGATGGGAGCAAGCATGGGAGCGAGGAAGAGAGCGAGGCGATTCTGGTGGGGAGCGAGGGAGGGAGAGAGGTGAGCTTGGAGGACGAGAGGACATTGGTTCGAGGCAACAGAGACGCTCCTACTACGACAGCTTCGAGCACGTAGTCGACTCCCGCCTAAGGTCTGACTGGGAAGACCAGTGGGACCATAACGAGAGGACCCACGGCAGGTGAGTGGGAGAGGAGCATTTCTATCACCATCTATACTCTGTTCACTTTAACTTGGCCTAAAATTGCGATCTCACCATCTTGAATGCTGAGATGTAACCACCGATTATCAGAAGAGTATTGTCCTAGTCACGAAGAAGAGCATTAGATAAGATTAGAGCCGTAGTTTTGTCTTTTTCTGTCAAGGAGCTGAAAGAAAAAAAAAAGTGAAAATCTCCGCCAAGTAAATGTGAATGAACTACAAGCTTTAACATCAGTTTCAGTCAAGTAATCAATTTTTTATTATTCTTATCTTCAGGCGATGTTTCCCCAACTTAGCAAGGATATTAGTGAGTGCGTTAATTAAGGACCTAAGGTAACCACTTTGAAAACTGTATCTCTAGCGGAGTAAAAATTGTCAGGAGATTGCAGGAATTAAGTGGAAAACACGTCATCAGATTGAAAGAGTTGACATTCTCCTCACTCACACCCACACTGATTCCCTCCCACACCCACATCCATTCCCTCCCACACCCACATCTATTCCCTCTCACCGTCCACTGACATATCCCTCTCGTGCAACCCATTCCCTCTCCCACAGTGTTCCTTCCAACATTACCACCATCCACACCCACACACTTCCTATTCACACCCAAGTTCCCTACCACATCCACACCCAAACTCACTGTCACATCCACACTCTGTTACATCCACATCCAAACTGTTTCTCCCATCCACACTTCCATTTCTCTCCCATCTACATTTGCACTCCTCCTCCCATCCACATCATCTCTCTCTCCCACAACATCCACAGTGCTTCTCTCCCCCACCCACACCATCAGCGAGGGACGCCTGGATATTGTGGTGGGGAGTGGAGGGCAAGAGAATTTATGGTGTAATATTATACCTGCTATTGTGTGCTGCATTTTTATTTCCTTTTATTATTATTTTGATACCAGTACTTCCTTTGTTTAGAAATCAGTTCATGCCATGTGATGCAACACATTCTCCCCGGGATCTGTTGCACTATGAAGATTAAGAGAACGTTTTGAGTTACTTAATCTGATGGTAACGTACAATTACCAAATATTATAACCTGCAGTATTTTTCCGTTCAGGTGATATTTATCCTAGTATGTAACTCAGCTTCATTAGATGTAAAATACATGCATTTTTTACCGATAAATCATGTTATTGAGAACAGTGTGATAAATTTTAGTTCCGACCTTCATGACTACAGAGAGGATGGCGAGGGTAAGGGCAGTGAAGTGCGGCGAGAACCCGATGAGCCTATGGACTTGTACATTGAGACCTCAGTGTTCGTGGACCAGGACCTGTACCGCCACATGATGGGCAACTTCCCGGAGGACACGCAGGACAAGGTGCTGGGAGTAGTGCTTGCCATGGTGAACGCGGTAAGTCATCTACCTTGCCTTGCCCTACCTTATGCATACATTCACACCAAACCATCCCCTACCCTACTCTACCCCGCCATACCCTGCCACATCGTACCCGTTCATGCCATACCCAATCCAACCTGATCCTTCCTTAATCTGCTTGTGAATACACCAAGACAACGAGTATATTACTCATAGTTACGACAAAGAACTAACCGCAGATTTGTGATCCATTAAGGCAAGTAGAATACCACATTATAAATGCGACAGGAAATTCAGTACAGGTTTGCGGCCATGAATTGATGTGTTTGCAGGCAGGGAACGGATCGCGTTGCAGACATGGAACTGATCTTAAGTTTATTCGTGAATCCAGGTCCAGCTACAATAACACAATCCTGGATCTTTCATTTTATATTATGGAAACCTAGAGGAAAAAATAATAAGGGAGCTCAGCGGAGAAAATTACGAACCAACTAACTGAGATGAAGTTGAATAAGCTAAATCTCAGCCTAGTACGTGATCTGATAAACAAAAAAAAAAAAAGGGGGAAAAGAAAGTTGATCGTAAATCTGTCTATAAATCCAGGTGCAGCTGCTGTACAACGACCCGTCCCTGGGCCACAAAGTGAAGTTCGTGCTGAAGCGACTGGAGATCCTATACCGCGACCCGCCCGACCTCCTGCGATCCCACGACATTGACCACTTCCTTACCAACTTCTGCACCTGGCAACGAGGACAGAACCCCGACAGGGACACCGATCCGCTGCACTGGGACCACGCCCTTATCCTCACAGGCCTCGATGTCTTTACTATCACGTCCAAGGGCAGAGTCAATTCCCAAGTCGTTGGTATGTGGTCGACTTAAGATTTTCTATTGTCCGTTTGAGGCTAATTCTTTATGCAGTGTGATTTGAGAGTGTATTCAAGTTATCTGTTATGCATAAAGGCAGAGTCAAATCACCAGCTTGCTAATATGTGTGTGATCTCGTGTGCTTTCTTTTTGTCCATTTGATTTCTTGTTTAGTAATGATATGAGTATAGGTTCGTTCAGATTTACATAAGTTTGTGGGATATTTGTAAAACACCGGAATATTTACTACTATGCCCCTTTCCTACCATGATTCAGACCTACCTAACTTTCCATCACGTTTCTCTATTTTGTCTTTGATCCTAAGGCTGATCCGCTGTGCCCTTGACCTACCATACCCCATCTCAACCTTGCCCTTCTTTGCCGTACCCCTGACCTTCACTTTCCTCTAATATACCCCTTCTCCTCCGTATCTCCTCCCCACAATACCTCTGTCCTACCATGTCGCTTCCCTGTCATACCCCATCCCTACCATTTCGCTGACCGTCACCACTATCTACAATGCCCATTACTTGCCATTTCTCCCTTATGTATCCTGTCCATTCCCCACCATACCCTTTCACTAAATCAAACCCTGAACTCTCCCCTATCCTGCCCCTCCCTCTCCCCTGCACCTGACCTCCCCTATCCCCCTTGCTCCGTTTTCCTCCCAGGTCTGGCCCCCGTGGCTGGGATGTGTACCCGTGCCAGCTCCTGCACCGTCAACGAGGGTCGCCACTTTGAGTCCGTCTATGTTATGGCGCACGAGATTGGCCACAAGTAAGTGTGTGTGTGTGTGTGTGTGTGTGTGTGTGTGTGTGTGTGTGTGTGTGTGTGTGTGTGTGTGTGTGTGTGTGTGTGTGTGTGTGTGTGTGTTAGTGACCAGTTTGTATTATATCTATTTTTATCTATAAGCTTGCTTTCCTCTTTTTTTTTTTAATTTTGCTTTTATCAGTTTCTCTTTTTCATCCTGCACCCCCGCAATAGAACCACATTATCTGAAAGTCCTTTTTTAGAATGTGTAGTTGTGTAATGGAAGTATATTTAAGTTAGTGATTACTATATGTTACCATCCTAATTATCTCAATGACCCACTTTCACTTAAAACTGGGTGGTTCACTCTTACGAGCCAAAACACAAAGGATTATTCTATTTTTCATTATTTAATTATTTATTTTCCGTATTTATTTATTTATTTATTGTATTTTGATTACTTACAGCCTAACCCCAAGCACTTATATGCCTCGTGAGTTGGGGGAATAGGAGAGAGGGAGCAAGTGGATGAAGAAATGACTGCCTAGACAAAGGTTCACTGAATGGATGCAAGTGGAGAGGTTGGAGGGAGATGCAGTAAAAACAAAAAGAGGGGGGGGGGGGGAGTTCAGGTGGGGGACGCGGAAGACAGGTAAAAGAGGGAACAATGACAGAGGAAGTGTAGGAGACACAAAGGGAACACTGTTTTGTATATAATCAGATGGGGGTGGGTGGGAAACACAGAGGAGAGTAAACGGAATGGAAAAAGCTCAGGAAGAAGTGAGAGAAACATGATTAAGACTGACTGAATACTCTTTGCCTTTGTCTCTGTATCTGTCTCGGTCTGTCTGTCTATCTGTCTATCTATCCATCTGTTCGTTTATCCTTCTATCTATCTCCCCCACCCCCCCTCTCTCTCTTTCTCAGCTTGGGCATGCGTCACGATGGGCTGCAAGCTGACAACAACTGTGATTCTGGTCGCTACATCATGTCCCCCACGCTGGGCTCCGGCAAGATCACCTGGTCACCTTGTTCTCGACGATACCTGCAGGACTTTCTCAGGTAACGCTTCCTTAATTATCACTATAGTCGATTTACTTTCATCTGACGGAACTGGGCCACTCTCCTAACTTAAAATCCTATGTGGTGATTACATGATTCGATGAGTTTTAGTTATGAGGTAGGAGTGTGCCTCCTTAGTTATTAGTCAAATCAGCTCTCCAGTCTGACCATACTTGGCCATCAACTGGTTTGGATTTATTGCCAGGTGAGAGTAAGTACGGATTTTGTCAGGTCATGCCCTTAATTGCATCATCAGGATCTCTTTCAGTATATTTCAGGTACTGCCAGTTGGACTTCTTCAGGTAACGCTCCGAAAAAGATCCCTAGTCACTTTCAATTTGTGCATGATCTTCTCACGTCACACCCTTAAATGATATCACTACCTTCACGTCAAATATAATTAGTCTTTAGTATGTTCACCATGTTTCCGTCGCTACCTGCATGCCTTCCCTGAATAATATCACTAGGGGCCATTCCAGTATAAATGAACTACAGGACTTCCGATGGTAATACCCCCGAATGACAACTGTTACATCCATTTTAGCTTACGGTTGCTGCCTTCCCCTTTAACAACATCACTAGAATCGTACCCAATACTCTTTTCGGTTCTTGATGCAATAATCGCTTTGTGATTCAATAATTTCGTCTATTTCCTTCCCCTAACTTCACTTCTATCTCCCTCTCCCCGCTTCAGGATTTTTGATTGGCTGATTGACTGGCTGATTCCTCTGGTCACACACAGTACAAACTTCACTAGAATAACTTTCCATTTGTGCTGGACTAACCTCAGTAGAGGTGACTGTAATGTATTTTTCAGCTGTTGAATTATCATAAAAATGTGCGGATGTATATAGCTTCTGCATTTACTGAGAACTGCTGCTCCCTGTAATATATATATATATATATATATATATATATATATATATATATATATATATATATATATATGATGCTGTTGATTGAGCTGTGATTTTAGTGTTGTTGTTGATGATGCTTTTTTTTTCTTTTAAGTCTCCCTCACTTTGTGCGGCATCCATGTATATTATATGCTATTGTACTGTGTTAACACTGGCTCAACAACCGTGGATGGTAACCTTGACAGGTCGCGGCAGTCATGGTGCCTGGAGGACCGCGCAACGCCACGGCAGCCACACCTGGACCACCAGGCACACTCCCTTCCTGGACAGCGATTCCCAGCCAACCAGCAGTGTATGTACGCTACACAGCATTAACAATACTGTCGTTTGTTGTCATTGTCGGTTTGTTGATAATTGTCAGAACTTGGCATTACCGCAGCTTCAATATAAAGTAATTTGTCTGTCTATCGTCAGACATCTTAATTGAGGGTGGGATGGTAGCGTTACATTTTATGACCCTTACTAATAAAGTTAGGAATGAGTCTCCTTGGTTACAAGTAACACATGAAACATTTCATGGAATGAGTGTGAAAAGTCGGTTGTGATGGCAATGAAAGCGGGACAATTGAGGAATATAATTACGAGTTGCGAGATGCGTAAATGATATGGAGTAAGAAAGTCTGCTGATCAGGTGGGGGGGGGGGTGTTCAGATGGTACGTCCGCGAAGAGAAAATGGACATGGCTAGGATGGCGAAGAGGGTATTTGTGAGCGAGTCTGATGGTACTGGGAGTCTTAGAAAGCCAAGCAGGTAGTCTGATAATCATGAATAAGTGAACAGGTGTGAGAAAGCGAAGTGTATGGCATGGTGCAAAATGATACAAGCGAGTAAGTTTATGGGAAGATGGAAGCATGGAAGGTCAGTAAGATGATGTAATAAGACAAGTTAGTGAAAATGTGAAAGGAAAACCTATGGCTTAGGTGGTTCAAAAAAATGGGGAGGATGACACATGCGAGTAAGTTTAAGGGGAAGAGGAATTATGGAAGGTTAAAAAGGTAGTTTGATAAGGCAGGTAACTGAAAATGCGTGAGGATGTGAAATGTGGACCTTTACCCCTTCAAGACGAGGGTGTAGGTTTGATTTCATTCTTGCTGCAACCAGACGATTTTACTCAGCTCATAGGAGACTTCTAATACCAAAAAAGGATTTTTGGATGCCCTTTTTAACTCCGTCAGTACTGATGATCTCTCTAAAGTTAATAAATTCGTTTGGAGGTAACAAGAGTGAACTAAAGTCTAACACCGGATGCTAGGGGATAAAGAGGATGTTCAGGTGTAACGTGCAGAATAAATCGCGAAGGAAAAGGCATTACGAAATTTCCAAAGCCACTTACAGTACCGTCCCAATCAGGTGAAATTAGGTGGGTAGTTTGGCCTGTGGGGTGGAGACGAAAAACTGAATGATTTGAATTATGAGTGAATGGAAGCTTGGTGTATTTTCAATGGGTACTGATGATATTTTTATTCTTTATTCATATTTTTTGTTATCTTTTTTTCCTGTTACTGGATCCCGCCCACCCAGTTCATAATAATGGGAGTAGCGTTAGGATGATGAGGAGGATGAGGATGAAGATGACTGTTCTGCCATGTTGTATTTGTTACTGTTAGATGGTGGTAAAGGGATGATGATGATAATGATGATGACGATGATGGTGATGATGATAATGATGATGATATTATTATTATTATTATTATCTGAGGAGTCGCGTATATATCGAGTAAAAACTATGATGACATTGGACCATCTCTCTAGCACCTGCTCTTTCGACTTGGTTATATCGGAACCACCACATGAAGGTAGGTGTCTCTCTCCCGCACTCCTTTGGTACTAAACAAGTTCATGAAGGTTCTGGGTAAATCTTCCAGCTCCAAATGTCTTTGCTAAGCTGGATAAAATCGTCTAGAGGTAACAGGGATAAATAAATAAAAAAATTGATACAGAAAGGAATAGTAAGGCAATGAAATGTTTTGTGGGATGAACTTGTGGTGATTCATTTTTTTTTTTTTCCGGTGACTGTTGGGCGGTGCTGTTGCTCGAATAACAGTGTCTCTTTGGAGGGAATGGCTGGAAGAGTGGAGAGAAGGACGTGCTGTAGAATAGAGAGGAAGTGGGAGGGTTTTGGATACTCGTCCCTTTCCCTGCGATGATGCCTTTATTCATGCTATTTATGCTAACTTCAGACTGGTATACGAGAATACAGTTTAGAAGAGACCTGTCGAACTGGAGAGGTTAGACAGAGCCTTCGTGAACACTATCAATACGAGAGGTTATTCCACAGTTGAATAAAGCTGTCCGTAGGTAGCCAGAATGAAGAAAAAAATACATAGGAGCTGAGAAGGTTGAGTCACTGAGGTCAGAAAAAATTAGCTACAGGACTAGCGTAAACCAGACACATGATGTCAAAAGAGAATTAACCACAAGTTAAGGATAAGCCACACTCAGACAGAACTAACGCATATAGAACAGTAGAATCATCGGTGTCTAAACTGGAAGAAAATAATTTTTTGTATAGCGTTATGATTTACAGAGGTGAACAGATTATCATCATCCACCCATTAGCTGCTGCCCAATTACACATACCACCCTCAACGCCTTTTCTATCCCCGAGATGGACTGCAGGAGAGGGGGAATTTCAGCCTGCAGTCCACTGAGTTCACGTCTAGATAAGCCTGGGGTCACAGCAGCAACAAAGGCCGTGGGACTAACACTACTGTGGCAAAAAGTACAGGGTGTGCAGTAGCGAAGTTCATTTACCCTTCAGTGTGTGTTATATATAGGGATTTCCGCCCCAGCCATTGATGTGGCCAGGGTGGGTCGCTGGAGGTGAGGATAATGAGGTGGGAGGGGAAGAGGGAAGAGGGAGGGGGAGGGAGATTGAGGGGAGGGGAGGGGATGGGGTGTCGAAGGAGGGGGAGGGAGATGGAGGGGATGGGATGGGATGTAGGGGAAGGGAGAGTATAAAAGGAAATGCTAGGGAGGGGGAAGGGGGCTGGTGGAAAGGAAAGAGAGGATTGACCGAAGGGTTGGGAGGCGATAAAGGAGACATAGACAAGGCAGGAGTGAGGAGGGGAGGGGGAAGGGGCGGGTAGGAGAGGGATAAAGAGGAAACGAATGTAGGTGTGAGAGGAAGATGAGGGAAGCTGTGGGAATGATTAAAAAATGGTGAGAGAGAGAGAGAGAGAGAGAGAGAGAGAGAGAGAGAGAGAGAGAGAGAGAGAGAGAGAGAGAGAGAGAGAGAGAGAGAGAGAGAGAGAGAGAGAGAGAGAGAGAGAGAGAGAGAGAGAGAGAGAGAGAAGGATGGAAAGCAACAAATGGGATGTGGTAAGGGAACGAAGAGAGGGATGGAAGAAAACAGTGTGAAGGGAAGGGAAGAGTGGAAGGTCATTACATGGAAGTACTGAAGGTCACACGAGGGAATTATTGTATCATGCTTACAGTCCAAATTACTGTAAATGAGTGCAAGGGACTGTGAATATGTGTAAATATAAGCAGTCCTTCTGTCCATATGCTCATTCATTTTATTGTATCATATTTCGCATCCACTTCGCTATGTGTGGGAGAGACGCTGATGGATAACTTAGTATATAAATTCTAAAGCAAATGATAGACATAGAGGTAGACTAGTAGATAGATAGATAGATAGACAGATGGCTAGACACAGACGGGGCGATCCTTCATTACTCTCTCCACTGCCCATAATAATAGTGAGAGAGAGAGAGAGAGAGAGAGAGAGAGAGAGAGAGAGAGAGAGAGAGAGAGAGAGAGAGAGAGAGAGAGAGAGAGAGAGAGAGAGAGAGAGAGAGAGAGAGAGAGAGAGAGAGAGAGTTATGTAATTGTTCATTAACTGTGCTCCATCAATGTCCGTCGCAACGTCTCTTTCATTCGCCTACCAAACACCTCATTAACCTCTTCCCTACCATGAAGTTTTCTATTATTTCATTCTTTCTACCGACAGATGATTTTGTACAAGGTTGGAGGACGAATATCAGTCAAATCTATTCATATTTATTGCCTGAGCAAGAGTCATTAAAATAGATAACAACTGAAACTTTAATATTGAAGGAAGAGGTTCTGCAGTCACTATTTCTCCTCAGATTGGGTTAGGCATGTAATCCATATTTTATCTATTTAATAATTTGGCAGCACAGTGAAGAGTGGGAAGAACAGTGGTACAAAGAAAGGCACAGTGTAGTGGATCTTCGTGCGCCGTAGAGAAATATAGCGGGTTCTTTTATTTTTTTTCTTAACTTGAAGATTCCTAACCCTTTTCAGCCTGGTAAATGTCTAGGTGTAGGCAGACTGGAGGGTCAATATCGCTTTTTTTTTTTTTTTAATTTAAAGTGACAAAATTCCGGTGAATATCGTTTATTTATTTATTTATTTAACATGACAAAATTCCTAACCCCCTCCAGCTCAGTTGATGGCAGAGTGTAGTCATACTGAAGGACTGACTTGATAAGTAATCAGAGACTCATTCCTACTTCATATATGAGGGTCATCGAATTTCAAGCAACCACGATTCAGTTTTCAGGTTTCAGAGTGATCCAGTTCTGCCATGTAAAAGCAAATTGACCGTAGTACAACATATCTGTCTGTTTGGGCATCAAGGCAGGAACTGAGAACCGTACTGTGTTTCGACGAAGGAAGCTCATACTTTTTACACCTACTGTAATTTCCTTGTTTCTCATAATTATATGCATTCTTACTCTGTGTGCTGGTTCTGCCCCTCTTTCCCTCCCAGTAATTATATCCATCCTTGCCTGTCTCTTGGCCTCCTCTGCTCCTCCTTCCCTCCCCAGCTCCATCCTTGACCATGGCCGCTTCCTGCATCCATTATATAAATAATTTCTCCTAACCTCCTCACCCCACACCCTCAGGCCTGCTGAAGCATGGTGTGGGTAGCGAGCACGCCCCCACCCAAGACCTGGAGGATATCTGCCAGGACTTACATTGCCGCAGGGACCACTACACATGGACGTCACACCCAGCGCTGGAGGGCACTACCTGTGGACACCGTATGGTAGGTATATTAACACTCGCAGTCCAATGACCTGTTTTTTAAAGATGATGATGGTGATGATGATGATGATGATGATGATGATGTGATATATGACAGTACAAGGTTGAATGATAATGGATGGATGGACGGATGGATGATGATGATGATGATGATGATGATGATGGTGAAGATGATGATGATGATTTGTCTTGTGTTTCTCTCCGTCCAGTGGTGCCGAAGAGGGAGATGTGTGGAGGATCCTGAAGCACCTCCTCTTCCCCCCTCCTCTACTCCTTCCTCCTCCTCCTTCACCTCCCCCTCCACCTCTCCCCTGAGTGGTGGGGGGAGCCATGGGGTAGGGGGGGAGTGGGGGCCATGGTCGGAGTGCCGGTCGGAGTGCCTGTACGGCGTGGACGGCATCCTGTCCTCAGGCAGCTCTGGACTGGCACTGTCTGAGAGGCGATGTAGGTGAGGCTGGTAGCAAACAACTAATTAGAGGAGTGGATGTAAAAACGGTTAGAAATATTTTAACCCATACACATACAGCACACACATGTACACATATACTTATATCCATCTATCTGTCCATTTGTCTGTCTATAGGTAGATAGATAGGAAGGAAATGTAGATTATCGTGCGGACAATGCTGGTTAGCAATATTCTGATGATAAGTGGGTGTGCATAATCTAGACAAATGGAAAGTAAGACAAGGAGAAAGTGTACTGTGTCCTCAAAATAAAATAATTTCCATTCGTCCATAGGAGGTGCGATTCAAACTATAATCCTTTGCAGAACGTGCCACGGGGAGTACCGGTACCGCCTGTGTTCCGCGGTGGAGGAGTGTGGCATGGGCAGGCGAAGGACACTGCAGGACTACGCTCACGACACCTGCAGGACACTTGCCAGGACATCCACACTCCTCACAGGCACCGCTGGAAGGGTACCCGACAGAGGTAAGTGTCCGTGAATCATGACCTCCGGCTGGATGGGGATTGAAAAGGAAATGTCTAAAGTTTTGGTGCTGATGATGATGATGTGGGAAGAAAACTTACTATTTCTGATGCTGGTTTCTCTACCCAATCTCCTCATTCCAGTCATAGAATGAAATAACATACGCATGGTCATAATCTTCTCTGTAAAAAAAACTGTCCTTGAAAGGTATCATTGGGTCTATTGCTGTGTTTTTTTTTTAGTGCCATCATAAATTCTTTCATTCTATTTTTTCTCTCCCTCCTCCCTCCCCCTCCCCACTCTCTCTACCCTCCACCTCCATCATCTCTCCTCTCCCAAGGTCCGGTGCACTGTGAGGTTGAATGCGACACTATTGGAGGTCGAGATGTGCAGTCAACTGGTCGAAGTTTTCCGGATGGTACCGTGTGTCAGTCGCCTTCCTCACTGCCGGCATTCTGCGTGGCTGGGGCTTGCACGGTGAGAACTGTTGTTATTGTGTTATGGTCCCAGGATTACGTAGATGTGAGCCCGATGATCTGCAGGCTTGAATTGTCCTTCTCCGTCAGGCACCATCTTCAAGGCGATTTTACATAGATCAGGAAAGACGTCTTGAACTAGAGGTATTAGATACACACTCTATTAATTACTGGAACACTAAAGATGTCTTAATTAATAATAAAAAATGGAGATGGCATGAGTAGAACAAAAAACACGCCATCAAACTGAACGGTATAAAATTAGCAAAACTGAACCTTGCTTCCAACGTAAATGCGGAGCCATGATGCAGTGATGCTAGGCTGACATTAAGTCTAAGGCCAAATATAATTAAATAAGATAGGGAAAAGACGTGGCACTACCTTTCCTGCAGGAGTGTCATGTGATCAAGTAATCAGCTGCAAAAGAACGTGGGGCATCTTTGTGTGTGTGTGTGTGTGTGTGTGTGTGTGTGTGTGTGTGTGTGTGTGTGTGTGTGTGTGTGTGTGTGTTATTTTACGTGATCAGGCTCTTTCTTTAAATCGTGTACTGTTTCTTTCCCACTATGTTCATCTCTTTCTATTTTTTACAGCAGAAAACTTATGTAGGTTCATAGATTCAACGTATTTTTCATTTTTTTTTTTTTTTCAGGAGTTCCGCTGTGAACCTGACGCCCTTTACGGAGCTGACCCCTTGACCTGCCGACCTGACATGGGGGCCCCCGACCCCCACCGTCCCCTCGGTCCCCAGCGCCCCTCCCCCTCCAACATCTGGGTCACCCCCATCACCCCAGACCACAATTTTCGGGTCCCGAAGTGGGGGCCCTGGAAAGCTGCTTCTGCCTGCCGTTTTAGGTAATGGAACCCTTCAGACCAGTGACATTCGTATTTTTATTTCATGCTTGCTACAGACAGACGATTTTCCTCAGTTTACGGAAGATTTTTGATAGTGGAGGGGTTACTGAAGGTGATATCTAACTCTCCCAGTTCGAAAAGCCAATTCTAAAGTCAGTGAGAGAGGTCTTCCAGGGTAAATCCAAGTGGCTGGTTAATAACGCCTGATATACGTCTTTCCAGTTGCCTGCGTCCGGCCAAGGGTATTCAGTTGGTGAGCAGGGAGTGTCGTGGAAAAGGATGTACGGGTGTCAGTAGAAACATTCAGATCTGCACGCCGCCTAACCCAGTGAGTACTTTAATTCACTTTTCTATTTAACCCTTTGACTACCAGGATTTACTTTGACAAAACAGATTAAATCAATAGGAGAAAACCGATTAACCCAAATATATTTTGAAGCTTTTATCTGCTAGTGTTACACTCAGTTGAACGAATTCTTTTGGTGTTAGCTTAAGATATCACAGAGCACCAGCCTTAGTGACAGAGTTAATTTCTTCACCACGGGAGGCCTTTCTTGAGCCTGACTTGAGAGATTCTGTTATAATGATGTTATTTATATTAGTTTGTGTCATAAGTGCTCTCTCTCTCTCTCTCTCTCTCTCTCTCTCTCTCTCTCTCTCTCTTATATTAACATTCATCCCCATATCTTCTCCATCTCCTTCCCCTCTCTCAGCTGGACTGTGACAAGCTTATGACTCCCTTCGAGTATGCCAGTGAGGTGTGTGGCCGCTTCAGGAGCAACGTGGATAAGCTTTCAGGATTGGGGATGCAACTGGTCAGCACTGGAGGTGAGTAAGTGGCATTGTAGGCTTCGTAACTCCTTTTCCTAAGCTATTTATTTTGTGTTATATCTTAGCATTCACTTGCATATTAGAGTTTTAATATCGACAGTTTCCATTGATATTCTTGGGGATAATGAGACTTAATGTGTAGAATAATTCGCTAAAGGGGAGATGTTTCGAAATCGCCAGTGCCGCTTACAATACGATCTTGGTAGGTTATCCGTACTACCTCTCTGCAGATTTCCATGACTAAAGAAAATAACGATGCTTACACTGAAGATGTTGCACTGCCTTCTTCCATCGTCTCCCACTGCTCACACTTCTCTCCATCTCCTCTACCTCATCACTCCTCTCACCCCTCATTCATCCCGCACACACCTCTCATTCCTCACTCCTTTCTCACTTTCCTGTCTCTGCTCACGTCTCTCTCATTCCCCTCTCCCTTCTCACTTCTCTCTCACGCCCCTCTCCCTTTTATCCTCTCTTCTTCCTTATTCCTCTTACACTCCTCCCTCACTCCCCCTCCCTCTCTCACTCATTCCTTTTCCTGTCACTCCTCTCCCTCACTGATTCCCTCTATCTCTCATCCCTCAGACGACCCTGACCGGCCCTGCACGGTCGCCTGCCAGGACGCCCTTTTAGACTACCGCTTCTACCGCGTCAACGGCAAGGACGGGTGGTTCCCCTTCGGCACCGACTGCTCCAGGGACCGAGGCGGCAGACTGTCCTACTGCCTCAACGGGAAGTGTCTGGTGAGGCGCAGGAGGAGTGGAGGGAAGAAGGGGAAGGAGAGCACGTGGAGATTTTGATTTAACAATGAATTATGAACACTGAAATGTAATGGAAAGATGCGCGCTCACACACACACACACACACACACACACACACACACACACACACACACACACACACACACACACACACACACACAAAACTCTTCCTCTCGTTGGTATATATCGAGTTTCACCGCCTCTGTGTTTTATCTTCTTTTTCTCGGCGTAAATCGTATTTGTACATGTCTGTATCTCACCTAACACAACTCTTCCTCTTGTTTAACCCTCTTCTTTGATTTAACACAGCTCGTCCTCTTGTGGGTATATTTTGCATTTTTACATCTTTCATCAAGTAACGTTTTTGAGTCGTCTGGCGCAGGTTTTATATCGTCAATTGCTCTCCCACTTCATTTCCACTCTCTCTCCTTCGTCAGGATTTCTCAGACGAAGGGACGCCACTCCGGAACACCATCTACACCGAGTATGAGCGCAGTCGCGGCCGCTCCTTCGACCTGGTGCCCATAGAGCGGGGGGTGCCACTAGAGCTGCAACACGCCCCCCCACCCACCCTGTGGCACTCCTGGAGAGGGCGCAGGGATGTCACCTCATCCTCCCACCTCCTGTCAAGCACCGTCACTGACCAGCTCATTCTGTCATTAGTGGATCAGATTAACCATACCAGTAAGTTCACTCCAGTAACTTCATCCTCTCACTAAAGTTCATTCGTTCGTAACATTGCTGCGTATTTCCCCTAACCTTATCTAACATAACTATATCACAGTCTCTCATACCTTTTCAGTGACATCCCGAGGCAGGGGCGTGGACGAGCCGAGTGCATCCATCGACTTCAAGAATCCGCTGTTCGTGAGTCACCCTCCTCCTGCCCCTGGAGACGAGGCCACGGATCAGGAGGCGTTCGTACAGCCACACGCCTTCCCTCTGACACCCCTCAACCCACAAGGACATCACGGAAACAACGGCAGCGTCTCCAGCAGGTTTGACGAGGAGATGGTTGAGTATAGGTGGAGGGTCGTGGTGGTGTCTCCTTGCTCCGTCACCTGTGGATACGGTGAGTGAATGTGTGTGTGTGTGTGTGTGTGTGTGTGTGTGTGTGTGTGTGTGTGTGGATATTAATAGAATTTGTAGTATAAAAGTCAGGGGATGGTCAGTGTGAATAAGAATTTATTTGGGTTTTGAAATACATGGAGGAAGCGATTCGTATTACTTGTTGGAGGGCAACTATAAAAATCGCTAACATAATTATTGAATGATACACATAGTTTTTAATTTCAATAGATTTTAAACATTTTTCTTGCTGCTTGAGATTATAACCCGTTTGAATTTTAGTTTATGCATTATTCACTCTTTCTCCAGGTTACGAGGAGGTGAAGGTTGCGTGTATGAGGGTAAAGGAGACGACAGAGGGGAAGGAGGAGGAGGAGGAGGAGGAGGAGGAGGAGATGGAGAAGTGGAGGTGTTCCTCGGTGCCTCCCCCAGCTGAGGCAGGGTATCGGAGGTGTCGGAAGGGTCGTTGTCCGCTGGAGACACTGGAGGCGTCTTCCTCTAACTCCTTCATCGGTCGCTGGTTGGCCGCCGTATTGAATGACGTCAGGAAAACAGGGAGTCGATTATAAGCACTCTGTTTCTTAGGTAGCTAATTGTTTGTCCGTTGTTATTGTTTATCTGAATCTTGTACAGTCATGAGTAAGATTTCGCCAACACTTCTTTGACGACTGACGGATGTGGAAGGCAGGAAGCAGTGAAGAGGACTGTGGGCAAAATTTTTGTTCATGGCTGTCCAATAGGCATCAGAATTTCTGTCCCCTCTCCTGTTTTTATCCTCACGGGCTTTGAAAATCAGTGTGGTGAATCTGAAACAACTGACACTGAGGACTTTACTCGGGTTCAGATCAGCGTCATGTGTGTCAGGTCCTGCGGATTCGTCACACTGATTTTTAAAGTTCAAGGAGAGAAAAATATTAGAGGTGATAGAATTTTTACATATAACTGTACTTATTGTTTAGTAAGCAAGTAAATGTGTATTTGTTTTTTTTTTGTTTTTGTCTTGTTAATTGTTTGTGGCAGGGATATAGTAGGTTGTAAGCACTGTATTTTTATTGACTTATGTGTATGATGCTTGTGGGCTAACAGGGACACAGATGTATGCACTGTGTTTAATAGGTAACTGTTTCTGTGTTTGTGTATGTGTTTGTGTGTGTGTTTGTTTGTGTATGTGTTTGTGTGTTCATACGTGTGTTCTTTTAATTGTCTGGTCATATGAAGAATGCTTATGGGAGAGCTAAAGTGACAGGGGAACAGATAATTATATTGTAGTTAGGTTATTGTTTGTTGTAATTTGGCTTCATGATGTCACTGATGAGTAGCTACTAAAGTGTTGAGAAGCTGTTGTTTGTTTAGGAGATAACCCATTGTGGCCAAAATCTAGTTTTACTCACTCACTACCAAGACTTCTTAGTTGTTTTAGCTTTTGAACAACCAGACGATTTCATCTTTGTAATGCTTTTGTTACATATTCTAAGGACGTTATATCCTTAGATGGGCAAAAAAGGTGAAAAAGTTGATAATACCGAAATATATGTATCTTTATTTTTCTCTGCAACTGTGATAAATATTATAAACTTGTCACGGATTCGTGAACAGACAAATGAAAACAAACTAACTGCCTTACACATGGAGGGAAGTGACGAAACAGACATCCAAAAGGAAATTTATCAAAGCTACAAAGGAGTGTTGTTTCCAAGACCTGCTCAGAATATTAAAGCGTATTGTGGGGAGCAAATCTCCACATATTAATTTAGGCTGTACGTTGTCTTTGCGTGTGTGGAAGCCCTGTCTGCGGTTCCTGGCTGTGTGAGGAGGTGGTAATCCAGTGGTTGGAAATATGAACTGCTGCCTGAAAGGACGCGAATTTAATCCTAGCCAGGGGTAAGGATCACTCTGATGCTTTGGACTTAGTTAAAAACATACTTTTTTTTTTTTTTTTTTTTGATCCCCAGAAGACCCACCGACATTTCCTAAAAACATTAAACACATTCTTGCCAAACTCATTACACTGTTACTGACAGAAATGTCTGTAACGGTTGCAGGAACGAGCCTGGTATTACTGTCATAACTATTGTATTCACAAAACATTGATTGAACCCCAAGACTCAATGTAGTTTCATCAACAGCAGGTACCTCTTTGTGTTGCTGATGTACCCTATGTCGATGTGTAAGGTATTCATGCAGGATACTTAACTGTAATTTTTGTCGCATACTGATGACATAATTAGGCCAGGAATTTTATGCAGGTTTTTACATGATCGGCAAAGTGTGTATAAGGGCGCTTGTTTTTGTGTAAAATAGTATGCATTATATACAAAGTAATTTTCAAGAATATTGTGATCCAGTATATAAATTATCATAGTGCAACAGGTAAATAGTCTGATGCAGATACAGAGTGTTCACTGAAAGGGCGATTACCCTCCAGTGAGGATGGTGCTGTCACGAATGAGTGGGAAGCATTAACGACTAGACTTAAATTACCCATCCAAGTATTTATATACAGTATATTCTGTACATATATATATATATATATATATATATATATATATATATATATATATATGCACTACCAAACATATATTTAAAACAAAGTGGTCAGTGTCTTGAACGAGAGCCACATTCCTTTACATTGATGTTAGACGCTGATTTTATTAAATTTCTCGCTAGAAAGAAACATTGTCTTTCTACTATATATTAGTCAGGAGGATCATCGTCGGTAAAGCTAAGTTCCAACCAGATTATCTAACTGGGTTTAGGGCTTCTGGCGTCTGGGGCGAGGAGGGGAGGGCATGCTAGGCTGTGACAAAGGGAATCCACTACTCTGAGCTGTGCGAGGGAGTCGACTCAACGTCTTCCGTATCTCGTGTCTCCGTTCAGCAGGATCGATGTGGGGCTTGGCCTTCACAGCATGATCACCCGTCTTTTGAAGGTGGTCGAGAGTTGAAGTGAAGTCTCCTGCACTGTGTACCTCTTGACTCGGTGCCACCTCCAATGTACGACTGCTGAAGAATGGATGGACTGGGATTTTGCCGGATGGCTTGTGGGGCTCCTCTCCTTCGTGGGGTAGTTCAGGGTGGTAGTCGAAGTAGCCGAATGTTGGGAAGTCCAAGAAGTATGGGTCGAGATCGTAGCCGAGGGAGGGGAAATGATGGGCGCCTCCAGACTCTCCCACCGTTTCAATCACCCTGTTGGATATCAAAAAATAGTTATGTATTACCTTTTCCATTTTAATATTGTCAGTATAATGACGTATTTGAGTGTTTAGTTGTTGCTATTAGCAGACTATTTTATTTAGCCTGGAAGAGAAGTTTCGAAAAGGAGGGGTTAGAAACATTAATCTATTTGCTGCTGGATCGCTCTACTAAGCTGAATAAAATCGTCTGGGAGCAATAAGAATGAACGACAAATGATGCTACTTGGGGTAAAAGAATAGAGCATAGAGTGAATAGAGTACATTTTTCAGGTACCTGTAAAATATAAGATTATTTTTAGGCCGTTTGCTTGTTGATACTGGAGAATTCATAGTACTGTACATCTTTCTTAGGTGTTTTTCATCCACATTACACTTTAATATTTTCATGCATGTTATTTGGACCTTTTTTAAATATCGACATAGGGTACATCAGCAACACAAAGGATTGGTATCAGTCAAAATGAATCGCAGAGGAGGAGGTGTTGAGAAATGTCCCCAGATCAACGAGAATACGACCTTTCATGATTTATAGACCAAGAGGACAACTTCCTTCACCACTTACCCGTGTTCTGGAATGTAGACAAACGGCTCTTTAACTGGAAGGGATATGGGAGGGTCGTGAGAGGTGTCGTGGGGGGTTTTTGGTGGGAGTTTGTGGGGGTCGTGTGGGAGGGGGTCGAGTGGAAATTTGTGGGAGTCGTGTGAGAATGGGTCGAGTGGGAGTTTGTGGGGGTCGTGTGGGAGGGGATCGAGCGGGAGTTTGTGGGGCTCGAGTGTGGGTTTGTGGGGGTCGATTGGGAGTTTGTGGGGCTCGAGTGTGGGTTTGTGGGGGTCGAGTGGGAATTTGTGGGGGTCGAGTGGGAATTTGTGTGGGTCGAGTGTGGGTTTGTGGGGGTCGAGTGCGGATTTGTGGGGGTCGAGTGGGAGTTTGGGGGAGTCCTTGGGGGAGCCGAAACCAAGATGGTGTGGAGGTTTGTTGTGAATGTCGTGAAATTCGTCAAAGTGATGTGGAGGACCGCTGAAGGCATCTAGGGAGTGTGGAGTCCGGCGAATATGGCCTGGGTGATGTGGAGGTCCATGAAAACCGCTTAAGGGACGTGAAGGGCCGTGAAAATCGCCTGGGTGGTGTGGAGCGCCATGAAAAACCCTGGGGTGGTGTGGAACTCCGAGTAAAGCGCCTGGATGACGTGGAGGGCCGTGAAAACCGCCTAGGGGGTGTGGAACGCTGTGAAAATCTCCTGGGTGATGTGGAAGGCCGTGAAAATCATCCGGGTGATGTGGTGGAGGGCCGTGGAACCTGGGAAAGCCTGGGAATTTCGGGTGTGGAGCGGGGCCGTGAGGGAGGATGTGGTTGTCTAGGGGGTGTGCGAGGGGTGCGTAGGGGTCCTGGGTTAGGAGGTCCCGAGGAAGGGTTTTATAGGGCAAGTTGTTGATGGGTATGGCCTGAGTGATTGACGGTGGGTGTTCGGCTGCCTCTACCAACACGGCCACCATCAGCACCGTCACCTGGGGAGATGAAAGGGAGGCATATTAGCACCCATTCTTGCTTGACTCAATCTCCCATGAACAAAATGATCTGGAATCAACTGAAATGAATATAATAGGGAAGCATATTGTTACTCAGGCTGCTATATTCAACCTGATGAATGAAATCGTCTGACTTGCTGCAATAGGATACTAGAGTTGTCCCGACCATTAGAAGGTTAATGACATAAACCTCCGTCAGGCTCCTGTGGCTCACTCTCAGCTGAATAAAATCGTCTGTCAGTACCTGGAATGAAATACAGAAATAGAGATGGTTAATATTTTACTCTTTGGCTGGGGTGTTTCTGTGAGCTGAGTATAACCAGGATCCTGAGTACAACAATATAATGGATTTTCTCTTAATTTTACTCATGGATGAAAATTGGTAAGGCGGTCTGAGTAAGCTTTTCCTGTGCATTTGAGTTAGCTAGTCTCTCTCTCTCTCTCTCTCTCTCTGTCTCTCTCTCTCTCAGTTGGATACCTTATTCACCATTCAGATAAACCCCAACACACACACACACACACACACACACACACACACACACACACACACACACACGTTGCCGCTGAAGGCCAAGGAAGAACTAGAATGATACAGGAAAACAAGATTCACCGGGAATAGCGTCGTTTACCTTTCACAAGTAATGTTTTCTCTGTTACTGAGGTCCTTTACCTCTCTCCCCGCCTCGCCTCCTCCTCTTTCCCTCTTTCTGGCTACTATGCTCGTCTCCAGCACCTGTCTCTCTTTCCCCTTGTCCCTCTTCACTCAACAGAAAGATTAGGGACCTAGATATAACGCTGACTGTTCCAGGGCGTGATCTAGAGGAAGGTATGGGACTTCGAAAGAAATAATTGTGTCCCTTAATGATCTCGTGTGGCTGATAGGCATGGATTCCAAGGATTTTTCCTGCATTTACTACTACCACTACTACTACTACTACTACTACTAAACACACACACACACACACACACACACACACACACACACACACACAAGTATGTATCTGGGTATTATTATTTAATGTTTAAGAACAAGAATTATGTCCACACTGCAGTTTCTCTCTCTCTCTCTCTCTCTCTCCCTCTCTCTCCTCTCTCATTTTCTGGATCGTACACCCAATCCTTATGTCGAGAAAAAAGGACATGATGAGGATGATGATGATGATGATGATGATGATAATAATAATAATAATAATAATAATAATAATACTTTTGTTTTTACCTCCTTGTGAATTAGATGGGGAGCGGTTACTTTATTCTCCACTTACAGCGAAGCGTGGGAACGTTCGATCAAGCTGGCGGGGAGGTTCGGTACGTTTTAATATCAACAAACCTTGAATCAGTAACATGTAAAAGGATGCTGAGGTGTGATGTGCGGAATAAATAGCTAAGGAAGAGGTGTTACAAATTCTCCAATGCCTTGTGTGAAACACGTGACCGTCAGGAGGAAAGGAGACACAGGGTTCAAAGTTTCGGAATGAGGTACTGCCGGAGAACTAGACCTGCAATTCGCTTCATCTCATCTTCCTTCCATTTTTTCTATCTCATGTTTCGAGCGAGCGAGATCTAACAATCTACCGTTGCAATGTCTACTTATCTTCCGTGGGTGTCTGGTTTACTGTGTGTGTTTGTGTGTTATTTTACTCCTCATGAAACGCTACCGCCGTTCGTATTGTCTGTTTTAGTTCATCGTTACCTTTATACGTTACAAAAAGAGTTTGTGTTGTCTGCTCTGCTCTGCACAACCTTCCGTCTCCTTGTCTGCGTCAACATCATCATCTTCGTGTGTAGAAAGAAGGGTGTGTGCCGTCTGCTCTGCTCTCCTCATCGTTTCCGTCTGCTTGTCTCATCGTTACCTTCATGAATTGGAGAGTAAGTGTATTATGTCTGCTCACTCCCATCTCAAAGGCTCCTTCGTGTGTATCAATGTTTGTCTGCTGTCTGCTTTGCTTCTTACCGCCTTATCTTTTATCCTGTGTTAGAAAGTAAGAGGGTATTGTTTGTTCTGCTCCCAGCACCGTATTATCTTCCTGTCTGCTTGCCTAATCGTTACCTTCGTTGTAATCGTACTCAGAGAATTAGCACCTGACAGCAACGTTCCCAGCAAACACGTCATTATTCTCCGTCTGTCTGTTTTTTGTATACACACACACACACACACACACACACACACACACACACACACACACACACACACACACACACACACACACACACACACACACACACACACATTTCAGAGAATTTCTTACACTCTTCCTTAGCGATATATTTCGGTGCATATTATTCTTTTCTAAGGTGATTATATTCTTTGATATTGGCGTAGGTGACAGAAGAACAAGAAATATCTGACGTCCTGTAATCTTTTTGCTTTAACTTGGCTAAAAATTGTCACCTCTCTCTCTCTTGAATGCTGAGTTGTAACAATTTATTAACACAGAAATAGGATGCTAGTCATGAAGAAGTGCTTAGGCTTAGAATGCAAAAGATATAAGTAAGAGAGTGACGAGAATAGAAGCCCTTGACTTTCCCACTTTCTCCGTCCCTGGCGAGGTAAATAGCGACATCTAGTGACGTCTGTGATATATGGGACAGAGAGAGAGAGAGAGAGAGAGAGAGAGAGAGAGAGAGAGAGAGAGGGAATGTGTGTGTGTGTGTGTGTGTGTGTGTGTGTGTAGTAACCTCTCTAAATCAAAAACCACTCTTTTATCAAAAAAATAAATTTGCTTAGAGACAGCAATCCTAATAAAGAAAAATATTTGCTGAAAAGAAACATGAAGAACTGAAGAGGTGCAGTACATCGTCTCACGGGACATTACGCTCAAAGTTAAATATTTATCTAACCACTTTCGCTTTCTTTAGCAACGTCGGGAAGTGTGGCGTAAGACGGACGGCAGCTGACTGGGCAAAAGTGAATATTTTAGCGGAATCTTATGCTAATGATTCAAGCCTACTTACTACGAGAGGCCGTTTCGAGGCTTAATAAAACCGACTGACGGTGTAACTTATAAACTCTGCTCTTTTCACCCTAACTTGATCCAGATTTTCGTCCTTTTGCAGCTTATTTCACGTAGATCATTGGCAGAAATGTATAATACTCGTACTACGGCTATATATCGTTTACATAGCACTGTTTCGTGTGTGTGTGTGTGTGTGTGTGTGTGTGTTTGTGTGTGTGTGTGTTTCTACTGCCCTGGTTTGCCTCAGGATATGAATGATCAGCTAACATCAAAACTCGTTCACTTTCTCACACGTGTTAAGGAAAGTACAAAGAAATCAGTGAAGCTCAGTTAATGGTGGCCTCTTTGTAACGATATGTTGATAACTGAAGTACTGTGATTACTGTATATGTAGAGGGATCTTGATATCAAAGTACCGTGAAATGCTGAAACGGATGAATTACACTCCCGAACAGAAAAGGGTATGTAGGAGGTCAGGGTGGATGGTGATGGGAGAGACTGTTCTGCGGTGGACTGACACTGATGATGATGATGATGGTGGTGGTGGTGGTAATTGTTGTAGTGATGATGGTGATGATGATGATGATGATGCAGAAGTGGACGTATCTCCCAGTATGCAACACTTATATATGTAAGAGTAGTTTTTTCATCTAACGTATGTTGATTTTTGCAACACTGTGATAATGTGCAGTAGCGTATCAGGGTCATAACTTTTGGTGTGGAAAGTAGGTGTGTGGGTGGAAGAGGAGGCACACACACACACACACACACACACACACACACACACACACACACACACACACACACACACACACACACACACACACACACACACACACACACACACACACACACACACACACACACACACACACACACACACACACACACTACAAAGTCTGTGTGTGTGTTTGTCTCTGCCTGTCTGTCTATATGTTTATCAGTCTATATATCTGTCTATCTATCTCTCTACCTACCTGATTACGTACCTACCTGCTTACGTACCTACCCACCCACCTATCTACCAACCTATCTATCTATCCACCCATCCATCTGTCTCTTTCTGTGTCTTTATCCTTTTGTCTGTCTGTCGTTAAAGTCCCCAGTGACAAACCAACACCTGTAATAAGTGGTGCGGAATTACCTGAGTGCTTCCGCCAATCTCGGTAACCACGAAAGATTGGGAGAATTTTGGAGCTGGTTTTCTCGTGTGAATTAACACTTTCAGAGCCATGTGTTATCGCCAGCCAAAGCTCACTGACACTTCCCGACCGGCTGTGGCCTTTATCATCATCATCATCATTATTATTTTTATTATTATTATTATTATTATTATTATTATTATTATTATTACTCTTCTTCTTCTTCTTCTATTATTACTATTATTATTTTTACCTCTGCCAGGGAAGTTGGACTGAGGTTATGTGTTCGTCCATGTCTGTTTGTCCGTTTGTGTACAAGATGTCTCAAAACATTGTTGTTGGATTTCAATGAGGTCTTGTGGAATGATGGGCAATGGATGAAGCAAAAATTGATTATCTTTTGAAGAGGATCCGAATCTGAATGCAGGAATAATATATATATATATATATATATATATATATATATATATATATATATATATATATATATATATATATATATATATATATATATATATATATATATATATTTTGCGTTGGCGGAAGGATGCGTTCTTTGAGTGCTTTCAACTTTTTTATGAATTCATCTCTGGACATCGATTTGAGAGCCACTTCCCTGAAACGCAGAAATCCTCCTACCTGCCATACACCATCACATGTCACTTTTTTGGCGCTAATACTCACTGTCTATATTGAAAACATGCTAGGGGCCGTCTCATTCAGGACTGGCGTGATGACACTAGCAGGAGTGTCTTAATGGCATGTCTGTGGGTCTTGTGAGAAATCAGTAAAGTCTATCTTAACGAATTCGAGTTATCTGACTGTTCCCCGTTTAAGCCTAAATCAAACTCGCGTCCTTTTGAACAGCAAGTCACTCCTCTAACCACTTGACCACCAGTGTTCTGATTTAATTGAAAGTTCATGAAAACCATAAAAAAAGTCAGCCGTTGCCTCACCTCACCTGCCCTCCTCCTCCACCTCCTCCTGCCTCGGGATGAACCACTTTCATCTCCTTCGGCCTATTCTTCTTCTTTTCCTCATTAATCCTTTTACGCACACCTAACCATTTTCTTTTTCCCCTCCTCTCTCCCACACACTTCTCTCCTTTTTTCTCTCATGCGGTGCCGAAGAGAGGGTCCTTCGCGTAGTGGCACCTATATAGCCGGTGGTGGAGCTACTCGGTAATACAAACGTCCGTAACTCCCTCCCTATCCCCCAAAATGAGGATGGTGGACTGCAGGAAAGGGAAAACGTCAGCCTTCAGTCCACTCTTCCTCCCTTCCACTCACACACTCATTCCTTTTGCCACTTCCCTCTTCCTTACTAACCATCGCCTCAAGCTCTCCTAACTTCTTTCTTCTTCTTGCTTTGATTTTCACTTTTTCCTCTCTATTTTATGTGTCGGTTTCTCCATTCTCTTTATATACTTTCTCTTCCATTCACTTTCTCAAAATGCTTGCAGAAAAAAAAAAAGTTCCTTTTCATCCCTACTTTTTGACCTGTGGACTAAGTGACTATACCTTTTGTCTTCTGTAAACTATTCAAGATGTTTATGCAAGTTCCCACAAGAAGAGTTGATTCAGCAGTAGAATATTTTATATTCTATTCACTTTAAGTTGACGTATAACTGCCATCTCTCCATCTAGAACGCTGAGCTCTAAAAACAGATTAACACTACAGGATGGTGCTAGTCACGAAGAAGTACTTGGAAAGGATGTAGAGCCGAAGTATTGAGTGATTCTGACACTGAGCTAAAGGAAATAGTCTGGAAAAGGACGAAAATCTCCGCCAAGATGAGGTGGTTGAACTTTAAGCTGTTCGTTCTAGCCTGACAAAGATCCACAACTTCCCCCAGGTCAGTTGATGGCCTGGTGTAGTCGGACTCAAGGGTTGATTTGAGCAGTAACCAAGGAGACTCATGCCTACCTCATAACTAAAGCTCATTGAGTTTCATGCAACCGCGACGTAGTACTGAGGGTGGGGGAGTGACCAAGTTCCGTCAAATTAAAAAAAAAAAAAAATATTGCAGTAGCCAAAGAGTTCATAACTATCAAAGAGGTTCAGTACTTCCTCCCAGCCTACTTGATTCCTTTTTGAAACCTGCTACCTTTTTCTTAGCCCATTTACCTAGCCTACGCATTTCGTACTTAACATCTGGTACCTTTTTTCCTAGGCTGTTTCTTCCCAGTCTACTTCATTCTCTTCTAACACCCGCATCTTTTTTCCTAACATGTCGCTTCCTAGTTTACTTGGTTTTCATCTAACATTTTGTACTTTTACCCTCCTCCCGTCCCTTCCAAGACTACTTGATTCTCTCCTGACACCAGCTTCGTTTACTCCCTCCCAGTCTCTTCCTACATTACTTGATTCTCTTCTAACATCTGCTACTATATTTTTTTTTTACCCTGTCCCTTGTGCTCCTCCCCCACCAGACACCACCCGAGGGGGAGCCACTTTCTTCTCGACACTCAGACGAGAATCGGAGGAATGTGAAAGGGCACTGGGATAACTCCAGGGCGCGTGATAATCCTTTTTTTTTAGCGCCCTCAGTACAGTTATTGCTTTTCTATTCATCTAATTATATTCTTGCTGCAACCAGATGATTTTCATTTAGGAGGAACCTCTTTTCATGAAGGGATTGATTAAGGCTATGTCTGAATTCTCCAGTTTAAGAAAAATATAAGTTAAGTGAAATCGTCTGTAGTCAGGAATAATAATGATACTAGCGATATTAATAATAATAATAATAATAATAATAATAATAATAATGAGTAATAATAATGTTGGTGTCTTTTCGTAACCCCCCCTCTCTCTCTCTCTTTCTCTCTCTCTCTCTCTCTCTCTCTCTCTCTCATAAATCACTTCATTACCTTGTCATTTTCCCAACTAAGGGCAGTTACAATGACGCAAGGTAAGTGGAGGAAGCTTGTAGTGCTGTTACGTTACTAAAGACTGTTACTGGACTATTTTGTGTGCACCCAGACGTAACGTGACGAGACAACACACCTAACTCTGTCTGTCGTAAGTCCGTTTTCTTATTGGTACTCTCAGGCCATCATACGTTGCTCAGGAGGGACGTGGTAAGCAGGAGAAGTTAAGACAGAGACGTCACTAATCCTTTCGCTAATACAGGTTTTCTCTCTTAAAATATAGATAGTTTTGTGCATTTCCCTGAGGTTCCCGCATTTGTATGAAGTTCGTGCATTCCTGTGAGACTAGTGCATTGCTGTGAGGCTTGTGCATTCTTTTAAGAGTCTTGCATTCATCCGAGAGTAGTGCATTTCCGACAACCGTACACTCCCCTGAAATTTTTGCGTTTCTGACACTTGTTCATTCTCCTGCGAGTTTTGCATTTCTGACGTTCGTACAATCCTTCAAGACTCGTGCGTCTCCGCTTGGATTCCTGCATTCCTCAGAGTCGCGTTCATTTTCTCTGAAGCTCGTGCATTCCTCTGCGGCTCCTGCTAACAGTTAAGATCAATATGGTTTGTGGGACCGACTGATGCGAGAGAGGAGAGGGGAGGGTCACAGAGCCCCCCTCCTCATAACTGATATCTGTCCTAATGATAATTGTTCAGTTATAGGGATGATTAGATTTTAACCAAACAATATGAGTAGGTTCTCTTGCGCTTTTAACTTGAATACATTTTTTTCTTACACCGTGTTGCTCTAAAGACCTCTCCATGTGTAGCTATCATGAATGTATGTAAAAAACTAACACCATCTGAATGTTAACTTCCTAAGCACAGACTCATATCACCTTCCGCTCATCCTCCCTCCTCCCTGTTACCCTTGCATCTCACTTTCATCCTCCCTGCCTCGTGTTTAACTATTTTCCTCCCCCCACAGCCTGTGCAACTCCCTCTTACTCACCCCACCGACCAATCCCCTCTGGAGTGCCAGGGGTTACTACAAGAGAAAGCTAGATAGAAACTCTGCTACAATGGGATTTTTTATCAGTGAACGAAAACTGGTTTGTTAACACATTTGACACCCTGAATATGTGGGAAATGAGATTAGTTTGTTAATGTATCTAAGTGTGATAATGCGCCTTGTGAATATATATATATATATATATATATATATATATATATATATATATATATATATATATATATATATATATATATATATATATATATATATATATATATATTGTTACGGAACAGAGAAAGATAATGTTCACTTTATGTGAGAATACTAAAAATCACTACTGTCCCGTAAAGTTCCAGGTTCAAAACAAAAGAGTTAGGTAAAATTACAAGTTAAAGTTTAATGCTCAAACTAACAACAAAACATTCAGGACTCATAAGGATAATGTAATGGCAAAAAACAGGTTAAATATATGGTTAACTGCAATAGCCTCTATTAACACGAAATTAGCATGAGTAAATTTATCTAAGTCAGCCCTGTTATAATGAAAATACACTGGGTAATGCTCAGTTAATGCAAGATAAATTATTACAGATACGAAATATTATTAATGATGACTGACAAAAACTTTACATTAATTACAAAAAAATCTCACTAGGCCTAAGAATTAACACACCACTCCACACAGTACAAGAAAAAATGCAATAACAGTTATACTCAAATTACACAGCTGCTAGATGGTTGGAGACTTCCGGAGCACTCACAATAATAATAACGGTACAGGGGAGGACAGAGATGTGAACAAAATGAGGAGCAGATCTAAGTGGCAATTAATGTAGAGACTGAGCTCATTATATAGGGGCCAGCAGAGCTTGATACAACTTGTAAGAAGGACGCGCAAATGAAGCCATGGGGACAAAGAGTTGACAATCCCGCTCTGAACAACAGAAAGGACGACTTACTCTACTATAACGGTAGAAGGGGGGGACTGAGGCAGAGCACGCTCGTGATCAAACATGCAGCATACTGTGCGTTAAAATTACACAAAGGATGATGAAATCATAGGCTATGTAACAATATATATATATATATATATATATATATATATATATATATATATATATATATATATATATATATATATCACACACACACTATATATATATATATATATATATATATATATATATATATATATATATCACACACACACTATATATATATATATATATATATATATATATATATATCACACACCGCTCGCTGGCGCAGTGGTAACGTTCTCGCTTGCCATCTAGTAGACGGGAGTTCGCGCCTCGCTCAGGTTGCGAAAAGTTTCACTGACGAAGTGGGTGGTTACTGTCCCCCTTGAGCAAGGGGACGGGTGTATGGGTGTGTGAAGGTCACAGCCTTGCCCTTAGATCGGACTATATGAGCTCTCAGCTCCCTTCTGGAAGGGTAAAAGCTGACGATCACGACCATCAAGTGATCCTGACCGACCCGGAGAATTACGCACACACACACACACACAAAACTGTGACACCACAAGCTATTAACCTCTTCATCACTACTACAGTACACACACACACACACACAACTGTGACACCACAACCTATTAACCCCTTCATCACTACTACAGTACCCTAACTTTACACTCATTTTTTTTTTTCATCATAGATAATTAGTGACAACACGTTTCAGGCATTCTTAAGGTGTGTTTGGTAAGGATTCTGGGCTAAGCGGTGAGGCAGGATATTGAATGAGTTAAATAACAGTACACTAACTTTATCTCCATCATATCAGCGTCAGTATTGATATCTGATGCCAACACGTGTCAGTCTTTCTTGAGTTGTGTGGAGATCGAGAGTCTGGGTAGGGAGGTGAGGCAGGAAAATGACTGCGTGTAGTACCAGTATGCTGACTTAATCCTCATATATTCATCATCATCACAAATACTTAAATTCCAGCACGTGTCAGTCTTTTTCAAGCTGTGTGGGGCACGAGTCCGGGCAGAGTGTTGAGGCAGGAGGGTGAGCGAAAAGTAAGATTTTGACCGGAGGGCAGTGGCGGTGGGTAGTGAAAGTGGTTGGGGGGGAGGGGATGTCCAATCAGAGGGTATGTTTACTTTATATGTTTACCTAACTCCTTCATTACGATGACGTCTTGCATATATTATTCTTCCTCTCTTCATATGAATTATTCAGCTTAAACTTTTGAATCCAAGGACGTGTTTTTATTTCATTCTTTATACCTCCAAACTTTTTTCCACAATAGGAAACATTTGTCGCAGTACAGGGGGTTGGTGAAGCTTAACCAGGAGATAAAGTGCGTACTGTACTTTGGCGGACAAGTCCATAAAACATTCGTACGGTTGATCACTGAGTTGAAAGGAAAGAAAGAACACAACACTCACTTTCTGTTCATTCGCCCTTCTGATTTTGATGATCTTAACCCCTTCAGTCAGCAGGCAATTTTTCAAGTCTTATTCTAGCTAACTCCAGAAGATTTTATTCATCTTAGAGGTAAAATTTCGAACAGGATGGGTTAGATACAGCTTTGATTAGCCCTTCTAACGTTTTGAGTGTATCAAGCTGAGGAAAATCGTCTGGTGGTAGCAAGGGGAAAATAAGAATTAGGTATTTTATTAATCCACAGTCTGCCAAGGTTTTATTAATCCAGTCTGCCAAGGTTTTCACTCCATCAGGTTTTCTCTCCCAGACCACAGCCACTCCACAAAATAAGTGTCTTTAGCTTCATTTTTCATTATGGGTCCACCAGCGCTGCGTCATGTCCAGCCCCACACCTCACGCCTGACACACCCACCACCTCTGATTTATAACTACAGGTGTGCCTTATGGTCGATATTTTCACCGGGGAGTCTTGTGGTCTAAAGATCCTCTTGAACCATTAGCCCATTGCGACGACGACGATTTTTTCTTATCAGTTATTCTTACTACCAACAAATTATTTAATAAACTTAGGGGATACCTCTCGTAGTTAAGGAATCAAGGGGGATAACTTTTTCCTACTCTTGACCATGCCAGACACTGCCTTCCACTCTTCCCACTCTGTTTGCATATTTGTAGCCTCTTTCCACCGCCCATATCAACACTGGCCAACTTGCAATGCCCACGCAGAGGACGTGTTACCCCCGCCCTGCCCCATCCCAGCCTGTTCTATACACTCCCTTCCATCCTCCTCAC
Source organism: Coenobita brevimanus (assembly GCF_032717465.1). Lineage (NCBI taxonomy): Eukaryota > Metazoa > Arthropoda > Malacostraca > Decapoda > Coenobitidae > Coenobita > Coenobita brevimanus. The sequence continues at coordinate 19,234,658 of NC_137033.1, forward strand.
CCCTTTTCTAATCCCTTCCCCTCACACACACACACACACACACACACACACACACACACACACACACACACACACACACACACACACACACACACACAACTAACCACATGCAGTAGAAGGGAAGGTCGTCTCACTCAACCTATCTCGCCACAACTATTGCATCCTCCCCTCCCTCACCCCACCCGCCTGACCGCATCACACACAGAAGAAACAGGAATAAAGAAGATGAAGAGTTAGGAGGCCCAGGGCATATTAAACTGACCATATGTAGAGGAAGGAAGGGGAAAGGGAGAAAAATGAAAGGAAAAAAAGAAAGTGGAATACACACACACACACACACACACACACACACACACACACACAACTAACAGCGTGCAGAAGAGGGCAGAAGTTAGGAGTCCAAGAGAAGAGGGAGGAAGTAAAAGGGACCAAGTAAAAAAGGCAAGATTAATAAAAGGGACACAAGAATAAGAGGGACACAAGACACAAGAGACTCAATCACTAACCGCGTGCACAAGTAGACAATATCGCCTTCTCCTTGCGTCCATCTCTCCAGCACTACACAATACACTGCCTCCCCACCCACCCGTCCACAGAGCTTTATACCTCCCCCTCTCACTTTCACTGTCTCCGCTCCAGGGGTAAGGCAGTAAGTACACGAGGGAAGTGCCAGCCAGCCCATCCCCAAGTCCTTTTTGGCAAGGCAGGGACAAGAAGTGAGATGAAGTAGATGAACCTAACATTATTCACTACTAATGGATAACACATTTCTTATATTCTAATCTCTCTTCCACAGATTTTTTTTTTTTTTTTTCATTATTATTATTCAACTTGGGACAGATCCCATAGTGAAGTTCTTAACGGAGGCGGTATCTGTCCCATCCAACTCGAATATTTCTCCCCAATTGAGATACATCTTTCGACACTAGCAAGATTAAAATGAAAGTGAGTGATCGGACTGAAGGGGTTGATCTGAATTGACCTGTTATTTAAGAAACAGAAAGATTAGTTTTGGACTTGAAGACAACTAGGACGGCATAGAAGCAAGCATATTGTATTCGCTGCCCACTTATTATTTTCAGTTACTGTTTTGCACTCCTGTACCTGAGGTGATGTGCGTAAAATAAACACCCACTGGTACCAGGCAAAAAAAAAAAAAAAAAGGCAAGAAGAAAATAAAGCAAGTCAAATAAAAAAAGGAAAAATGGTAAAACTGTGAGGGAATTATACTCTCAATATTTATCCTTTCATTCCGTACAAAGTCTGACCTTTTTAGTTGGAAAAGCTTCTCCCAAATTGAGTAAAATTGTTGTGTGGCTGGAAGCGTAAGGCATAAGGCATGTCATCATATCGTAGTGACGGCGCTGATCGCTCACTCACTGGGGCCTGATCACTATATATGATAATTTTCAATCCTATTTGTACCAGAACCAAGTCCACTTTTGCTCTTACTACCATTAGACTGTTCAGCTTAGGAGAAACGTCTTGTACCTAGGGGATTGGGGAAAAAGATATCTGTAAACCTCATCAGTATCGGGACATCATTAATAATTTACTTACGCAATCTCCAGACAATGTTACTCGTTGCAGGAGAGACGTTTGGCTGTGACGGGATGAGCAACAACCTCTATTAAGCTCTTCAGTATAAGGACATTTTTATTTTCTTCTAATTACGGCTGTATGATTTTTCTGCCTCCCTGTCTGTCTGTCTATCTGTCTGTTTCTCGCATGCTCACCACCACCACCACCACCTCTATTCCCACCTAAAGATTCGGTTGGATACAATTACCCTAAACCCCTCAAGTTGTACCAAGACAACATTTATATCGACTTCCGTTTAATCGGAAAAGGGTTATCTGAAGTAAGGGTAGTGAAGGTGAAAGTGAAAATGCCAATCTGTCCACAATCTCCTAACTTCGGTGCATCTCGAACACTGTAATCGAATTTAATCAGAGCTGGCTTTGGTTACATGTGAACTCGTTTGATTTTAGAAGTGCCCTGTAAAATTTCTTGTTTGCCGAGGAACCGGTGTTAGAGCAGTGCTCAGCGTATCCAGTTCGTAACTAGAAAAACCCTAGATCAGCGTGAATGAAGTGGTGAGGAAGACCGAGGATAAGATGGAGACATGGAGAGATATACGAGTATGAGAGGGAGGCGTGTGAGTTGGAGGGAGAGTGGACAAATGGTAGAGGACAGGGCAATGTGGAGACAATTTGTTTGTGGCCACCGTTTACAAGATTAAAGCTTCTGAAAAGATAGATAGATAGACAGATAGATTGATAGATAGATTCTCCGGCTGGTCAGACTGGTAGACACTGTTTGTTTACCCTCCCTCGTCTCTGTTCATCCAGCGGTACAACTGGAGACCTGTATGTAAACGGACTGCTGCGGATGGTGTTCTAAGGGAAGACTAAGACTTAGAAAAGTCGAGAGGCAATAAAATCTAGGTCTTTATTTCCTTATATAATTTCGCAAACCAAGGTTAATGTGGTGAGTCCAGAAATAATATGGGAGTTTTTGACATCCTTCATCAGATTATTGTTATTTATCTGTCTATTTATTCATTTATTTTTTCATTAATGTATTTACTAATTCACTTATTTACTTATTCATATATTTACATTTCAGTCAAGCCATAACGATTTTCTAGTTTGTTTTTGCCCTCTCCAAATGATGTTATTCAGCTCTGGGGAAAAATGTCTAACTTGAGGGGTTAACGAAGTCTCATTTACCCCTTCACTACAAAAGGCATTAAAATTGAAGAAAATTCTCTAATTGCAAATACTGAGATGGAGGGGGATGCTGAGAGTGGTGGAGTGGGATATTGAGTGAGATGGAGTGGGATGCTGAGAGATGGGGTGGGATCCTGAGAGAGATGAAGTGAGATGCTGAGAGAGATGGGGTGGGATGCTGAGAGAGATGAAGTGGGATGATGAGAGAGATGGAGTGGGATCCTGAGAGAGATGAAGTGAGATGCTGAGAGAGATGAAATGGGATGATGAGAGAGATGAAGTGGGATGATGAGAGAGATGAGCTGGGATGCTGAGTGAGATGAAGTGAGATGCTGAGAGAGATGGGGTGGGATGCTGAGTGAGATAGAGTTGAGATGCTGTGTGAGATGGAGTGGGATGCTGAGAGGGATGGCGTGGGATGCTGAGAGAGATGGGATGGGATGATGAGAGGAATGGAGGGGTCAGATACACCCTTTATTAACCCCTTTTGTTCAGGAGACTTTTTCTGAGGCGAATAATAATGAACTAGATACAAGAACATTAAATAAAAAGTAATCTCAGGGTAGGGGTTGAGCCGAGTAAAATCGTCTTATGTAAAGAAAATAAAGTAAAATGAAGTAAATACATCCTGGTAGTGAAGAGGTTAAGAGAAGAGGTGGAGAAGAGAGAGAGAGAGGGGGGGGAGGGGGCTGGAGATGCCGGGACGTGGACAACCGAAGTAATCTGTTAAGTGGATAGTAAATGAAGTGTGAGTGGGGATGAAAGTAAATTGATAAGGGCCAGATAATTGCCGCCTCAATGGTGTACCTTGCATTAGATAAAGGATTTTCTAGGTAGCCATAGTGAGTTTAGAGTTGCTGTGGTGATTTTAGAGTAATAGTGGTTAGTTCAGAGTGGTCAAGATGAAAGGAAGGTGATCCGTGCCAAAGGGTTATCGAGTCAGGGGTACGTTGCATTAGACAAAAGATTTTGTAGCTAGCCATAAGGAGTTTGAAATAATCGTTGTGTGCTTAGAGTTACATCACTGCCACCAGATGAAGGCGTCCCTTTCCAGCACCAGACACGCCAAGTCAGATCAATTATCTTTGTAACAGTGATTGCTTTGAACAGTATGAAATTGGAGTCTCGATGATGGCAAAAGTCAACCAGGCATTGAACTGCAGAAATCATCGACAAGATACTTTTACCTCCCGTAGTTTATCCAGGTACTGCACCCCTGTGATGATGGCTCGTGTTTTTTGTACACTCTTTATTTGTCACTGCGTATGAACCTGTATGTCTGGGGAACGATATCTTGAAGGACATTTTTAGCTATTTATTCATTTAATATTATTTTTAAAACTTTAGTTCGGTTGTTTGCTTACTAATTACAGACTCCAGCTTTCTAGAGAACGATATTGCCAAGGGCCAAGCCAAACACGAATGGAAAGTGTGATAAGTGGCGTGGCCAGGTCTCAATGGCTGGGGGTGCTGAGCCGGGGACATCTTTTTTTTTTCAGGGGATCATGGGAGAAGGTACAATGCTGCCACTGTCCATACATTAAATAAACCGATATTTAATGGGGGAAGCAACGAGGGAGGCGCATGAGATTGACACCGTAGGTATGCTGCCGGTTGGTAACATTAGTTGGCAAGAACAACGTGAAATGATTATTGATGCCACATTAGCAGCGCAATACAACGTAGACAAACGGGTTCTCTCTGCAGTATATGAAAACTGGGATTGTAAATGGTCAGACTGCGGGTTCCAACAGGCTGGAAAAGTGTTCCCTGTACCGCGTCCATGAGCACGAGAGAAAATGTAAGAGGAGCGATAAGTTAAGGGGATACTGTACTGTCTCTCACAACCAATCCTTAGCTGCCATCTGCGACTCATACATCTCTTTTTAGTCTCTACCTTGTACCTGGACAATTGCTGGCTACATTACACCACTCTCTCTTTATTTTCGCTGTTACGTGTTGACATTTCTTCCGAACTTTCTGCCTAAATGCAAACCCATGTACTTTGGATATGCAGCACCCGTCTTTCTACACACATTCACCCCTTTGCTGTCCAGTTTCTCTAATGCAAGAGTTAACTGATATTCTTATTGCTCTACGCACACTGAATAACTGGTCAATTCTGGAACATTCATCCTCTTTCTCATCCTGTATAACCTGGCTTTTGAAGTGTAGTGTGTCCAGGCATCTCGTATATGAACGGATCTTGATTTGGGGTTTCTATTGCTTGACTTTAGAGCGTAGAGTCTAAGTAGGTTTCAGCCTTGGGTTCTTTTTTTCGGCATGCACACACACACACACACACACACACACACACACACACACACACACACACACACTCAAATAAAGCAAAGTTAAAAAAATCTGAGGCTGAAATGAAACCAAGTCATGGAAGCGATGATAACGAGGAGAGTGAAAAAAATTACGATAGGAAAAAAAAAAAGACGGGAAAAGAACGAAGGAGGAAAAAAGAACTGCGGTTGTGGACTGGCTTCTGTCTTGTAATTAGGACCGAGAAATAATTATCTTTACTGCCCCTGAATGTCCCGTATATCATCATCATCATCATCATCATCATCATCTGTGCAGGGTAATGTTTCGTCTGTGTGTACATTAGGGTGAATTAAGAAGGGGATGGACCTACGTTGTTTGCCTGAAGTGGTGGTGGTCCTGCGTGTGTGTGTGTGTGTGTGTGTGTGTTTTACCTGCCTTACCCTCGCAAGATCGGAACAGCTCTAGTATTCCAACTAACGCCAGACGATTTTCCGGAGAGACTTTTCGAAGTGCCTTCCTTTAACCCCCTCACTGCATGTTCTCCCAAGCTGAATGAAATCGTCTGAAGAGAGAATAAGAAAATAATGCGTCCTCTGGTTGAATGGGTTAATATCTTTCACTTAACGATGTGAAAATTAGCCACAGAAGAAATGAAAGTAGAGACAGTAAGTAATTTCGTGTATTACATTTTTAGCGTGACAGAGATGAGAATGGAGGTCCTATATAACTGTACACACCTGCAGCAGAGACAAAGAGAGACCTGACCTGACCTGACCTGACCTGACCTCACCTCATTAAGCCTATACAACCAGTGTCAGTCTGGGGGATATATATTTATGATTATTTCTGTTAACAATTTATCACTCTTTGAAATGGCCATAGAGCATGTTTTCGTTATTAATTTGTATTTCTTTCATCGACGCTTTTTTATTTTGCTAGAATTTTGGAACCTGCCCAATTCATGTGGTGATCATTGGATGCTTTGTGTTGGAAGAAGCCACTATTCTGCCTGGCTGTCCTTAAACTGTACTTGCGTTGTCAGATCCTGGTGTTCAAATCTTTTCCAGTATGTGGTTCATTTGCATTTTTTTCTTCCTGGTCGATTGAAGCATCTGTATGTAAATAGACAGACAGACAGAAAGAAAGAAAGATAGATAGATAGATAGATAGACATATAGATAGATAGATAGACAGATAGATAGATAGATAGATAGATAGACAGATAGATAGATAGATAGATAGACAGATAGATAGATAGATAGACAGATAGATAGATAGACAAACAGATAGACAGGTAAACAGAACTCGACCCCCTGTCGTTCAGTGTACTAGACAAGAGCGTAAAACCTTACGTGTACACAGTCAACACAACAGCAATGAAAATGTGGCACCTCGTCCTCAGTGCAGCCACGTACGGTATGCAGGTTTTTCGCGCAATTAATTTCCATATGCAAGGAAGGAGATCTGCTTTATTGCATCTGCATAATCTTCCGAGAGCCGTCTTGCAACCACAGTGACTCAGCTGTGCCGGTCTGATGCAGCTGCCTCCAGTAATGTTGCCCTTGCTGCTGTCAATCTCCAGCAGCTGCTTACCAAGGGACAGATTCGCAAACACATATACATAAGAACATAAGAAGAGAGGATAACTGGAGTAGGGCAGTTGACTCATGCTAGACAGCTCCTACAAGAGTCATTAAACTACTATTATAAAGCAAAGATAGTAAAGGAGAAGGCTGTAGCAACTCCGATCTATTTTACAAAGGAGGATAGGGAAATGAGTGCACATAAGTTTTCCACGTCTGTTGTTCTGCCTGTGGAACGAATCCTAGTAACGGCATAGAACTGATGGTAAGCCTGTTTGTGAATATGGTCCTACAGTAGATACACTTATAAGACAGGGTATAAGAGGAACGTGTCAAGGGGCCAGGGTTACTATAGCACGTTTGTTTTAACTTGGCGAAGATGAGTTGTAGTCACTTTTGAGGTCTGTAGCGCATTTCTTCTTACTTAATGAAGATTCCTAACTCCTTTCGGCTCAGTTAGTTGCCAAGAGTAGTCACACTGGAGGATCGGTTTGACTAGTAACCAAGGAGAATCATTCCAGCCTCACAACCAAGACTCACTGAACTTGATGCAATCACGACCTAGTATTCAAGTTTTAAGAGCGGCCCAGTTTCGTCAGGTCAAGGCACACTGTGGTGATAAGTCTGATAGTTAAAGAAAAAGAATCAGATGTAGACTTGCTTCAGACAAGAGTAAAGGAAAAAATGCATTCTGTTCGCGACAACGTTGGAAAAGAATTTGCATGTTTCTGAGCCACCCATTGCATTCTTTTCTTTTCTCTCTGTTTTCTCTTTCTTCTTCTCTTCTTTTCCTTTTGTTTCCATCATTGTCGTCGTCTCTTCACATCCATCGTGTTGTACCCTCATGTCTTCTTTTCTTTTCTTCGTGTTTCCCCTTCCTTCATCTATTTTCCTCTTCCTCTTTCTTTTCTTCTCACCCTGTCTTCCTTCTATCTCCTTTCTTCTTTTCCGCTCTTCACACCCAATTTTTCGTACTCCTCGCCCCCTTCCCTCCAAGGTACCCAGTATAATAGAAAATTATGATAATATACTTTTTAAAAGCTCTCAACTCATTCCGTAGACATTAAAAACTTTCCTAATTTTTCCATCACTTAAAAAAAAAAAATGGTAGGGGGGGAGGTGGGTTCTCTTTTTACATAAGTCCCATCCTCCCTTCCCTTTACCCTCTTTGCCCTCTTTCCCTTCCCCCTTCCCCCTTCTCTCTTCACCCCCTTCTACCCTTCCCTACCCTTTCCCCTTTCCTCCGCCCTAGTGTTTGTATAGCTGCCTTTATGCTTTGTTATCCTTGTCTTTGATTTTAGTCACGTTAGTTACAATTTTCCTAAAGGATCAATATGCTTGCTGTTGTTTGCCTTCGTTTGTATTCCTATTGTCTTTTCTCCCCATCTCCCTTCCCCTCCCCCGTTTACCCCTTCCCCGCCCCTATTTCGTCTCTCTCCCCATCTCTTTACTCTTCCTATCTCTCTCCCCCGTTTTTCCCTCACTGCTCTTCCCATCCCGCTCCACTGTTTTCCTCCCCCTTTTCTCTCTTTATTCCTATTCCTCCCATCCATCGCTCCCATTTGCCTCTTCCAGTTCCCTGCCTCTCCATATTCTTCCCTTTCCTCTTCTCCTCCCCCCTTTTCCGTTCCTCCTCCTCCTCTTCTTCCTCCTCCTCCTCCTCATCCTCCTCCTCTTCCTCCTCCCTGGGCTCTGTATGGCAGGTGTAGGTGAGGTGCGACCCTGCCAAAGTTAATTAGGCTCGCGACAAAAATCCAATCCCGTTCCTCCCTCCCACATTCTTTTTGTACCATATTCTTTTTTAAATTAGGCCCAGGAATTTATTTCGTATGGTTACTGAATCTACTGGTGCTGGAGGGGGACGCCTTCATGTGGTGGCACTGATGTAACTTGGGAGCTCAACTACCTCTATATGTAAACGTCTCTCAGTTACTTCGCTATCCCTCCAAATGAAGATGGTGGACTGCAGAAGAGGAATTTAAACCTGCAGTCCACAGGGTTCATATTCAGCTGAGTCTAAGGTTGCCGCTATTACTACTACTAAATCTGGTGTTTTTATGCCTCGTTCGTCTCTCTCTCTCTCTCTCTCTCTCTCTCTCTCTCACACACACACACACACACACACACACACACACACACACACACACACACACACACACACACACACACACACACACACACACACACACACACACACACACACCTGTCTCTTTCCTACTTCAAAGCCTTTCTTTCCATAAGTAAAGCTAAGGATTTATCCGATATTTTCCCGCCTCTCTCCCTCCTTTTTTTTTTGTACCTTTTCTTTCCATCATCATCATCATTATCATAATCATCATCATCATCATTACCACCACCATTACCACCACTGCCACCACCATCGTCCTCGTCATCACTGCCACCACCACCACCATCACATCACTACCACCTCTACCATCACCACCACCACCATTACCATCACCACCACCACCACCACCACCACCACCATCATCATCATCATCATCATCATCATCGTCCAGATCTCTTTTCCCACCTATGGATGGCGTGAAGGAGGATCCAGAAAACAATGAAGGGAGGACAAAATCACAGAAGAGAAGAGGGACACCTGTCAGTCACAAGCCCAAGGGAGTATAATATTTTTCTTGAGGTCACTGAGTCGGCTGCTTTTTCCTTTTTCCTTTTCTTCAGTTTTTGGCTCATTCGTCTCTCTCGCTTTCCCTGTCTTTTTATTTTTTTCATTATGCTCATTTTTTCATAATTAGGTCTAGAGATTTTTTTGTATTTCGTTTAGTGCATACTGCTTTCGTCTCTCTAGCTTTCCTTCCTTACTTAATTGTACCTGTGGATCTACTGCTTCGATCTTCTCACCTCCCCCTTCTCTCTCTCTCTCTCTCTCTCTCTCTCTCTCTCTCGCTCTCCCATAATGAAACCCTGGGACTTATTTCTCAAGGTGTCTTAATCTCTTGCTTTCCTTCATCCCTCACCATCGTCTTAATCCCTCAGATCCAATGGGGACGATTTTATCTAACACAGGAAGGATTTGTAACAGTGAATTTGATAACAAAGGCTATATCTAACATCCTCAGTTCGAAAAGTCTCGCCATCGCTGAAGAAAATCGTCTGGTAATAGCAGGAATGAAACTAAGCAGACGCCATGGCAGTGAAAGGTGTGTGTCCCATGTAGAAATATATTGAGAGGGAAGGAGTGCCAGGGAGATTTGTTATTATTGTTGTTTTGATCCCAGGTTCATGCAGTAGAAGGTAGGATTAATTTGTTCTCCTCCTGCAGCCCACTATCCTCCTTTCGGGGACCAGGAAAGGAGTTGAGGGACGCTTATATACCCAGGCAGTTGAGTCGAACGGGAATATCGGTGCCACCGCGTGTAGACGTCCCTCTCCGGCCCCTTCATCAGACAAGAATACGGTTGTTTATGGTATCGTGTCCCCCACATTCACTCCACACTCACACTCACTCTCACCTTCACTGTCATGGCCACTGCAACACTCAACTCTTATTAACCCATCCAACTCGGGGACATCCTTTATAATTCATTCGTGTAATTTCTTGACGACTCTGTCCAGCTTGAAATAAAAGATTTAGTATACCCTTTCAGAACGAGAACCTGTGCCCAAGATTAGTAAAAGCGTATGGAAGAAACAAAAATAAATAAAAAGGAACGTACCGTGGACAGGAGGGGTAGAGGATGTTGGGGTGTACTGCGATTCCCAACCAATATAGAGGCGAGATTAATTTAGATGCATTGGGGCATTCATGGCTGTAGGCGTGTGTTAGGAGGGTGGGGAGGGAGGCCAAGGAGTGAAGTGGGAGGGAGGGAAGTTATCGTTGTGTGTGTGTGTGTGTGTGTGTGTGTGTGTGTGTGAGAGAGAGAGAGAGAGAGAGAGAGAGAGAGAGAGAGAGAGAGAGAGAGAGAGAGAGAGAGAGAGAGAGAGAGAGAGAAGGGGGGGGAGGCAGCAGGTGATAATAAGCATTGCGTTCAGTATGTATGTATGTGGCGGGGGGAGGGGGAAGCAGAGGAGAGTGGGAGGGAAGGCATCTACAGTAATGTGTGTGTGTGTGTGTGTGTGTGTGTGTGTGTGTGTGTGTGTGTGTGTGTGGAGGGGGGAGAGGAGGGTCGACAAATTAAATAGGAGAGGTGAAGCCAGCAATTGTGTGTATGTGTGGTGGGGGAAGCTTGAAACTATTAGAGTGTGTGTGTGGGGGGGGGAGTCATTAGTCCTGCGTGAGAGGTGGGGCAAGGGAAGGGGGAGTGCACGAGGGGGAGGGGGAGAGGGAGGGGGAGGGGGAGGGGGAGCAGCATTTGTGTGTGCGAGTGGGGAGGTGGGGCAAGGGTAGGAGAACGGACGAGAGCTGTCAGTTGTGTGTGTGTGTGTGTGTGGAACCATCACTGCATCTGTACATAGCGGGGGGAGGGGGAAGGGTAAGGCTGGGACAGGGATGGGACAGGGAAAGTTAGGGTACGACGAGGTGGGGAGAGGTGAGGGAGGTAGGGGGAAGGTGAGGGAGGTAAAGGGGAGTGAGGGTAGGCGAATGAGACGGGGCCTGTCCTATGAATATCTAATGAGTGTGTTAATGAGTGAGGCAGGGGGAAGGGAGGGGAGGGAAGGGCAAGGAAGGGAGGGGAAGCAAGGGGAGGAAAGGGAGGCGTGAGGACGAACACTTCTACCTCGATTATCTCATTACCTTGCTTAATACATTATGCTGATGACAAATCTCTCCCCTTCTGTCTTGTTTCTTGCCTTCATCGTCGTCCCACGTGGAGTCAGGGTCAACCAATGCATCAAAAAGGGGAGAAATGACAAGGATCTCTCTCTCTCTCTCTCTCTCTCTCTCTCTCTCTCTCTCTCAAATTAATGGTCTTTCACCACTTACGGTCTCATCTTAATACGAAACTAATCCCTCTTCTTCCCAGCCTCGCTCACTCCGCCTCTGCTTCCTCTCTCCCTCCCTCCCTCTCTCTCTCTCTCTCTCTCTCTCTCTCTCTCTCTCTCTCTCTCACACACACACACACACACACACACACACACACACACACACACACACACCGATCAAAACAGAATACCTACTTTTGTTTTGCGGGCGAAGGTGCAACAATTAGCTACAGCCTGAAGGAAATGGGAAGAAATTCGTCTAACACCATCAAAAATAAAATACACAGAAGTTATACAATTATTTTGATTTCTTCTGCTTATTATATTTATTTATATATGTGTATGTATGTATATAGTTTAGCCTTTTCTGCTTTTGCTCTTGCTGTATTGTATTGAGGAAAGGACCTCTGCCATTACGCTGTCACGATCTTTTTGATGTAAGCAGTTAATAAATAAATAAATCAAGCAATCAACCAACCAGTCAATCAATCAATCAATCAACCAGGCAGTCAATTAATCAGTCAATAAGTCAAGCAAGCAACCAGTCAATCAATCAATCAAGTAACCAACCAACCAACCAACCAACCAACCAACCAACCAATCAACCAACCAACCAACCAATCAATCAACCAACCAATCAACCAATCAGCCAACCAATCAGTCAATCAACCAAGTTCCAACCAACCAATCAACCAACCAGTCAATCAGTCAATTAGTCAGTGAGACATCGCGGTATTGTCCAGGTTAATAACAGGTAAATTAGATCGCTTATCGTTACATCTCTAATGGACGGGATTAAATGATGGTGTTCATGTCTCCCCACACTTTATGCAATGGGGTAAGAGGTTTTTGATGTGAGAGAGTTATGGGATTTTTCTTTTATAATCCCTTTAATGTAAAAATGCAAATGCAGACAAATTCAGCGCTGATCGACCAGTTCCCTCCTCTCCCTGAACACACACACACACACACACACACACACACACACACACACACACACACACACACACACACACACACACACACACCATTTTATGCGGGGATACTTTTGTCCGACATTCATGTTGTGTGTGTGTGTGTGTGTGTGTGTGTGTGTGTGTGTGTGTGTGTGTGTGTGTGTGTGTGTGTGTGTGTGTGTGTGTGTGTGTGTGTGCAAGGATAGGTGAGGGGATTTTAGAGTGTGGGAGGACGTGGGGAGAGAGAGCACAAGAGAGGAATGAAAGGGATGAGAGAGGAGGCCATGAGACGGAGAGAGGAAAGAGAGGAAAAACTGGAATAAAAAAAAAATAATAATAATAATAAGGCATAGATTTATATAAATTGACAGCACGAGGGTCAATAGAACAGATGGTATAGCTTTTTCTAGTCCCCGTCGTCCCCTAGAAAGAGAGAAGCAACTGTTGATGTTATTTCCAAGTCCCTAATTTTACTACTGGGTTAACAGGGACATCAACCAAAACTACTTTATTCAAGGCCCGTGTGCCTGTCGGTTAAGGAAGCTCCCTACCACCTCCTCCTTAGCAATTTATTTTGGATACGGCTGGTCAGTATCAATTTGTGTGTTATTTATGTTGAATATTTTGGTACTGGAGCTATATAAATGACACAGAATACAATAGTAAGGAGTAATAAGCAAACTAAATCGCTTAGAAAGAGGTGCTGGGGGGGGAGGAATGAAGGTCCAGGATGTGTGCACCAACTCACAGGAGAGGAATGTGGGGAGAGGATGAGGGAGAGATGGGGAGAGTAGTGGAAGTGGGGAGGAGTTGGGGGGAGAGGGAGGAAGAGAAGAAGAAGGGGATGGGGAGAGAAGGATACGAGAGGATGGGGGAATGGAAGAGGGGAAGAAATGGGGAGGAAGAGGGGGAAGAGGAGGAATGAGGACTAAATAGGAAGCGACGAGGGGGAGAAAGGGAAATAAGTGAGTTGTGGAAATTGGCCAAAGAGAGAGTTAGACGTGGGAGAATGAAAAGAGAAAAGAGGAAGGAAGGGAGGGGGAATGAGAGAGGACAGGAAGAAGGGGGAGGGCAGAGTCGAGGGAGAGAAGATGGAGAGGAGAAGCGATATGGACTGGGGAGGGGGAATGGGACGGGGAGGAAGATGGGCTCCAGATAGGTAGGGGAGGGCTGGAGGTACCCCAGGGAGACATGAGGAGGGAAGGGGTTGCGAAAGAGGGAGGGAAGGGGAAGGGGAAATGGAGTGGGAGATAGAGAGAGTAAGGAAGGGCCCAGGAGAGATGAGGAAAGGAGAGGAAGGAAGGGAGGAAGCGAGGGAGGGAGGGAGGGAAGGGAGGGGGTAGGGGAGCAGTAACAGATGGCGGTGTAAACAGGGAGCTCATGAATAGCAACGCTCTCAGCTTCAGAGTTACTGGCTGAGAGAGAGAGAGAGAGAGAGAGAGAGAGAGAGAGAGAGAGAGAGAGAGAGAGAGAGAGAGAGAGAGAGAGATTACATAGGTACACTTTGAAGGTATAGCTATTGCGGTCGACTCTATGTACGTATTTATGTGTATGTATATGTATGTATGAATGTGTATATGTATGTATGTATGTGTAGTTTGGTGTAGCTTGATCAAAGGTAACGGTCACAAGCCAAGGTCAAATTTCTGGAATGAGAGAGAGAGAGAGAGAGAGAGAGAGAGAGAGAGAGAGAGAGAGAGAGAGAGAGAGAGAGAGAGAGGAAAAATATAAGGAGAAAAAAGATGCAAGCAAAGACTAAGGGAAAAAAAAGATGTTGAAAGAGGAGACGAAAGGAACAGTGAGCGACATTTTTAGAGAAAGGAGACGAAAAGAAAGAAAGAAAAATAAAGAGAAGAAGAAAAAGAAGAAAATGTAGCAAAAAGTATAGAGAAAAGAAAGAAGGCGAGGAGGATGAGAAAATAAAAGAAAGGCGAGGGAAAATTGACAAAGAAACTAGAGAAGGAGAGAAATACACAGAGGCGAGATGAGAAAGAGAAAGAGAGATCCGGAAAGAAAAACAAGGTGCCTGGACACTGAATTGCGAGAGAGAGAGAGAGAGAGAGAGAGAGAGAGAGAGAGAGAGAGAGAGAGAGAGAGAGAGAGAGAGAGAGAGAGAGAGAGAGAGAACACACACACACATACACACACACACTAAATGTCTTATTCGGCCTTAGATGTCAGGACTGAGTAGCTTAGACCCGGACCTCTCATGGAGCAGAAAAAGACTGGGTAATGGATGGATGGACAATGATTACAAAACAAGAACAAAAACAGCAAGAACAATAACAGTAATGATAATAATACTAATAATGATACTACCACCATCACTACTACTACTACTACTACTACTACAATTTTACTGATGATCCTTAGCATGTGACTGACTGACCAGGCCACTCCTAGAAGCTCCCTTAAGAAAAAATCAGTCTAGTGTCAGGTGGAATAGAAGGGAGAGTTACCCAGACCATGAGGTGGTTGACAGTGACATTATAAAAATTCAGAAAACATTATAACTCCCTCCCAAATTAATAAAATTGTTTGTCGCTGGCTGGAACAAAATACTAGAGTTGTCCCATTATGAAAGAGTTAGTACACCAAGAGAAGAGTGGGTATGGAAGGATGGTAGACGTAAAGAATGAGGGAAGTATGTTGGTGAGATACCTTGCTGGTCCTCTTTTGTTCGGGGTGTGAGGGAGACAGAGTGGGTGAGGAGACCTGTTTGTAGTAGGAAGAGGGAAGAGGAAGACACTGGAAGTAGGGAGAGAAGGATAAAGGAATCAGAAAAAAATGTGAGGGATGAGAAGTGCAACAAGGAGGAGGAGAGTAATATGAACGAGAAAGGAAGCAGCAGGTGATGAGAGAAAATCAAAATGAATGAACAGGAAGACACGGGGAGCCGGGAAGGAAGATGAAAAGAAGTTGAAGTGATGAAATAAATGAAGAGAAAACACAGGAAGAAGGAAAAAAAAAAACGAAGGAAAATAAATGGCAATGGAAGAACGCGATGCGAAATATGGCGAGATATAAGGATAAAAAGAAGAGGAGAGAGAGAGAGAGAGAGAGAGAGAGAGAGAGAGAGAGAGAGAGAGAGAGAGAGAGAGAGAGAGAGAATTGCCGCTAACTAGGAAGAGGATAAAAAAAAAAATGGGCGGTAGGATAAATAAATGGAAAAAATAGGGCTGCAGATTATGACACGGAAATAGCGTAAATGATGGGCAAAAGTTAAGAAAAAGATCATAATAAATACAGTAGGATATTTGTATAGGGATCTGATAAATTAACAGGAAAAATTAATAGGATAAATCAAGACAAGGATAAATTAACTGACTTTAAAATAGGAGTCAGAATGAGAATAAATTAATAATTTCGGATAGGCCCACGATAAGGGGAAGGAAAATATATACGAAAATTTAAACGAAATCCACAAAATGGACTAAATTAGCCCTCTCATGATCAAAGCAACTCTAGTGTACTCCTTTACAGCTAACGCCAATGAATCTGTTACTTACCTTCTCGTAAGTCAAGCGAGCCTAAGAAAAGATACACTGTCATCATTAACATTGGCCTCTTTAACCCACTCATGATCGTAAAAGCTCTACGTATAGCTAACTGCAGACGACATTATTCTGTTGAGGTTCTTCTTGGTGCTGTAGTAGCCCCAGGTTCATCTGAAAAGTGAACCCAGTGGACTGCAGGCTTACGTTGTCATTCTATCTATCTATCTATCTATAGCCCGACGCCCTAATTCCGCAAAGGGTGGCCGCAGACAAAACGCCTCCAGGTCACTCTGTCACCCACCATTTGACTCCCCTCCCCCCAACTCACCCGCCCTCCCTCATATACCTCTCAACTCCATCCCTCCACCTCATCCTCGG
This sequence comes from Coenobita brevimanus, assembly GCF_032717465.1. NCBI lineage: Eukaryota > Metazoa > Arthropoda > Malacostraca > Decapoda > Coenobitidae > Coenobita > Coenobita brevimanus. The sequence continues at coordinate 19,250,968 of NC_137033.1, forward strand.
TCTACCCCTCCCTCTCCCTCCCTCCACCTCACCTACATACACCCTCTTAGTCAGTCTTTCATTCTCCATCCTCTCCACATGTCCAAACCACCTCAGTATATTTCTCCTAATCTTTTCAACCACATCCACATCTACCCCACAACGTTCCTTCACTTCTTCATTCGTCAACCTGTCCCTCCACGTCACTCCACATGCTCCTCTCAAGTAACTCATTTCCACTGCTCTCACTCTTGACTTGTTCCCTTCTTGCAAGGTCCACGCCTCGCTTCCATACGTCAGGGTAGGGATCACAATACCATCATGCAGTGACTTCTTAACTTCCATACTCACCTCTCTATTTCTCATCACTGCTTTCAGTGTACCAACAACCTTCCTTCCCTGCTGTACCCTTTCATTTACTTCATCCCCCAAAGTTCCATCCTTACTCATCACACTACCCAAGTACTTGAATGCACTCACATTCTCCATATCCTCACCATCCAACCTCACTGCACACTCTGTGACTTCATTCCTCTCAAACACCATAACTTTACTTTTGTTTACATTAACTTTCAGCTTCCTCCTCCTACACACTGTCCCAAATTCATTCACCAAGCCTTGCAACTCCCATTCATCTTCACTCAACAATACTGTATCATCAGCAAACAGCAACACCGGAAGCTTCCAAATCTCACCCTCATTCATTAGGGCCACCCCCACATCCACTGCCCTACCTTGAACCTCCTTTACAACCCCATCCATATATATATTAAACAGCCATGGAGACATTACACACCCCTGTTTCAGTCCCACATTGAGATCAAAGAACTCACTCAGCTCACCATCCACTCGCACCGTAGCCCTAGCTCCCTCATACATACTCTTCACAGCACTCAACAATTTCCCCTCCACTCCATATATTCTTAATACCTTCCACATACCTTGCCTATCTATTCTTTGTCATTCTACAGTTCTTTATTCTCTTTTGTGGGGATGGGGAAGTAGTTGAGTGACGTTTGTATAACAGGGAAGTTGAGTCGCCCAGTTATATCAGTGCCACCGCGTGAAGGCCCCACCTGAGGACCATGCGAGTGTTAAACTGGGAAATGTATTGTGAAAAGAATGAAGGTAACTGAAAAATAAAAGTGGGGCTGAAAATAATATGAAGAAACTGCCACACAAGGCGCTGAGAGTGGCAGAAATCGATGAGAGAGAGAGAGAGAGAGAGAGAGAGAGAGAGAGAGAGAGAGAGAGAGAGAGAGAGAGAGAGAGTGCGTGTCATATAGATATACAGACCACACACCTTATTGTCCCATCCAGGCGGCCTGGCACATCTATACTCTTAATCTTCTCTCCTCTCTTCTCTTCCACCCTCCCTTTTTCTGTCACTCATCTCGCCTCCCCCTTCGCTTTTCCCTTCTCAAAATTTTCTCCTGCTCTCTGGCTTTTTCTTTCCCCACTTTTTTTTCTCCTCTCCTCTATTCCTCTCTGCCCACAACCTTTCTTTCCTTAACCTCCCCTCACTCTTCTCTTCCCCTCACCTCTTTATTCTTTATTTTTTTCCTTGCCCAAATTTCCCCCTTCCTCCTTATCTGTTTTCCTTCCCCATCTTGTTTGCAAGGCCCATCCCCTCTCCCCCTCCCCCTCCCCTCACTCTCTCTCTCCTCACCCTGTCTCCCCTCAACCTCTCCCCCTTTTTCTTCCTGTCATTTTCTCTTCCCCCTTCATTTTCCTTCCTCACCCACCGCTTCCCCCTCTTCCTTCTTACTCTCTCCTTCACTTCTCACCTTCTATTCCTTTCCCCCACTCCTTTCCCACCCATCCCTACCCGCTCTCCCTTTATACTCTTTCCCATCAACATACAGCTCCTAGTATTCCCCTCACCTTCTATTCCTTCCCCCTTTCCTTCCCCAACTCATCCCCTCTCCCCATCAAATCTTCACGTTCCTATCCCCACCCTTACTATCATCCTTTCTCCCTTCGACCTCTCTCTCCTTCTCTTCTCCTCACCTTATATTCCTTCCCCCCCTTTTCCCTTCCCATCACATCGCCCTTCCCCCTTCCCCCTCCCCACTCTTGCCCTCCCCCGCGGCCTCTCATAACAGCCACCCCCCCACTGTGAACAAAATCCTGATGAGTTACCCCCCAGCCTTCAGCATCACTCTTGGGCAAGCTTATTTGACCATCTTCTCTTGCTCTCTCTCTCTCTCTCTCTCTCTCTCTCTCTCTCTCTCTCTCTCTCTCAACCCATTTTTCCTTACCTCTAAATCGATTCTCCCTATATTCACCCTTCCTCTCTTTCTTCCCCCCGTCTCTCTTATTTGACCAATTCCTCCCCCCTCTCTCCTCTCTCTAACCTACTGCTCTCTCTATATTTTTCTTCTCTCCCTTTCTACCCCTCTCTGTCTCCCCTCCATCATCTCTCTGTCTCTCTTACCCTTCCTTTCCCTCCAAAGTACAAGAAGAAAGAGGAAGAGAGGGAAATAATGCACTGCGAGGAGGACCAAGAGGAAAGGAAGAAGAAAAAGAAAAAAAAGTAAGAGGAGCAGAAAGAGGAAAAGGAGGAAAAAGTGATCTGAAAGGAGGAGGAGGAGGAGGAGGAGAGGAGGAGGAGGCTGGAGAGGTAAAGTAAGAGGAGGAGGGGGGAAGAGGAGGAAAAAGTGAGCTGAGTGGAGGAGGAGGAAAAAAACTAGAGTACCCGGTAGTTATAATTAAGTCTGATGAGAATAACTACATCACAAACAGACCAGCTTCCGACAAAACTTAATATTACGATCAGACAATTAGATTTCCAGCTCAAGCCGAAGTGGGTAGGCTGGCGGATCTTCCTTATGAACTTGGGTAAGGTGTGGAAGGGGACGAATTCGTAACATCTCTTCCTTAGCGATTTATTATGGGCATCAAACTAGTGTATTGTTTTGTGTGTCGTTAATGCAGATCACGTCGATACCAAGACAATGTAAATAGTATGTAAGTAAATGCTAAAGTGTAATATGCAGAATAAATCGTTAAGAAAGGGGTGTTACGAAGCCTTCAGTGTCATTTACAGTCCTATGAGTCAAAGACAAGGATAACAAAACAGGAAGAAAAGGGTCTGGTGGAGAGATGAGGAATAGAAGATAAAAGGTTTCGGTGGTTGAGGTAGGGGAGAAGGTGTAGATGGGGAGTACCATTCATCTGTGAGACTGACAAGGAGAGTGTGAATGGGGCCGAGGGGAGAGGAGGGCGAGGTGAAGGCCGAGGATGAGATGAAGGGATGGGGTGGAGAAGTATATGAGAGTAGGGACTGGGAGTAGTAGCTCAGTGGAAGAAAAAAAAAAAATGCTACTACTGCTCTCCATCCTTTCCATAGCACTTCTTCGTGACTGGCATCATGTTTTAATGTTAATATATTGTTACAGCTCGGGATTCAAGACGGAGAGGTGGCAATTTTAGGCCAAGTTAGAGTGAAACAGGTATGGAAGAAAGAAAGGTCCCAGGTCTATATTTAGCCTTCAGGCGTCATTAAAAACTAACGCCAGGACGGAGAAGCTGGTGGAGTGAGTGTATTTTCGGCTCTGTATTTTAAGACGTTCATCAGTCCATCCAGCCATTCATCCATCCATCCATCCATCCATCCATCCATCCATCCATCCATCCATCCATCCATCCATCCATCCATCCATCCATCCATCCATCCATCCATCCATTAACCATCATTCTGTCCTATATTGTCAAAGGAGAAGCTGTTGGAATGGCTGTATTTTCGGCTTTCGTTCGTTCATCCATCCATCCATCCATCCATCCATCCATCCATCCATCCATCATTCACTAATGTTTCGTACATCTGGAGCGTAGGGAACCTGGGCCAGGCTATCCAATCTAGACATTTATGTGAGTGTACCCTGCCACCCGTACCTGAGTAGCACTGTGTGAGCACTAAAATCCATCTCTAATGGGCCAAAACCTACTGGAGTGCCTCAGTCTACTTGTCCAACAGTAGTCCATTAGTTAGTAATATGGTTACCACCCAACGTAGTAGGTCAAATGGCTTCCTGGAATATATGAAACTGTTTAGCTTGCCTTTCAGTGATCTGTAGGCAGCAGTAAATTGAATGAGTGAATGGCGGACATCCTCACTAACATGTACGAAAACAGAACAGCTGATGCAAGAACTTTATTACAACCACACGGGAGTGGGTATTGTTTTGTTTGACGCGTGTGCGTGTGTGTGTGTGTGTGTGTGTGTGTGTGTGTGTGTGTGTGTGTGTGTGTGTGTGTGTGTGTGTGTGTGTGTGTAATGGGGTCTATAAAAGCCGCGTTGCGTGTGTGTGTGAACAGAATAATTAAAAAATAATCATTTGATATCAACCAGAATTGGTGGAAGGGTTGATAGTTTACCAGTGAGCTGCTTTAAAGAACAACAGGTCAGAGGTCAAGACCACAGGGCTATGTCAAAGTCTGACCCAAAAAAATCATCTTGAAATGTTTTAGTCTGGTTTAGATAAAACTTGGTGAAATGACTCAGGTTAAGACAAGAATGAAATGGAGCAATTTTGAGAGCACTCAGTCAAAGATCAAGGTCCTCTACTATCAGTTCGTACTCTCACTTCCCTCTTCCTCTCTCTCGCCTAAATCTTTCTCTCTTCTCTTACTTTACCCCCTCCCCCCCGACCAACCCCCCCCCTCTCTCTCGCTCTCTGTCTCTCTTCTCCCAGCTCAGGTAAGCCGGTTATTTGATTACAGGTGCGACCTTTATACTTCCACGGCCTCAGGTGACCGTCAAGAGGATGAGAGAGAGAGAGAGAGAGAGAGAGAGAGAGAGAGAGAGAGAGAGAGAGAGAGAGAGAGAGAGAGAGGCAGATAGTCCATTGCGAAGTGGAATCAGAGAAAAGCAGTTCTTCGGTTGACGGTCATGTGTTAACAGCCGTGACTGCGACCAACGAAGGGATCGCATAAAAACAGCTGTCCCTCTTCCCCCCTCTCTCTCTCTCTCTCTCTCTCTCTCTCTCTCTCTCACACACACTGCCTAGATACACAAGCGTCCCTTAGTCCCCTCCCTATCCCACGAGAGGAGAATGATGGACTGCTGAAAAAGTATTATTCTGGCCTGTAGTTCACCGGGCTCACATTTATGACACTTGGGATGCAACTTGAACTACTACTGCAGTTTTTTATTCTCTTATCTATCTATCTATCTATTTGCCTGTCTGTCTATGTATAGTAAAATCAAGGTTGGTTACTTTAATAACACAAAATCTTCCTCTTCCTCCTTTTCTCTCCTTTCCTCACATTCTCCTCCTCTGCTTCCATTCTCTCCCTTTCGTCACATTTTCTCCCTTTCCTCATTTTCTCTCATTTTTCTCCCATTCTCCCCTTTCCCTCACATTTCCTTTCCTTCCTCCAATTCTCTAATCCTTCCCATTCTCTCCTATTCCTCCTATTCTTTCCAACTACTTCTCCCCTTATCTCAGCGTGATTTTTGCTTTTTACTCTATCTCCTCGCTCCTCTGTCTCTTTTCCTGCAGCTTCCTCTTCCTCTTCCCCCCTCTCCTTCTCCTCCTCCTCCTCCTCCTCCTCCCCTCTCCTCGACTCCCTCTTTCTCATCTCCTCTTCCATTGCCTCTCAATTCAATTTTCTCCCCTTCCCCTCCAACCACTTGAGTCCCCCTCGTCCTCTTTCTTTTCCCCCTCTTTCCTCACCTCCCTCTTTCTCATCCTCTCTTCCAATCCTTCCTAATTCAATATTCTGCCCTTCCCTTCCCACCTCTCGTCTCCTCCTCCTCCTCCTCCTTCTCGTCTCTTCTTTCTCATTTTCTCTACAGTTATGCCTCCCTCTTTTCTTCTCATCCACTGCCAATCAGTTCAGTTGTCTGCCTATCTTTTCCCCGCCCTCCTCCTCCTCGTCGTCGTCATCGTCGTCAGCGTCGTCGTCGTCAACGTCGTCGTCGTGATCGTCGTTGTCGTCATCGTCGTCGTCGTCGTCTTGGCCATTGCTGCCTTCTTTGTTGTCTGTTCCACTTTACAGAGGGCAATAACCTCACCTTTTTAGTTCTTTTTTATACCTTTTCCTCTTCTCTTCCACCGCCTTTCAGTTTAGATAAGTTCCTCTCCCTTCCCCTCCCTTCCCTTCTCTTCCTTCCCCTCCCCTCCTTTCCCCTCCTATCCCTTCCCTCCCTCTCCCTTTCTCTCCCTTTCCATCCCCTCCCTTCCCTTCCCCATCGGTCACTCAGGGAAGTAAATGTATGTAGGTCAACCACGCCCTTCCACGCGCTATCCTTTTTTTTTTTTCTTTTCCTACTTACTAAGCCCTATCCCTGTTTTTTTCTTTACTTTTTCTCTCTTTTCTATTTTTTTCAAGCCTTCTCATTCTGCTTTTTCTCTCTCTCTGCTTTTTTCTCATTTCCTACATCCATCTCGTGCCATGTTTTTTTTTTCTTCCCAACTATTTCTTCCTACCGTTTTTTCACATTCTCTCTCTCTCTCTCTCTCTCTCTCTCTCTCTCTCTCTCTCTCTCTCTCTCTCTCTCTCTCTCTCAAGACAGTATATGATGCAGGGAAAATTTAGGACCAAGATATTTGAAATCCACTCAATTCACCCACTCATATACGAAAACAAATTAACAGGCAGCAGTGAAAGGTTTATATGTTCTAAATGTCTGTATAATTAACCTTTGTCGGTCATACAGAGTGATAAGAGTTGGGTTTTTACGCTCCTGTAATATATAACGTGTGTGTGTGTGTGTGTGTGTGTGTGTGTGTGTGTGTGTGTGTGTCCGGAACGGAATAGTAAAAATAGTAGTAAAGTTGCGAAAGAAAGAAAAATTTTGCCAAGTTGAGGTGAACGAAGTATAGTATAGAATTTTCGAAGTCTTATAGGACCTAGGGAATTAATACACGCCAGGTAAGCTGATCCACCTCGGCCCCGTAAGTTTCCAACAAGACATCGACTCTGATCCCTCCTCCCCATCCTCCCTCCTCTCCTTCTTTCCCCCCTCGTCGTACCCTTTCCTCCTTTCCCCCTCCCCCTACCCTCTCCTCTTTTCCCCTCCCCCTCCCCCTTCCCCCTTCCCCCTTCCCCCCTCGCCTTCCTTCTGCTAAAATATTTCTGGGAAGCTGCAAGATTTCGGCGCTGAAAACAAAAGCGGATTTTCACCCCCCGCCTTCTTGCTGCCCTGGATCGCCCCCTGAAGAGTGTGGCTCCGAATTACGATGAAATATTCCCCAGCGGAGGTTGAGGCTGATAGAGGGGGTGAGGTTAGTGGGGGATGAGGCTGATGGGGGGTGAGGTTGATGGGAGGTGAGGCAGGAGTGTGAGGAAGTCGATACTGTGAGAGGAAGAGGTGAAACATGCCTCATATACACGGTGATTCGCAGTGTGTACATGAGGGGATCTTTATTTTTTGCGATTTCTGATTCTCACGCTTTTTTTTTTTAGGGTTGCATGTTCATTGCGCATCCTGATTCTCATGTATTCCCGGGTGTATCTAGTGCGCATTTCAATTTTCACGTGTTGCTGGTACGGTTCAGCCAGCGTTACAATTGTCTACCTTTCATCGTATTTTAGATTTTTATTTCCATGACCCTTTTCACGTTTCTTAGTTTGTGCATTTTTACTTCCATCGATTACATGGTTGATCAGTATTTTCTTGAGGCGGCCAAAATACCCATGATCTCCACACCATCTGAATGGGCCGTCCCTGCAACACACAAGACACGAGAGGCTAATATACGGATCTCTCTGTACACTTGGCTATAAAAATGTTGGGCCATTTTAACCTCTTTAGTTCAATGTGAGGTGAGAGAGAGAGAGAGAGAGAGAGAGAGAGAGAGAGAGAGAGAGAGAGAGAGAGAGAGAGAGAGAGAGAGAGAGAGAGAGAGAGAGAGAGAGAGAGAGAGAGAGAGAGAGAGAGAGAGAGAGAGAGAGAGAGAGAGAGGCCTAATAACATCCTCTCTCACATCATTCTATTGTTGCGTTATAGTGCACCAATCCCTGTAATTTCCGTCATTTAGTCTAGATATGGAGTGTGTGTGTGTGTGTGTGTGTGTGTGTGTGTGTGTGTGTGTGTGTGTGTGTGTGTGTGCAAGAGAGAATGAGATGAAAGAGGAAACCAGTGAGATAACGAGTAAGGAAATGGCAGAATTAAAGAGAGAAATAAAGGGAGAGTTAGAGAGAGAAGACGAGTGAGAGAGAGGTAGCCTTCCCCTAGAGATAGTGGTAGCAATGTTGACCACTCCTCGGCAAGACCAGTTTTATGACCTCTGTGACGCCGCTCGACCTCAACCCTGACCCCCAATTAAGCCTGCATCCTTCACTTGACCTCGGGGACGCTAAGGTGGTCAGGACTGGGGTCACAAGGGGTCAAATGGCGTATGGAACGCTTGGGGAATGTGGGAGGAAAAGTTGGGGAGATGTGAGAGGGATAAGTGGTCAGGTGGGGAGGCGGAGGGTTAGAGGTGAGCAGATTTACGATGCCATGTCAAAGCAGAATATTTTTTAGTCATGAAAATAATAAATAATTCAATGTCCACAGCCTGTAATATTTGTCTCTTCAAAGAATTATGTACAAATTCAAATTCTATTAATTTCGAAATGTCTGAACACACTGGATTTAAAAGACTGGTTCGAATAGAGACTGGGAGAGAATAACTGGGGAATATGTTACAGCTTTTTCATATAACCAATACTATTATTGGAGAAACTGTATAATCGCCTTAATATATATCACAACAAAACTTCAATAGGCATTTGTTTATGAAATTCACTGTGTAAGAAAAAGCTGCTATAGTCCTTTTACCTTAACTTGGCCCAGGTTTTCGTTCCTTTGCAGCTTATTTCACGTAGCTCAGTAGCAGAAAAGACAGTACTACTGCTTTACATCCTATCCAGAGCACTTCTTCGTGACTAGTAGCATATTCTTAATCTACTGTTACAGCTAAGCATTCACGGTGGAGTGATGGAAATTTTAGGCCAAGTTAAGGGATTAAAATAACCTACTGTCATCTTGAATCCAATCCTTGAGAGATCAGGCGCTTGGTTTTCAAATATTGGCTGAGAAAGATGATAAGGGTTGGAGGAGGAGGAGGGGAGGAGGAGGAGGAGGAGGAGGAGGAGGAGGAGAGGAGGAGGAAGAGGAAGTGAGCTTTTAATTATCTCGCTCGTAAATCATAAACTTATCTGCTTTCTTGAGATGACAGCCGGCGCTCCTCCTCTTCTCACTCCTTCTCGTCCTTCCTCCTCCTCCTCCTTCTCCACCTCTTCTCCCTCCTCCTCCTCCATCATCTTTTTCCTTCGCCCTTTTCTCTTCCTCTTCCTTCTCCGTCATTTTCCTTTCCCTTCCTTCCCTTTTCTTCCTCCTTTATCTTATTCGTTCGTCTTTCTCCCTCACTTTCTTCTCTTTCTCTTTTTCCTTTTTCGTCTTTTTCCTTCATCTTCTCCTCCTCTTCCATTTTCTTTTTCCCTCTCTCTTCTTCCTTATCTTTTATTGTCATTTAAGCTTCTTGTCTGAGGTTGCCTGCATCTTCTTCATGACTGTCCTTTCTGTCATGCATATCACTTTATCTTCTTCATCAAATTCATAACCCTCTCCCCCTTCTCTCTCTCTCTCTCTCTCTCTCTATCTATCTATCTATCTATCTATCTCTCTCATACTTACATCTTTTTTCTTTCTCTATCGGCTTCTTTCTTCTGTCCTCATTCCCTTGTATCTTTCTCCTCTTTTTTCTTTTCTCTCAGCATATCTTCTTTCATACCTTCTTTTTCTTCACCCCACTCTTTACGTTCATCTTCCTTTCTCCTCCTCTCACTCCACTTTCATTTCATTTTCTTTTCACACATCCATTTTCTTTATTTTTTGTTTCTCCTTGCTCTCCTCACGTCCTTCTCTCCATACTTTATCACATTCTTTTTTCTTTTTCGTTCCACTCATCCCCTCTCCACTTCCCTTTCCTCTCACACCTCATCTCACCTCTCATACATCCCTTCTCTTTCTCTCACGACTGTCTGTTACCTGTCATCATATTTTTCTTCTTTCTCTCTTGTCCGCACCATCATCATCATCAACAACCCATTGCTCACTTTAATACACGGGTGATGGGAGATGTCTATTTATGTAAAACAAGTGATTGGTGCAGGAGAGAGACACCTTCACCTGGTGACACTAATGTAATGAGAGCTGCTGCCTGGTTATCCAAACATCTGTCCCTCTACTTCCTCTCCATTCCCCGAAAGGAGGACGATGGGCTCATGAAAAGGGCAACATCCACCTTCAGTCCACTGGGTTCACGTTCAAATGAGCCTGGGGTCACAACAACAACAACAACAACAACAACAACAACCATGCCCCACTGCTAACTAGAATGACGTCACAAGGAGTCGTATATTTGTGATCTTGGGGGCCTTCTTAGCACCTTGTTTTAAGCGATTTATTTTTCATATTACACCCCCTCCCGTTCATAAATACTATCTTCAGTGCTACTCATGTTTCCACAACCGACATAGGATTCTTCGTGACTAGCATCGTATTGTAATTTCTTGTTAGGACTCTCCAGACAATACTGATAGATGACAATTTTAGGCCAAGTTAAAGTGCCAGAATATGGAAGAAAATGGGATGAAGGGATAGAACGACTGGAGTGGTGTGCAGTAGAAAATGAAATAAAGGAATTGACTAATGAGACGGTGTAATGAATAATGGGAAGAATGGATGGAATGATGGGCGTGAGTGAGGATAAGTATGTAGCAGAAAACAGAATGAATGGATTGATTTATGAGGTGAGGTGTAGGAGAAAATGGGATGAAGGGATGGGATGGGGAGGGAGGGAGGGATAAGGGTGTGTGGTTGAAGGGTATAAATAGTGTGATCTCTGCCTAAATGAAGTCAGAATCTTGGTTCGTGATGAGGGCTGTGGTGGCTGGGTGTGTGGCGGTGTGGGTGGTGGTGTTGTGGTGTTGTGGTGGTGTTCAGTGTTACCCTCAGCCTCACCGTCATCACCAATCTCCTGCTAATATTCCTTTGCCATTCGTGAGTCAAGAGAAGCCAGACGTCACCACACTTGTCATCATTAAACCTGTCGCCATTATCGCCACCTCCACCACACCTGCTGTTCTTAATTCTGCCACGTCTGCCACCACCACACCTGTCGTCGCCACCGCATGTGTCTCCAACACCACACCTGTCTCCATCACCACATCTGTTACCACCACAAGCTTTATTTTCACCACATCATTGTCCACCGCCACACCTGTCGACGCCACCACATCTACTGCCACCACACTTCTCTCGAACACAGATTTTGTTTTCACCACACCTGCCACCACCATATCTGTTGTCTCCACCACACCTGTTGTCTCCACCACACTTGTTGTCTCCACCACACCTGTTGTCTCCACCACATCTGTCGCCTTCACTCCCACTTTTCTCTCCACCACGCCTTCCACCACCACACCTGTTGTCTGCACCACCACACCCGTTTCTACCACCGCCACATCTGCTGTCATTACCACTGCGATAGCTGATGTCTCCACCTCCACCACACCAACCTCTACCGCCACCACGACCAAACCATCCTTTTTGCAATTACTGGACGACAGTGAGGACGATGCGGGTGACATCCTGACAGCCTGTGAAGTCAGGAGATGTCACAGGAGGCAGGGCAGGCTTGGCTTTATCCTGGGCGGAACTGAAGGCACCCAGAGCGGAAATGAGGACGAAAAAGACTCTAAATATCAAGACTTCTATAACATCAACACGACCCTCAAACTAGTTTTGTCTTTCTTCGCTAATTTTATCCCGATATTTCACGTGACTGGCTGGTAAAACCAGGCTGGGCTTCGCGTCAACTGACCTGCGCCTTCCATGGAACAGGTAACATACTCGTATGAACAACCAGGGCAAGGGCAAGCGAGTCGGAGATGGAGTGAGAAGAAGAGGCAGACTGAGAATAAGAGGGCGAGGTGAGATTCGGAGATTATGAAAATAAATGCGTAAATAATCGATAAATAAATGTTAATAAATATGTAAATAAATTAATAAATAAATAAATAAATGTAAAAAAATGCCGGAAAGTCCATAATAAAATGTGTAAATGTATATATATATTTTTTATATTTTCGCTGCGAGATAACTGTCCGTATTCTCGTGAGCTTAGGAGGCGTTGTAACACCTTTAACTAAGCGATTCTTCCTGAATGCTACACTTCAGTTTGCTTTTTCGTTGCACAATTCCCAGAGCGATTTATTTTGAGCACTACACTTCATTTTGCCCCTCCCCTTTTAATAGAATTCAGTACTCTTTAGTTTTTTGTAATTGCCCACTTTCCTGAGAGATCTATGTTGATTAATACACTTCAGCTTTCTATTTCATCCCATTTTTGTCCTTTTAATAGACTGCAAAAACAACGTACAGGAAAAAAGTGATATGACATGAAAATAAATCGGCAATGAGGAAGTGCTACGAAGCCTCTTAATCCCTGAATCCTGTGACGTATTTTTCTTTTTCATATTTGGTATACACATTTTTTTTTTTTTCATGTTTGGTGCCACCCGACTATTTTTTTTTTTTTTATATATTTGGTACCACCCGATGATTTTTTTATTTTTTTTATTTGAGACGACCTGACGATTTATTTTTTCAGCTAAGGACAGATTTTTTTAATAGTGAGAGGATTAACGGAGACTATCTAACCCTGGTCATTCACCCCTACGTTCCTCTCTACTCCTCTCTGTCCGGCTGAAACGGGAGATACCAAGTTTATTTTCCATTTTATCTAAGGTGTACTTTTGCCACTATTCATGTCCTGTACCTCACGTTCACCCAGAATATTCAAATGACACCTATTCCTTTCTTTCCACTCCCACACAAGTACTGCCCCACTCCTGTCAGGCATCCCCTCCTCCGCCCACCTGTCGGTATATTTGGTCTTATTGTTACCCTTTCACAACACACTGTCCTTGTACCTCACTTCCTTTCTTCCACCTGTCAACCTGTCCTTAGCTTTCATTCTCTCCCTCCGACAACACCCTGTCCCTTTTATACTGCAGGTACCCTTTCTCCTTTGGCCTGTCTAAAAAAATATCTGGTACTGTCAGGCTTTTCCAGTACGCAGAATTCTTGTCCTCTCCCTTTTTCATGTCTCCTCTCCCCTTCCCAATACCCCTCCCCTTCTCATACCTCAATCCTGTCCCTCCTCCCTTACCCTGCTCCACTTTTCTTACTCTCCTCTTCCCCCTCCTTTTCTCCCTCTCCTCCCTCGCCTCTGACCTATCTTACCCTCTTCCCCTCCCCCCTTTTCTCCTTCCCTGCCTCCCTCCCCTCGCACCTGCCCGACACACCTGCATCCTTGTTTACGTACCTAACTTCTGGTGACATTCGTGCTTTCGTGGCTATTCTTCGTGTATATATTATGAGAGACACGCCAAAGCGCAGTTTTGTGGCCGCAGAGAGTCAGTCCGGAGTGCAAGAAAATCACCACAGAGGACTTACATAAATTTCACTTACTAAGGTAGAGAAGGATGGTACTTTTTTGTCGTTAATTCTGTAGCGTAAATAAGGGCCTTTTATACTGGCTAGTTATTAATCGTTCTTTAAGTTTAATACCGAACCAGACAATAGAACTTGCACTCAACTAAAATCTGAATGCACATCCATGGTTCACATTTCAACTTATTCCCTAACCCCCGAAAGGAGAAAGAGGATATCCTGGCAGTCCTAGAGTAATGGTTCTTAAGAGGCTTGATCTGACCCTGCCTTCAATTGTTCACGTGGCAGATTTTACTACATACTTTGAGAATATAATAGTTTTGATCTGCTTTGTATCTTAAAACACAGACACACAGACACAGACAGACAGGCATACAGACAGACAAACACACACACAAACCACACACACACACACACACACACACACACACACACACACACACACACACACACACACACACACACACACACACACACACACACACACACACACACACTTCCAGAACGCGAGTACAATTCTTTACATTTTCTGCTGCAGGTGTGTTCTGAGGCCCAGGTGGAGAATTTGTCAAAACCCCGTCATGGCTGTGACCTGGAACTGTGTTGTAGGCGTGGTGATGGTGGCGGTAGGGGTCATCATGGTGAGTGGCCAGGTGAGGCAGGTGAGGCAGGTGAGTTAGGTGAGAGGTGAGGAAGGTGAGAGGTGGAGCAGGTGAGAAAATGAGGCAGGTGAGGGGTTTATCAGGTGAGAGACCAGACGGGTGAGAGGTAAAGTGGTATTGTGGGTGGCATTGCAGGTTTCGTGACATTCATTTTTTAAACTAAAAAAAAAAATTGTCTTCTACACCTCGATATTCTCCTTTATGTTAACTGTGTAATCGCATTTCTAGTACCTACAAATTTTTCTCTTTAAAATATATAGTTAATAAATAAACAGGTAAGGAAGAGGTGGTACGACGTCTCCAAATCGACTTGCAATGCAACCATGAGTGTTATGTGGTAACGTAGATTTGAATGATAAAAAGGGAGTGACGGCAGAGTGAGGTAGGTTGGGTGAGGTAGGTTGGGTGTGACTGTGGAGAGGGTAGAAAGGAAGGGAGTGGGAGGGAGGGAAGAAGGGAGAGGGAGGGATGGGGGAGGGAGGGAGAGAAGGCTAGAGGAGGAAGGAAAGGAGGGAGGCGGGAGGGAAGGAGGGGTTGGGAAGGAACGAAGAGGGAAGGATCATGTGCTGAGATTTTATGTGAAGTGATCGGGTGTTGTGGGCGTTAAGAAAAACAATGTGCTTATTTTGAACTAATCGAAAAGAAGGCTTGGGACTAGTGCCTGTCGACTGCATGTGGGGTCATTAAGGAAGATAAGTAATTTCTAAGGGCCAATCTTCCCCTAGAACACGACTAGCAACAATATAAGCTCACCAAAATCGTCTTACAGGGGGGTTTAGCAGCCAATGACGACTCGCAGTCAGAAGAGCTCCTTGCCCCGAACCGACTGATGACTGCTGTGCCGTCTGTAGGAGAGGCGGGAGAGGACGTGAAAGAGGCACTGGACAGCGAGAGCCAGAAACCAGGAAAACTGAACCATGAGGACCCTTTATGACTATATGCCAAAAAGAAGCGGGGAGAGAAGGACAACGACAAAATGGAAGGACAGCTAAGTGGGGGAAAAATAAAAAATAATCTCCCTAATATGCCATTATATTTCAAAGATGAGGGGAAATATAAGAGCAACGACGAAATGGAGGGAGAGTTAGGTGAAGGAAGTGTTAAAAATTTTCATCATCTGCCAAAGTTTGCTCATACGGGGGAGAGCGAGAAGGAATATAAAAGAAGAGACAGGAAGAGGAGAGGCGTACGAGACAAAATTTCAGAGCGACAAAGGGTTCAAAACGACAAGAAGCAGAAGAAAAAGATGAAGAAATACCGAAGAAAGTCTAAGATCAAGAAAGGGATTAAGGGGAGGAAGGGGAGCAATAGGGAGATGAGGAGGAAAGGGATAAGGAAGACGATTAAGATGAACAAGATGAATAAAGGGAGCAGAGAGGAAGTGACGACCATAATAAACAAAGTGATCAAGGAGTACAGGGATAAAGTAGGGAGTATTATGAACAAACTGAACAGGAAGAACAAAGTGGGAAGTATTATCAACAAGATGAACAAGGAAAAAGAGGGGAAGATATTGACACAAGTGACGAGAAGGAACAGGCCAGGTAACAAAGAGGCCAGAAAAAGCAAAAAGGAGTGGAAGAAGAACAAGAAGAGCAAGAACAAGGATAAAGAGAGTAATGAGGAGGAAGGAGCTAAGAACAGTAGCATGGAGAAAGAGGAGGAAGAGAGCAGTGTGGAGGGAGGAGAGGAGAACAACAGCGAGGAGGAAGATAACGAAAAGAGAAGCGAGGAAGAAAAATGGGGGAACAAGAAGAAGAAAATGGAGACAGGGGAAGATGAAAACAGGGAAGAAGAGTGGGAGAAGAAGAGGAAGATGACGAGAGGAAGACTAATCAAACATCCAGCGAAGTCACACGCTATGATGGAATTCCCACGTAAGTAAAATGTTAAAAACCATTTCACACTGATGACTTTGTGTTTTATTCATGTTAGTTTCAGACGATTTTATTCAAGTTAACGTAGGTCTCTCAAACTAAACAGGGTAATGAAGGATGTATTTAATCCCTCTAGCTCGTAAAGCCCTCCTTGACTGAATAAAATTGTCTGGAGGTAGCTAGAATAATATACAGAGGTCGTTCTCTGGCTTAAGATATTGTGTTGTGTATAGGTATGACTGTGTATGCACTATCTCTTACTCACATGTCAAACACATTATAATCAAACTAGAGTCAAAATTAATAAGAGAATAATATTAACAAGCAAAATGGCTTCCTAATATTTGTGTATACTTTCAACCTCACCCATACACCTACCAGACACTTCAAAATACAGGTGAAGTCCAACATTAAAGTGTAAAAGTAATAAAACAAAGGATAATTACTTCCACTTGCTTGTGTATATTTTCATCCTCATTCATAAAAATACCAATCACTTAAAAATAGAACGTCAACACTAAAATAAAAAGAGGAAAAAATATACCGTATACGTCAAACAGCATGGCTTCGAGAAATTAATTAAATATTTTGGTAGATTTTCCAGTAGAAGACGTGGAAAAGGAGTCTCCTCCACTCCTTTGTGCACCCATCTTGGCAGGCAAAACCAGTAAGTTCTTTGAGGTGTGTGTGTGTGTGTGTGTGTGTGTGTGTGTGTGTGTGTGTGTGTGTGTGTGTGTGTGTGTGTGTGTGTAAGGGTTTATATCTGAGGATCGGTTGGGGTTTTATGTTCACTTAATGCCACTCAGGGATGGGCGAGGCTGGTTACCCTAGCCTTATATGTATGTTAAGAGAGAACGTCTAAACCCAGATCCCTACCCTCCTGTTGGGGCGAAAAGGAATTGGATTATAGACAGGTAGATAGACAGATAGCCAGATTCATAGACAAATAGATAGACAGCAGAAAGAAATTATAATTGGTTTACCTATCTCTGTACCTATCTATCTATATATCTATTCATCTATCTATCTGGCAGCTTTAACAGATGAGTGTAACGGTGAGGGAGCTCTGAACTAAGACCATATATCTATCTCCCTCTTTATCTATCTGTTCACCTATCGTTTTATGATACATCCACCTTTCTATTTCTCTTTCTCTCTCTCTCTCTCTCTCTCTCTCTCTCTCTCTCTCTCTCCAGTATCTATCCATCCACCCATACATCTAGTCATCTTTTTATCTGTCTTCCTTTCTATCTTCGTCTACCTTCCCCTCTGTCTACAGTACCTATCTATCCACCCATCTACCTATCTGTCTATCCATTTATCTATCTGTCTATCTATCCATCTATCTATCTATCCCTCTTGACAGCTGTGACGGACGTGTGTGACGGTGACGTAACCCTGAGTTATGACAGCAGCGCCATCATCTACTCCGATAACACTGGGAAGAAGAAAAAGTGCACATCTGTTGTCAGGGTAAGGCGTGTGTGTGTGTGTGTGTGTGTGTGAGAGAGAGAGAGAGAGAGAGAGAGAGAGAGAGAGAGAGAGAGAGAGAGAAAGAGAGGGAGAGAGAGAAAGGTTTTATGTATGTGTTGTTGTTGTTTTGTGTGTGTGTGTGTGTGTGTGTGTGTGTGTGTGTGTGTGTGTGTACAAGGAGAAATAAACAACACATGAAAAATACACATAAAAAACCCTTTGCCGAAATAAACCAGTCAGGAAGAAGTGCAACGAATTCTTCTAAACCGACTAGAATACGATCTTTAGTGCTGTATTCTTGTCGACTTAGGAGGGTTCTTAACACTTCTTTCTCAGAGACTTATTTTCCTTACTAATCTATTATTTTAATATCAAATCGCTTTCATTAAATAATACAAAAGATTATCGACACTCATAATCAGAGAAAAGAAAATTAAGGGAGAGCTTCTGGAGAGCCTTTAAAGCTTATTATATTCCCTCTACCCTAACTTGGCCTAAAATTGCTATCTCTCCATCCAGTAGTCTGAGCTGTAGCAATAGACCAACCCTCGACTATGATCCTAGTCACGAAGAAGTCCAGTAGAAAAATGTAAACCCGTAGAACTTTCTTTTTCTTTTTTTCTTTCCTCTTCCTCCTCCTCCTCCTCCTCCTCCTCTTCTTCTTCTTCTTTTTCTTCTTCTTTTTCTCCTTCTTTTTGCTCTTCTTCTTCGCCACTGAGTTGCGTAAAATAAGCTACAAAAGGACGAAAAAATCAGGTTCGAGGTAAGGTAAAAGAACTCCAAAATACGATCTCAGTTTGCGTCCCTTGCAGAGCCCCGCCGGCAGCACGATGAAGGTGAAGTGTCCGCAGTTCAACCTATACGGGGATTGCAAGAGGGACAAGCTGACCATGGACGGCATCAGGGGAGCCAAGAAGTGAGTCAGCCTGGGGGATATTTTGATTTTTTTTTTTTTTACTCTCAGGCTCCTATGACTCAATCTCAACTAAAAAAAAAAAATTGCGTAAAGTGGAAATATGAATAGCAGAGTTTGGGATTTTCTTTTTCTTTTTCTTTTTTTTTTTTTTTTACTCCCAGGCTCTTATTACTGTCAGCTAAAGATGCTAATAAAAATGTCTGGTGTAAGCTGGAATGACAAACTGTAGAGTTGTAATGACGATCAGATTGTAAATGTTAATGATACCGACTTTCTCAGAGTCCAGTGACACATTCCTGGCTGAAGACTACCAGGCAAACAGACAGACAGATAGGTAGACAGATAGAAAAGTAAATGGACAGACACACCGAGAGATAATTACATACACAGGTAGACAGATTGACGGATAGATAGCTATAAAAATAGTTTGAGAGAAAGCAAGCAGACAGAAATAGAGACAGACAGACTGACAGAAGCAGCAAAAATAAACTCTGATAACAAGTGTCTCTTACCTCTTCAGACCTACGAAGTACTGCCAAGCGGGGGGACCCAAGGAAGAGGTGCTGGCCAATGATACGCTCACCATCAAGTACACGAGGAAGAAAATCAAGAAAAAACAGTGTTCAGGGGGTTTTATGTGCTGGGTGACCGTGGGGACAGGTGGGTCAGAGTTAGAGAGAAGTGGAGAGAAATTAGAGTGAGAGAGGGTTAGAGCTAGAGAAAGTCAGAGTGAGTGGGTGACGATGTTGTACCGACCAAGAAGCACAAAAAATAACATTGTGTTTGGAGAAATTTGTGTTGGGTGACGGTGGATGGAGGTGAGTGAGAGAGGCAGACTGAGAGTTAGAGTGACAGAGTGAGATTAACCTAACTTAGACTAATCTAATTTAGCCAAACATAACTCAGCATAACCAACCCTAACCTAACCTAACCTAACCCAACTTAACCCAACCTAACCTAGCCTAACCTAACCTAATCCAACCTAACCTAAACAAACTTAGCCTAACCTAACCTAACCTAACCTGACCTAATCGCCCCCCATCAGCGCCTACTACAACTCCACCCCCTACGTCTGCGCTGCCAGGTAACGTCACAACGAACACCATAGGACCTTTGTGTGGCGGGGAGAGGCCCTTCTGCGGTGAGTCTCCCTCTCTTTGCTGCACGGGTTCATCACAAAAGAAATGATGCTTAGAAATTCCAACAATAGGGTGCTTCTACATCTTTCGGAATATGATGCACGTTTACATAATTTGAAATATTGTGTATCTGTCTCTATATCTATCTGTTTATTTCTGTCACTCTACCTACTACCTATTTATCTATCTATTTATCTATTATTTAAATAATATGCTCATAATTTGATGCTTTGTACGCCTGTTTATTTGTTTATCTCCATATATCTTCTGTCTATTTATCAATCAGTCAAGCAATCAGTCAACAAATCAGTTAACCAAGCAATCTATATCTATTCATCTATCTATCTCTGTCCATCATACCTGCTGTACTGTATGTACATAATCTACAATGCCATATCTTCCGTAACCATGAAGATCCAAGTTACTCGCCGATCACCCTATGCATATACAGTACACAGCCAACACCGATCACAACTTCAGTCCACCAACGAGGCCAATCTCTTTAACTTTATCACACACCTTGAAGACAGACAGGTGTGGCGTGGCGAACATCGACGTAAAGGACTTCAAAATCGTGGGAGGGGAACCGGCCTCCGAGGGGGAATACCCATATCAGGTGAACGTGGGGGCTTTCTGTGGGGGAAGCCTCATCACTAACGAGTGGGTCCTTTCTGCTGCTCACTGCTTCTTTGAGGGGTAGGTTCACTGCTGCTTTGACGGTAGGTTCACTGCTGCTTTCATGGATAGGTTCACTGGTTCATTGAAGGGGTAGGTTCTGTCTGTCTCTCCCTCCCTCTCTCTCCACCCCCTTTCTCTCTCTCTCTCTCAAAAAAAAAAAAAAAAAAAAAAATGGAGGCCTAATCATATTCCCTGGCATCACAATTACAGTTCACTTTAGTTCCAAACACTTGCCCGGCAAAGTGTATATTATTTGACCTTTTTATTGACTGTCAAAGCACTGAAAGCATATTCAGTTGTGCAACCGGATTATTGAAAACGAGTGACGAGATGAACACACACACACATACACACACACACACACACCTGCCTAACTCATCTCCTGCCTCACCCCCACAGCGAGGACCCAAGCCTGACCTCCGTCCTCTTGGGAAGCCTTAGTGTAACGTTTCTCTCTCCCGGAGCCATCATCAGGCGACTCAAGACAATCATTCGCCACGAGAACTTCGACCCTTTTACATTTGTTAGTGGTGTAATTTTCTTCTCTGTCATTGTTTTTTTTTAGAATTTATAGGCATGATTATAGGTTTAACCCAGTATTAGGGACTACGTTACTACTGTTATAAATTCCTTGTATGTACTGTAAGTGTTTTTATTTGTATTTATCGCTCTTTCGGCACAAGAACTTCGAGTCTGTTACATATGTTGGCATTTCTGTTTTGTTCGTCTGGTTTCTCGTTATTACCGCATCGTTTAATGTGTGTGTGTGTGTGTGTGTGTGTGTGTGTGTGTGTGTGTGTGTGTGTGTGTGTGTGTGTTCTTTTTTTTCTGTGTTGATATTTCTTCACGAGATCTCTTCTACATGCCACCGGTAGTGTAGTTACTGCCATCGAGTCTAACATTAGGTGTGCATCTATATGTTAGTGTACAAGTAGTTATGTTAAAATGTCTCATGAATATCTGTTGGGATTTGGATCAAACGGGGATGTCCATTATGTGTGTGAAGGGCAAGAAGTGAATCAGTTATGGTGTAGGTTGATCAGAAGTCATGGTCAGGGGTCAAGGTCAAACTTAAGCCGAGGTATTGGTGTATTCTCTGAGCTCTTTTGATCTAGATGTTATTGTTCTTCTTGCATATATTAGTGTTTTCTTCCGTATTATTAATTCTTCATTCATATTGTTATTTTGTGCCTTTGTTGATATATGTATTTTTAATGTTCTCTCTCCTCCTTCAGTAGCTCATCATCACCATCATCATCATCATCACCATCATCATCATCATCATCATCATATTCACCTTCTCTCTCCTCCAGAAAAACGACATAGCGGTGTTGCAGCTTAGGGAACCAGTGACATTCACGGACAAGATCCAGCCCATCTGTCTAGGAGAGGCTCAGGACGTCCCCTTCCCCGGCATGGCTGTGGCGACGGGATGGGGCGACAGGATGTTTGGTGGGTGTTGGTGATGTGTAAGGTGCTGATGTGTAGATATAGATTATAGAGTAAAGATTGGTGGGACTGGTAAGATGTGCGGTGCTGAGTGATGCTTAGTGTGTTGGTGACACACTATAGCCCCTCTAGTGCTGTGCTGATGTGCAAGCGGTGATGTAGGCGGGATAGAATGTTTGGTGGGTGCTAGTTATCTGTTAGATGCTGATGTGTAGGTATAGGGTGATACTGGTGGTTGCTGGGGAGCTGTACGGTGCTGATTCATATTTAGGGTGCTACTGGAGGCGTAATATAGTTCCTTTAGTGTAGGTCCTAGGATGACGTGTATGGTGGTGACGTGGGTTTGACAGAATAATTGGTGAGTGGTAAGATGTTTGCTGACACGGTGCTAAGGTGTAGGTTGGTATACACTCCCTCTTCTATTTAACCTAAAGTTGACATCTTTCCACCATGAATGATGAGATAAAAAAGACTGATCGACTGTGATGGTAAATATATAGCCAAATTTTCAACTCCCTCCCGAGTCTGCCTATACTTGGCCATCAACTGAACTGAAAGGAGTTAGGGATCATCATAAGGTTAGAACAAAGATGTTATAGTTCCTGTGCTTCCCATACAGGCGCTGGCGACTTTCCTGACACCCTGCATGAAGTTGCCCTGGACATCGCCTCGAATGACACCTGCCTCAACAATGGAAGCGCTGACCCCGCTTTCTTTATCTGCGCCATCACCCCCGACAAGGACACGTGTCAGGTCAGTTGTCAGAGGTGCAGGGGATGAAAGAGTGTCAAGTTCACCCTCAGATCTGATTTTACTTCCCCATCATAGAGCTGAAAAGGTTAGGGATCTTCGTCAGGCTAGAAAGTATCGCTGTAAAATGTTAATGTAAAGATGACACTTTCACAGGTTAAGCTGATTAGGTACAGGTGAACTCTGAACAGTAGTACATTACCTCATCAGGGTGTTACATTAATATATGCACTGGATATTGTACAAGATTTGTTTGTACAGGTAAAAGAGTGATAGTATATTAAAAATGATCGTGTATTATTAGTACAAGACGTGTATTATTACGGTACAAGACGTCATGGTACAGATGCTGATGACAGTGGTTCTACAGGGTGACAGCGGGGGTCCCTTGGTGGTGCAGCTGTGTGAGGGGAGGTGGGTGCAGGTTGGGATAGTGAGCCACGGGGAGGGCTGTGCTAAGGAGGGCTTTCCGGGGGTCTACACACGCGTCCCTGCCTACCTCGACTGGATCAGGTCTAAGATTGGCACTCCATCCTGTCAGTGAAAAGGACAATGTGGAAACGTTTGAAGAATGGAAGCGTTTGAAGAAGAACGTTTTTATTACCACACAATTTTTACTCTTTAGTATTTGTTTCTGTAGCCATTTGACTCTAGGTATTTGACTTTATAACCATGTGACTCTAGGTATTTGACTTTATAACCATGTGACTCTAGGTATTTGACTCTATAGACGTTTGACTCAAGGTATTTGACTCTATATTTATTTGACTATTTGACTCTATAGCTATTTAACTGGGTATTTGACTTTAGCTATTTTACTGGGTATTTGACTCTATAGCTATTTAACTCTTCATGTATTTGACTCTACAGCTCTTTCACTCATCAACTCTTTACTTTTATAAGAGCAATTTTACAGGTACCACTTCACAGCATAACTTTAGACAATTCTACTCTCTCACTGTATACAATATTTTCCTTCTGAATAAATTAACCCACGTACAGAACCCGAGTTTATTTTTACAGAACAACTATTTCCACCTAACTTGAACCCTTTCTACGTACATGAAGAATGGGAACACTTGTATCCGGTGAATTGCTTAATATTTTTCCTTGCTACCTCCAGACGATTAAATTCAACTGGAGAGAGATATTTCGTGCTGGAGGAGGATAATGAAATCTTTATCCTCTCCAGTAAAAAAAACATTCTCTCTGAAGCTGAATAAATTAATGTAATAGAAGCAAAAATAAGCTTAAAATTCGTCCCAGGATTCAAGCACCTAATGGCACTACAGAAATAATAAATAAATAAATAAATGAATAAAAAATCTGACTCGCACAGTATAAAGGCGAGGAATGTTTAGCCTCTCAGTAATGTTTTTTTTATTTTGCTTTATTATTTTTATCTTATTTTGTTCTTACTACACCCAGACGATTTCATTAATCTTGGGAGAGTTGCCCGAGCAGTGATGGGGTGGATTACGGAAAGAAGTAAATAAATCCTAGAGATGAGGGACCATACGGGGCTGAGCTAGAGTGATGTAACGTGCTTGTGGGAATTCTTAGGGTGTGACAGACTAACCGGGCCACTATTAGAGATGGTTCCATATATAAAAATAAAAATGGTTAAGAAGGAATGCTATCATCAGAATACCCGGCAAAAATGGGCTTGACATCTATTCACTATTCACTCGGTCCCCCCCCCTCTCTCTCTCTCTCTCGTCTCCCCTCCTCGTCCGCACAGCATGCCTCCCTCTCCCCTCTACAATTTCATGCCGCGCTCCCTACATACTTCCCCTTCTTATTTTTCCCCTCCCCACTCTTGCATGTATTTCTTTCTCTCTCTCTCTCTCTCTCTCTCTCTCTCTCTCACTTTCTCTCTCTCTCTCTCTCTCTCTCTCTCTCTCTCTCTCTCTCTCTCTCTCTCTCACGACCATTCTGTGCCTGGGTAACTCCACTTTTCCTTCTCTCGTGTTTTCATTTTCACCAAGTCTTCCTTCCTTTCTAAATTCTTTTCCCTTGTCTTTTGCTTCATTTTTTTTTTTTATACTTTACTCATCTCATCTTCATCTCTTTTTTTCTCTTCGTTTTTTATTTTTGTGCCTTCCTTGCCCTTTATTTTCTGCTTTCATGTATTCTCCATTATTTTTCCTTTCTTCGCTTCCTCCATTTTTTTCTTTTATAATTCCTTTTATCCACTACTCTCTTCGTTCGTATCCGTTGTTTATTTTTCCATTCCCTTTCTTTCTTCCTTTCTTTCATTCTTTCTTTCTTTACTTTCATCCTCCCTCCCTTCCTTCCTTGATTGTTTTCATTACCACTTTTCTTTCCCTTCCAGATGTTCAATATCCTTTCTATTCCCTCATTTTTTTCGTCCTGATTTCCTATTTGCTGTCTTCTCTTCCCTTCCTCCTCCTCGCCCTCCTCGTCGTCGTTCTCCTCCTCCTTCTACTCTTCCTCTTCCTCTTCCTCCTCCTTCTACTCCTCCTCCTGCTCCTTCTCTTCCTCCCTTTCCCCATTTTCCTCCCTTTATTTTCCTACCCTTTTTTTCCTTTCCTTGTTCCCTTCCTCCACACCGGTTTGACGTGCCCCTTTCTAATTTTTTTTTTTTAACTTAAAGAATTTTCCCATCACAACGATATCGTCTTTTCTTTCGGTTTTCTCTTCTCACGTCTTACTCCTGGTCTTCTTCTTCTTCTCTCTCTCTCTCTCTCTCTCTCTCTCCCTCCCTTTCTTCTGCATCATTTTCGTTTCCTCTTTTTACATTTCCTTATCTATTTGGTTCTTCATTTTTACCTGTTATACTCTTTTTCATCTTCTATTTTCTTTTTCGGTCCTTTCCCCCTTCCTCTTCTTTCCTTGCCTCTCATCTCCTCTCTCTTTTTTCTTTCCCTCTTCCTTCTTTCCCTCTCTCTCTCTCTCTCTCTCTCTCTCTCTCTCTCTCTCTCTCTCTCTTCTCTTCTTCCTCTCTCTTTCCTCTTCCTTACTGACCTTCCCTTCTCTCTTCTCTATTCCTCCTTTCCTGTTTTTCTCCTTTACCCATTTCTTCTTCTCTTCGCTTCTTCTCTTTCATTTCCTCTCCTTCCTTTGCTCCCTTTTCATTTTTCACCTTTCTCACTTTCCTCTCTTTTCTGTCTCTCCTTTCCTCCATTCTCTCTCCCTCTCCCCTCCTGAATTCTCTCCCCTGTGTGCATTCGCTTTCCTCCCTTCCTCCTGCTCCTTGTATTTTCTCCTCCATTTCCCTCTTTGTAATCTTCTCTCTCTCTCTTTCTCTCTCTCTCTCTCTCTCTCTCTTCTTCTTTATTCTTTTTTGCCCTTTCTCTGATCTTTCTCCCTGCCTCCTCTTTTATTCCTTCCTACCTCTACCTACATAATTCCTTCCCTATCTTTCCCTTCCTTCTCCTTTATATCTCCTTTTTCTCACTGTATTCCTTCCTCTTTCTCTCTATATTCTCTTTATTTCTCTCTTACGTTAATTCTCCTCTCTTCCTCCTTTGATTCCTTCCTCCCGCTACCTACAGCCTTCCTTCCCCTCTCCCTCTCCACATTCTCCACAATCCTTGCCGAGCCGAACCATCCAGCTGGGACCACAGGCACGCCAACACCTTCGTCCCTCTCTACACCTCGGCCCCAACACAAATGCTCCTCTTCCTCTCTCCACGCCTCTCTCCAAACACAACAAATCCTGGCCAGCGTTGGACAGAAGCGACCTACAGGAGTATCCGACAAATCTATTCCGTTTTCTATCAGTGTGTTGGGTTGTGAGGTATGTGAAGAGCCAATGAGTTGGAGAAAGAACTGATGAACGTCTGTAGGTTGTAATCTGTCAAATTATGTATCTATCTGTCTATCCATCCATCTGTCTATCTGTGTGTTTACCTGTCTGTGTGTATATATCTTTCAGTCTATCCCCAGAGATTAATGCTTTAAATGTGCACTATCACTTTACAGGGAGTCAAGTAGTAGGTGGGGCAGCCCATCATCCACTTAATGTAATGTTGCCCACTTCTTCCTTCACCTTTATCCTTTGTGTGTGTGTGTGTGTGTGTGTGTGTGTTTGTCCGCCTCTCTTCCTATTTTCTCCCATCTTTCCTGTTCCCTCTTAATGCCCTTCTTTCTCCTTCAGGTGACTCTGTACTGAATGACAAGCCTAATGGATTTCTGAAACCCGGGAAACAATTTACAACGATGAGTGGCAACCATATAACCAAACTACGGGGTGGAGCCTGCTGTGATGTCCCTGTTAACTGGGTGGAGTGACGCAACTGCGGTGTCCATTCAGGAACCAAACTTTCACATTGTTCCCCGCGCATCGCTTTGGCGAGGCAATGTTTGCCACCAAAAAAAAAAAAAAAAAAAG
The DNA here is from genome assembly GCF_032717465.1 of Coenobita brevimanus. Lineage (NCBI taxonomy): Eukaryota > Metazoa > Arthropoda > Malacostraca > Decapoda > Coenobitidae > Coenobita > Coenobita brevimanus. The sequence continues at coordinate 19,277,707 of NC_137033.1, forward strand.
TTAACTGCATGGGACAGCCCTGCAGGGGCGATTGCCTGCCTGCAGTAGAAGGGTCTGGTAGGCCAAACAGACCAGGGTTGCTCAGCAACAACATCATAGGTACTCAAGAATATGAGAAAACGTGGTGTAATATACGAACACGCAGCCATTTCCCCTACTCTCATTCCCCTGCCTGAGAGTCCTGCTTACGTGGCACATAATTACACGCTCGGGAGGCGCGGCGGAGCACAAAGAATTCCACTCACACGCCGGTACGGTCCCAGGAAGATTACGCTGCGTGAGGCTAGGTAAATACTGTGTGCAAGTGACGCAAACTTTTTTTTTTTTTTTTAAATTCAGGAACGATTGCCCTCGTCCTTCCTTCGAGTACCCTCACCCCCTGTACCTCTTACCCCATCGTTCCTTCTTTTCCCCTTTCGCCTTCTCCCTTCCTTTCCCTTAATTTTCTCTCCTTGTCTGCTTCTCAAGTTCCGTGAGCACTGTGTGCAAGTGACGTAGACTCAAGAACCACTGTCTTCCATCCCGTCCCCCCATCTTTTCCTCACCTCTTTTACTTCCTTTCCTTCCTCTTACATTTTTCTCCTTCCTCTACTTCTCATCTTAACTTCCGTGGCCACTGTGTGCAAGTGACGTAGACTGAAGTACCACTGCCTACCACCTCCTTCTTTCCCACTCCCCACCCCCTCTTGCACCTGCCCTCCCTCCCCAGCTTCCCACATCTCCCCTGCCTCCTCCCCATCTCCGACATCCACTCATCGTCCCTCCCCACCCTTTACTGCCCCCTCCTGCCTCCCCACCTCCACTTTTCCCCCCCACTCATCTCCCCCTCACATAATCTCGCTCCTTCCCCTTTACAACTCACGCCAAGGCTTTCCCGTATTCCAGGTAGCATAGGAGGTTTCCTGGTGCTTCCTCTTTAGCGATTTTTTTCCCTCGCATTATTAGTTTCTCTTGTATATGAAGAAGATGAAGTAGTAGTAGTAGTAGTAGTAGTAGTAGTAGTAGTAATGGTAGTAGCAGTAGTAGAAAATTAATGTACTGTCTCTGATAGTCCTCTGCAGATCACTACATGTTATGGCTATCTGTTTCATATCGACACAGTTGGCAGCAGTAACACACATTAAGATCTGTGACTCTATGATCCCCGTGTGGGCATGAAACACTCAAATATCGTGTCGGGAGCCTCGTAAAATCCCCAGTTCTTTTAAACTTTCCATCTTCCTTCCTTCAAACGGAGCATATTCTGTTTCTTGGCATCTCCCTCGCATGTAATTCCTTCAGGCATATTCACGGGTTCGCGTGTGACAGTATGCTCTGTTCTTTCGTCCCACTGTGACTATTTACACAGCTTGCGCTCCCGGATATTGAGTCTTTTGTGTCATTTCTGGCAATCGCACTTTTCCTTCTTCCCCAGCAAACCTTCCTCTCCTACACACCTCCCTCTCCAACACACCTCTCTCCCCAACACACCTGTCCAACACATCTCCCTCTCCAAGACACCTCCCTCACCAACAAACCTGTACAGCTCGCCTGCCTCTCCAATTCACCTCTCCAGCTCACCTTCCTCTCCACTATACCTCCCTCTCCACCACACCGCTCTTTCCAGCACCTGTCCAACACACCTTCTCCAGCATAACTCTCTTGCTAATACATGTTTTCCAATTCACCACCTCCTCACCTTCCACTCACCTTTTTTTTTTTTTTTTTTTTTTTTTTTTCCCACTCGTCTCTCATTCGCCTGTCGCCTTCAACACTGCTCTCTTTCTCTCCTATTTTCCTCTCTCTTTCCCCCAATCTCCATTTCCCTCTCTCCTTTTCCCATGCGTATACTCTCCCACCTACTTCCCACGCTCTCATGGGCCTCAATAATTCTGTATCTCACCATGTTGGCTGAGGTACGCTTTGTACGGTGTAAGCAAGATAGCCTACGCTAATATGATATCCTCCAAAAGAAAAGTTTGAAATTCGCCTTTTGGTATCAGGGGCCAAAATAAAAACTCTAGCGTTGTCTGTTTTGGAGATGCTTGGCTACTTCTTTGTCAGCGTTATTATGGGCAGCCCCCTTTCATAAAGCCGAAGCCTCATTATATTTGGTTCTTGCTATTTTCCAATTATTTTTATTTACAAACTTCTGGTAGTGAACGGTTATAGAAAACCACATTCAACCCCTTTCTCACCAGATATTCATC